>NW_006440132.1:6857703-6902639 GCF_000325575.1 Pteropus alecto
GAAGCCATAATTAACATGCACTGAGCATTTACTAGTGCCAGGCATTTATATGAATTAACTTATTTAATCCTTAACTATGGGGTAGATACTATTATCCTCATTTTATAAATGAGGAAACCAAAGCTAGAACCATTAATTTAACCTATTTGGGCCCACGCGGTAGTAGTGAATGGAGCAGGAGGATTCGAAGCCTGGCATTTGAGCCCCAGAGTCCATGCTCTTACTGTCTGGTCACTTGGAATCTGAATCCTGGATGGACAGACAGCTATTGACACAAGGTCCTCCCGCTTCAGGTTCCAGAGCCCAGCCTCACTCTCCGCCCGTAGAGTTCTCTGGGATTGCAGAGAACATCCAGTCCAGCCTTCCTTTGAAGGTGAGGAAATTGAGGCCCAGAAAGGAGCCCAGGGTGATGGAGCCAGTTGGCACTAATTCCTAGGCCAGGATTCTGCTCCATGAATGATTCCATGGCACACGGTCTTCTTGTATCTGCCCCGCTCCTCAGCTTATCCCTGGCTCCAGAACTCAGCACCTGTGCTCTGTAGAGCAAGGAGACTGGGCTCTGGAAGCAGATTTGAGCCCTGCTCCTAACTTGCTATGTGACCTTGGACAAGTCATCTCGCCCCTCTGAGCCTCATTTTTTTTTCCCGTGTGGAAGTGATGGGTATATAGTTGTCTGGGGATTCAATAAATGTGGATGTCCTTACCTTGGATTTTTTAACCCATTATTTAATTCTTCCTGTGAACAAGACACATGGTGTTCCTCTGCCCAGGGCTGCTTCTGGAAATGGGAGTTGGTGGAATTGTAGGCGCTGTGACCAGCTGTTAGGGAGACATTGGGAGCAAGTCATGCCATACCATGGCATCTGCCTAGGCTTCAGATTCCCAGCAGAAGAGAATGTGGCAGAAGAAGGAGCGGAGACATGGTCTGCCCATCCTCTGAGCCAGGTGCCTGGATGCGAAAGCAGAACAAGCGCGGCAGAGTTCAGGTCCAGTTAAGTCGCTTCTTCTCTGGATGACCTTGGGTCAGTTTCTGCCCCTCCCAGGATCGCAGTCTCCCAAATGTAGGGAGAAGCCAGGGCTCTTTCAGAGTTTTCCTTGCCCTGATTTTCTGTGGCTTGACCAGGGGCTTGGCACCCTTGTGTCTCCTGCCGCCCCCTCCTCTGACCCGCCCCCCACCTGAATCTCTGCCCAGGGAGGCTCCACAGCCTGGCTTCTGGGCTCATTCTGGGGTTACTCATGACTCATGAGGGCGGCTCCCTACGGTGGTCTCAGCCCCTGAGTCTGCAAGTTCAGCTCCACACAGGTAACTTTTTCACATGGCCTGCAAGTTCAGCTCCACACAGGTAACTTTTTCAGTTATAAATCCCAGGTGCAAATTTCCTGGCCAGAGAATCTGATTGGCCCGAGTGGTGGGATCAGGTGGTCAGTGAGCTGGGTCTTGTGTCATGAGCCAGGGGTGGAGCAGCTTCTCCAAGAAGAGGGTGTGGATGAGGAGGAAATGACAACATCTCTAATTCAGACACAAAATGAATCCACCTGGAATGTAAATTATTTACATGGAAAAATTTATCTATACTAATTCCTCATTTTCCAGAAAGCTATCAGAGGCTATCAAATTAGGGGAGATAGTAGAACTATCTCCTACTCCCAGCTGCCAAAATAAAAGTAGAAGGTCCATGCCTTTAACTTATTAGGGGATCTTCTCATTCATTGTTTATTAACTCTTATACTACAAATTATTCTAATACACATGGGTTATTTGTTTTCCACTAGGGGGCGTTGTCATGATATTGGTAAGAAGCAACTGCTGACATGCTATATAAAGAAGAAATACTCTAAAATACAAAAATAAAAGCAAAACAAAACTTTGAGAAACAAACACAAGGATTTAGCATCTTGGGGGACATTTAGTGTCCCCCAAGCACAATGATCATATAACTTAGGAGTCTCTAAAAGTAGCATGCATACAATAGTTGAGGCTCACAGTGACAGCCCTTGGTCATCAGGAATTAGTAAAATTATGTTCCCTGACCTTCATTTAGGATGACATAAATAGGTACACATTGTGAAAGACTTCCACTTCACATAAAAAGAAAGAAAAAATTTTTTTTAGTTTTTCACAGAAGGAATAGACCTCATCTGGAAAATGCATTCTTGTGGAATAATGCAGTTATAAATGATGTATGACTACACAAGGGTTTACAAGCCAATCCGACCAAAATAATAAATGGCACAATTTTGAAACCAGACTGTGTAACTAGCTGCTAGAGTTTCATCGTTGCAGGAATAAAGTGCTTTAACAGCGACTTCAGTTGGATTGAAGACCTCAGGGACTTTGCCAGGGACTTGATAACAGATAATTTTCAGGAGCAATGCCCTGTCCAGACCCACCACATGACTCTTACCCTCTCGCCTCAGGATTGACCCTCATACTGGTTATGAGGCAGAAACGGCAACTCTGCAGAACTGTAATGCTGTTCAAACTTGAAGCCTGGAGGGAAAATTCTGGGTCCTTGGGGCAGTGGATCCCCAAAGTTAAGCACATCTAAATTACATGGATGCTCATAAACCACATTAGGACATCTGGAGGAAGAATCAAGAATATGCATTTTAAACACATTCCTTAAGCGATTTTGATGCATATGGTTCATAGAAACACTGCTCCTCCCACTTCACAGATGGGGAAGTTGAGGCCCAGCGAGAAAAGAGCGATGACTCGAAGTCACGCAACAAGTCAGAAGTTGAGCTGGCCTCTGGCCTGCCCAGGGCTTCTTTCCACCACATTCCGCCTGCCCACCCACGGACTGCCTCCTGGGGCTGCTTACATTCCAAGGAACCTTGTAACAGGAAAGGAAATGTAGGCCGTGCCTGCTCCGATGTTCGAGCACCCATGATGACTCCAGATTCCGCCAAACACAGCCCTGAGAGCCCCGGCTGCCAAGCCGCATGAGCCTGGTTTTTCCAGATGGGGTTGGAGATGAGATTACGAAAGCCAGCATTTATTTTTATTTTCCCAAGAAAATAAATCAGCAGGTTTGCTTCAAGAAAAGTGGTCAGAAGAAGCAGTGTTTCTAGCCAGGAGTTGGTCTTGAACTCCTGCCAGCTCCTCGCAGCCCCCTTCAGGGCTGTCCTGACATCCTGGAGGTGTCGATAGGGCATGGAGTCGAGTCCTCAGACAAAGCACCTTTGGGCTTCAGATTCAAGAATCCTCTCTTGCCCATAGCCGTGGCTAAAAGCTCGGAAGGTGGAGGGTTACTTTCTTCCTGCGGACAAAGGAATTTCCCCCACCCAAAAACACATCTAAAAATGGAGGGTGGTGGGTATGTGATTTCTGCCAGGTTCTGCAATTATGGCAGTGGTTCTCAAGGGAGATAAATTTGCTGTCTCCTGGGGGTGGGAGGGGGGCATTTGGCAATAGCCGGGTACGTTTTTGGTTGTCACGACTCAGGAGGTGCTGCTGGCATGTAGTGGGTGGTGGCCAGAGATGCTGCTGAACATCTTACAATGCACAGGACAGCACCTCACAACAAAGCCCCCCTTGCCCAAAATGTCAACAGTGCTGAGGTCGAGAGGCCCTGAGCTATGGGCAAGTAGCCCACGATGTTAGGAGTCTGAGTATGAGTCCAAGTTTTGCCTCTAAATGCTGTGTGAGCTCAGGCAAGTCCCTGCTCTCTGGGCCTCAGACTCCCATCTGCACAAGGAAGAAGTAGAGAGGCTCCTCTCTGGGGCCCTCACCAGTTTTCTTCATTCAGGGCTCGGGAGACCAGGAGGCCTGAGACAATGGGCCTCACTTCTGTACCTCAGATGGGGATGTCAGGAGGCGGGGGCCTACCCAGCTCCCTATGCTTGAGGGGTGCACAATCAGCTGTCCTGAGCCCCTCCCCCAAAGCGCAATATCTGGAACTCCTGCTCCACCGCGAACAAACGGAAAAACCATTATCTGAAGATGACATCACTTTGCAAAAACGCAAGCGGGTGGTTGCAGAGCAGAGCTCCAGGGAAGCAGTGGGAAGAAAGGGCTCAAAGCTCAGAGTGTGCCAACCACTGGAAGCGCCAGCATCCAGCACCTTCACGGATCTCAGGACAACCCTGGACAACTTACTAAACTTCTCTGGACTGTGGTCCTCCCATCTCTACAATGAGAGGCTGGACCTGGGGAATGCTAGGAGCCCTTCCCATTGTGAGAGTCCAAGATCCTGTGATTGTCTAGGTCAAGTCTTGGAGGGCCTCAGGGCTGCAGGTGCACAAAGGGGGCCTCTCCAGGCTCAGGGAGCCCAGAGTTAGGGGCTGAAAGGAGAAGAAAGTGGCCACCCTGCCCAAGATGTCATAAAAATGTATGAAAAAATACTCCACATCACTAATCATTATAGAAATGTAAATCAAAACCACAGTGAGATAGCACTTCACACCCATTAGGATGGCCACTATCAAATAAAACAGAAAACAACAAGTCCTGGCGAGAATATGGGGAAATCAGAATCTTTGTGCACTGTTGGTGGGATTGTAAAATGGTATAGCTGCTCTGGAAAACAGTATGGTAGTTTCTCAAAAAATTAAAAATAGAACTACAATGTGATCCAGCGATTCCACTTCTGAGTATATATCCAAAAGAATGGAAAGCAGGCTCTTGAAGAGATATTTGTACACCCATGTTCATTACAGCATTATTCACAGTAGCTAAAATGTGGAAGCAGCCCAAACGTTTGTTACTAGATGGATGGATAAGCAAAATGTGGTATATATACACAGTGGAATATCATTCGGCCTTAAAAAGGAAGAAAATTCTGATGCATGCTACAACGTGGATGAAACTTGAGGACATTATGCTAGGGGAAATAAGCAGAAGACGAAAAGACAAACACCCCCTCTGGGGTCCATCTTCCTCCCCATCTGTCCATCAGGACATCATGAGCCTACCCAGCACCAACATTCCTGGGAACAGTAAAGACATCATGGTCCTTTTTAACAGGTGGGAAACTAGAGGCCTAGGAAGGACAGTGATATACTCAAGGCCACATTAGTCTACAGCAGAGTCAGAACTAGAATTCGGATCTCCTGACTCCACATCCCTAGCACTTTTCCACACTCTCCTCCATCGGGGCTCGTGCCATGGGGATGGACCAGAGTACCAGAAAGTCCAGTTAGAAGATTCAGCTCCCTCTTAAAGCGACTCTCCAATAAAACCTCAGCTTTTGTTGCAACCAGACTTCCCCTCCAAATATCCTACAAGCAGCCCACCTCTAAAAGAGGCCCTTCTCTGTTGAAGCACCTTACATGGCTCCCTATCACCTAATGAACATCTCACCCAGCATCCAAATTCCCAATCTACCTCCCTAAGCTGATCTCCCTGTGTCCCCCCACCTTTGCCTTATATTCTGGTCACCACACGGTAACCAGTGTCCCCATCTTTAAGTTTTTATTGAAGCTGGATTCTCCTAGAACACCCTTCCCTTTCTCCTCCCTCTAAGGCCATCATCCAAGTGTCGCCTGCTCCAAGAGGCCTTCCTGCTCCCCAAATTGGACATGGCCTCTCCTTCTTCTAGGCTACCAGAGGTGTCCCGTAGATTGACTCTAGGTACCTCAAGTGCCCATCTGTCTCTCCCAGGAGATGGGGAAGTACCTGGAGGCAGAGTCGAAGTCATATACATCTTTAGTCACCTTGTCATCCTCAGCACCAAGAATTAAGAGTAAGTGACCCTTGGTGCCCTGAGCCCACACCAGTACAAACAAATAAGGATTGTTTGGTGCCCATTTAGGACATAATTCCAAGTCAGAGGTGCTGGTGTCGGGTCCAGTGCCTGGACACAGACACTAACCCTGCCTCCAAGGCTGTTTTTATTTGTTTTCTCCCTGGGCAAAGGCGGGGGACGGGGGGACTTTTGAGCCACAGCTGGTTTTTATTGCATCGAGGCTCAAAAAAAAGCCTGAGCATATTTTTAGAGAGAAGGGGAAAAAAAGAATATTTTCTTTCCTGACCCGAGACGAGGGCTTGCTCCAATTTTCCATCTGCTCTCCCTACTGGGCGGAGACAGCGGAGAAGTTTCTCTGCAGGAGGACCCTTCAGGACAGCGGTTTATGAGCTCATAGATATGGCGGGGCAGCCTGCCGGCCTGAGGCCCGCCTCCCTCCTCGACACACAGGGAAGCCCAAATGCACACTCACTCTGCAGCGCTCAGATTCACGCACACAACCTCAGGTCTGTGATTCAGGGAGAGAGAAGCCATGCACTGGATAAAGGACAGCGGAGGAGCAAAAGGGACTTGGCGCCCAAAGCGCCTGGAAGGAGGTCACTGCATGGTGGTCCAAACCAGGGGGTCTCTACTTTTGCACCCAAGTCCTGGCTTGTGCAGCATTCCCACTGGGGTCCCTGGATCCATAAGACCTGGGCACTGTCTGGGACCAGAATAAAAAATGTGTTTGCCGCATCTTTGAGTGCCTAGTTTTCAGCTGTCTGAAGATACTATTGGGATGAAAGAAATACCAAATCATTTCGAGCATCGCTGAACTCCTAGAGATTTGTTGAAATGCGTTTTCCTCAATTGAAAAGTGCAAAATGCACCAGAGTTCTGCTGGTGTGTGTGTGTGTGTGTGTGTGTAAATCTGTGTTATGTATGTGAATATGGTCTGTATGTGTGATGTGTGATAGAATGTGTCTATGTGCATGTGTCCTGTGTTTGCATGTTCATGTGTATCGTGTGTACTTGTGGTATGGTTTGTATCGTGTATGTGTGTGTGTTTGCTATGTGCTCTGCGTAGGGTAGGGTATGTGTATGTGTATGTTGTGTGTGGTTGATTTGTGCAGTGTGTGAATGCTGTAATCAGGCTGAAGCACATCTGGAGCGGAGGTTGTGTCCGGGAGGGTGTTCCTGCTTCCCACGGTATTTTGTGCAAAGTAGCACGTTTCTGAGATCTTTCCAGGGCAATTTGTTAGGGGAATCGAGACAGGTAAAGAAGGCAGTTGAAGGGAAAGAAGCCATTGTGCGAACTTGCTCCCCAGCAGACACTGCCCCTACTGTCAGAACTGGACTTTGTCTCTGATGACAACCAGTCCGAAAATCCCCAGCCCAGAGAGCTGCAGGCGACAAAGCTGAAGTTCAGAGAAGCCAGAGCCCCTCCCTTCCTCCTACCCATGGCCAAATGGCCTTCAGTGCCAAAGAGCCAGCAAGCAAAGGCTGTGACAACGGCAAAGACCATAGCAGTCCTAGCCGCAGTGTCCAGAGTCAGCACTCGGGGCCCTGGGCTCTCTCCAAGCATGGCCTCGCTTCCCTCTCAAACCCATCCACCAAGGGGGCATTATTGCCCCATTCTTTCAGAACAGGCTCAGAGGGGAGACAGAGGCGAAAGCAGGCCCCTGGCAGCCACGTAAAGAGGGGAAGCCCCTGGAGTCAGGAGAGCAGCCTCTTGGCTTTGGGGATCAAGCAGGAAAGTCAGGCTTGTAAGGTTTTAGCTCCATGAGAGGCGTTGCTTCCTCTTTTCTGTCTGCAAGGATACAAGCCCTGCCTGGATGGAGCTGGACACAGCAGGGATGCAGGCTTTTCCCCTGACCAGTTCTCCATCCTTCCCTGGCAGCTCAGCTGAGCCAGGCTCCCTCGTACCAATGTATCCCCAGGCAGCAAGGGCTGCTAGAGGCTCACTCCCTACTTCTTGGAAATTGTGGCAGCCAACTCAGGCCAAGGGGAGCTTCTGGGGGATGGGCTTTTCTAGTGGACAGATGAAGATTCATGGTTTTCCCAGCCTGGGGACAGGTTCTTCTTCCCTGAGCCTTCTCTGTAAAATGGGGATAACAACATCCACCTCTTGGGACAATTAAGACATCATGTGCTGGTGTGTGGAGAACTTGGCACAGGCCTGGCATGAGGGAGGCGCTTAATGGACGTGTGTCTTGTTCCCATCCCTGGCTGTCCTGGTCAGCACAAGTGACAAGCAAGGTTTGACTGCCCCAGGCCCCTCCCCTCCTGGCCTCAGCAGAAGCTGCAGGGCAGAAAGAAACAACAGTTCTTGGAAAGCCACCATCAAGCCCTCCCTGGAACAGGCGGGCCATTTGTCAAGATGTCTCCTGGCGGCCACACCAACCCTCTGTGAACTCTCAATTGCCTTTCACTGAGTTCCACGGTCTTGTTCACCACTCTGTGTCTTCCCCTAGACCTGTAAATACCATCAGGCACTTCTGTCCCCACGTCATCTCACCTGAGCCTTCCCTGCCCTAAGCCTCTCTGCTCTGCACCCTAGGCACCAAGCTCTTAGTCTGCACCTGAGCTTTCCAGGCCCCTCTCAGTCTGGCCAGGACTCCCATGCTCTCTCCTGCACCTCTCTTCACCTTGCACCCTTCAAAACAGCTATAGCCAGTCCTGCACTGCCACATACTTTCATTATCTATGGGAAGAGCTTCGTTTGGGGCCTAGCACACAGGATGTTGCTCAGCAAGCTGTGAGCCAGAGTCTGCAGAGACACCAAGATCCAGCAGGATCCTTTGCCTAGAATACCATTGACTCACACTTAAAGAGCCCCCTTAATCTTCACCGCCTCCAGGAAGCCTGCCTTGATACCCACCTCTCCAGGACAGTGTAGGTGCCCTCTTCCCAAGTAGGGCTGCCTGGTGTCCCCAGATTCTCCTGCCATTGTTGTCCTATCTGGATGTGGTAACTCCCGTCCCCACCCTCAGGCCTCGCATGTTCTCCCCCCAGTTCCTATGGATTTCAAGGGGTTTATATGTGATCATTAACGCCATCAGGCACTTCCCTCTTAACCGCTACGGCTTCCCTCTGCGCCAGTGGCCCATGGGGCTCCATTCTGAAGACACCCCACCCTTACCTTATCCCAAAAGGCTTGCAATGCAGAATCAATTTGGATAACAGAGTTTACTGACATTCTGGAGATGGCAGAGAGCAATTTCAGTGATTAGCACAAAACAAGTTCATGTTCAGAGTCGTACAACGCAATTCTTAGGAATTCGTCAACCGCCCTCACCCAGATAATCTCTCACCAGCTGGGGTAGGGAGATCTGACCTCTAGGAGTGTTCTGGAAACCCCTCCCTCTCCCCACTCAGAGCCCTTCCCCCTCCTTGTGTTCTGGTGGGAACTCTGGCTGACTCCTGGGAGACTCAGAACGGCCTCACCTGAGACAGAGTCACTCTCAGCGGACAAGCAAAAGCAGCTGCTGTCAGTTATTTTAAATAGCCATCGTTCTGAAATAAATTGTGCCCCCCAAATTCATATATTAAGGTCCTAACCCCCAGTACCTCAGAATGTGACTGTATTTGGAGATAGGGCCTCTAAAGATTAAGTTAGAGGTCATATGGATGGGCCCAAATCTCATGAGGCTGGTGACCTTATAAGAAGAGGAAATTTAGACACAAATATGCACAGACAGAAGACGATATAAAGACATAGGAAGAAGGAGGCCACCTATGAGCCAAGGAAAGAGGGCTCAGGAGAAACCACTCTGCCAACCCCTTGGTCTTAGACTTCCAGACCCCAGAACTGTGATAAAATGAATTTCTGTTGTTTAAGCCACCCAGTCTGCACTCTGTTATGGCAGCCCAAGAAACCTATACAGATGTTTTTGCGTACCTCTCTCTTTGCGATGTCGTCACCTGTTCATGGGCCTGTCTTCCTTTCAAGCTGTGAATTCCCCAAAGGCACTGGGCAGATCTGACCTGCTCATCCCTGGAGCTTCGGGCCCACCATACCCTGCGAGGTTTGGAGAGCATTGCCTGGGTGAACACCCTCCGGGATGAACAGAATTCGGTTCGTGGGCTCTTTAAATCATCACATGCTGGGAAGGGAGGAGGCTCAATGGTCCGTACAAATCCCCTCCCCACTCCGATCCCTGCCCCATCTGTGATGGGCCGCTGTACCTGGCCTCTGGTTCCAGCTTCAGCAGCCCTGAAAGAAAGGCTCCCCTCCATTTTACAGATGAGTGAACCAAGGCCCAGGGAAGGCAAGTGATGTGCCCAAGGTCATTCATGAAGTCAGAGCCGTTAGAGAGGAGAGACCGAAGCCCACAGGTCCTAGGGAAGACCGGAGAGGGGAAGCCTCTCTCAAGGGTAGGAAGGTTCTACAGTGTTTTGCCCTCTGGAAGGAGACTGAGGATCTAGGTTTGAATCCTGATGGTTCCTCTTGCTTGCTGTGTGTGTGAGCAAGTTCCTGACCTCTCTGAGGTGGGGCCTTAGTTTCCACATCTGTACAATGAGACTGACAAATGTGAGACAGGACATGTGTCTGGCCCGCAAAAAGAGCTCTAAAAATGGTGGCAGTGATGATGCTGCTTCTAATGAGTCCAGGCTTCTGGAATCACCCTGCCAGCCCAGCACCTCGCCCCACAGGGAATCTAACAAAAAGCTCATGATAGAAGCTTTTCCTGCTGGTCAGCATGTGGGGCAGGCAACCTTAGTCCCCTGCCTCTGAGCACTGCCCTTGGTCCCCATCACACACATTGTCAGTGCCGGCCTCACAGGGTTTGGGGCTGGATAAGGCTCAATGGCCCATTGTTCTCCCTCCAGGCCTGAACCAGGCCAGGCCTGCCGGGAACCAGCTGCTAAAAATAGCCCCAGTGGAGTGTTGGGGTCCAGCTGCTTATCTCACTCCAGGGGTCAGGAGCTGCTCCATTCTTCCTGGCCACTACTCTGGAGGAAGTCCAGCTTGGCCAGTTCCCAGATCACCCTCAGGGGAGAGTGCAAACTCACACCCGGAAAATATTTAGTGGAAAATTCAAGGCCAGCTATAATTCCCTGAGGGCAGAGCCTTGGTACAGACATTCAGACTTGGTCTGTGGCGGGTCTGGAGGAAGCGCCTGGAAGAACAGGCCATAACTGGTAAAGCAAAGGAGAAGGCATGCCAGGTGGTAGGAACAGCAGAAGCAAAGAGATGAGGGATGAGGCTGAACAGAACAATGAGAGGCTTTGGAAAGTCTACCTGGTGGAACAGAAAGTGAGCCCTCGAGGGACACTTGGGTTCAGTAGAACAGGGCCCTGAATGCCAGGCAAGGCTTTCCTGATCTTCAAGGAGGTGTCTTGCATGGGGTGGGTCCCATCACCTCCTTCCAGGGCCTCCTCTGAGCACTCCTCCCTAAGGAGTAGTCACAGCCCTGAGGGAGGAGCCGAGAGCTGCTGAGGACTGAGAGAGCTGCCTTTAGCGTGCCCCTCCAGGCCTCAGGAAGGGAGTGTCTCCCCAGAGGCACATCAGGTAGACGCCAGAGGCTCTGCTTGTGGGCCGTGAACACCAAAATCAGCCTGCAGCTATTCAGGCCTTCAACTGTGAGCTTTTAAGCACCCGCTCTGGCCTGGGTGCTGGAAACATTGATGGCCACTCAGCTCCGACCCTTGAGGGGTTCACAGTCTAGGAGAGAAGCAGACAAGTGAAGAGGCAACTCTGGGGTTAAGTCGCCTGAGCACAATGCTGGGGCAACCCAAGGAAGGGCCTTCTTCTTGACTTGAAACATCAGCCAAAGGTCTGTGTACACAGCCCCTGAGTCTCAAAGGTTAAAGAGGAGATAGCCAGGTGAAGAGGTGGCAGGAAGGGTGTTCCAGGCAGAGAGCAGCAAGTGAGGGGCATGAGGTTGCAGAGGTCGTTGGGGGCCAGATTCTATCCTTCTCTGAATCCCTCGCGGACACAAGCACAGTTGTCACCCACAGAAACGTTGGTGAATGAAATTGTTGGAAAAATGGGAATCAACCAAACTGAATAGATTAAATCCTATTTTTTAAACTCAGAGCCTGGGAATTTAATCTCTGATAATTCTGTCAGGAAGGCCTTGTACAATTTGTACATTGGGGGTTTTGTTTATAAGCTGTGCTTAAACTGAGGGTGTCTATATTGCACAGGCAGCATCCCAAAGCCCCACTTGGGAAGGTCCAGTCAGGCAGACGTGGGTTTCAGGAAGGCCAGCTTGCACTGGCCTGTGGGTGCTTGCAGCCTGGAGTGAAGAGCTCGCCTCCCAAGGCCTCTGCAATGGCCTCCTTGGTCCCAGTTCTTCACCCCTCTCTCACCTGCTCCCTTTGCCTTGTGAGCTTGCAGTTCTGCCTGTTGGAGATAGATCATTCTTCCCACCCTGGACATCAGGAACAGCCACATGACTTGTTTTGGCCAATGAGATATTAGCAGACAAGTTTTAAACAGAGGCTTAAAACACGCTTGCATCTGAAAGAAAAATTTACAACAGTTCTACACGATCTCTTTTGGAAAATAGAAGAGGAGGGAGCACTTTATTTTAGGAAGCCAGTGTTATCTTGATACCTAAGCCACACAAAGAAAGACAGCACAAGAAAAATAAATAAATAAACACCTGAACACACCCGATCCCATCTGATCTTGGAAGCTAAGCAGGGTCAGGCCTGGTTAGTACTTGGAGGGGAGACCACCTAGGAAGACCAGGTGCTGTAGACTTAAAAAATAAATAAATAAATACACGAATAAACAAAAAAGCAACTACAAACCAATATCCCTCATGTAAATGATGCAAAAATCCTTAACAAAATATTAGCAAATACAATTCAGAAACATTAAAAATTATACACCATTATCAAATGTAGTTTATTCCAGGGATGCAAGACTGAATCAATATTTGAAAATCAGTCAGTGTAATCACCATACTCACAGGCTAAAGTAGAAGAGCTATATGATCATATTAATTGATGCAAAAAAAATTTAATAAAATTCAACACACATTTATAAAAATTGTCAAAATTTTGAAATCAAGGGCAACTCCCTATAATTAAAAGGAAACTTCATATATAAACATTTTGTAATATAAATATATAAATAAACATGCTATATAAATAAAATAACTAAGTAAATAAAATAGCTTCCTAAATAAATAAATAAATAACATATACCAAAAACTGACAGCTAATATCATACTTACTGATGAAAGACTGAAGCTCACTAAGGCAAAAAAGTGAAATAAATGACACACAGGTCAGAAAAGGAAATATAAAATTGTATCTATTTGCAGATGACATGATATTTATGTAGAAAAATCCATGACATCTACAAAAAAATCTCCTAGAACTATTAAATGAGTTCAGCAAGGTCACAGGCTATAAGATCAACATACAAAAACACAGTGTATTTCTCTGTGCTAGCAATGAACACGTGGAAACTGAAATTAAAAATAGAACATCATTTACAATTACTAAAAAAAAAATAAAGTACTTAAGTGTAAATCTAACAAAACAAGATTTGTATGCAGAAAACTACAAAGTGCTGATGAAAGTAATCAAATATCTAAATGAATGGAGAGATATACCATGTTCATGAATGGAAATATTCAGCATAGTAAGGATACCAGTTCTCCATACATTGAAATATAGGTTTAATGCAATTACTATTAAAATCTTAGGAAGACTTTTTATAGATTAGGCAAGATTATTCTAAAATTATTTATACAGAGCGTCAAAGGAACTAGAATAGTTAAAACCATTTTGAAAAAAAGAATAAGAGGGGACCTAATTTTAAGACTTACAATAATACAGCTACAATAATCCTGACCGTGGGGCTTTGGCGGAGGGATAGAAACACAGATCAACAGAACAGAATAGAGAATCTAGAAATAGACCCATACAGGTATGGCTAACTGATTTTTGATAAAGGTACAAAAGCAATTCAATGATAATACTTTATAATCACTAGGATAGCTATAATAGAAAACACGTTATAACAAGAGCTGGTGAAGATGTGGAGAGATTGGAGCCCTCACACACTGCCAGTGGTGATGCCCAATGGTGCAGTTTGGCAGTTCCTCAAAAGGTTAAACCTAGAGTTTGTTTATGCCTCAGCAATTCCACACCTAGGTATCTACCCAAGAGAAGTGAAAACATATGTCCTCACAAAAACTTGTACATGAACGTTCATAGCAACATTATTCATAATAGCCGAAAAGCAGGAACAACTCAAACGTCCATTAACTGATGAATGAATGAATAAGATGTATTTGAAATGGGATATACACAATGAAACATTATCAGGCAATAAAAAGGAATGAAGTACTGACACATGCTACAACATGATGAAACTTGAAAGCATTATGCTACGTGAACGAAGCCAGCAAAGGACCACATAGTGTTCCATTTGTACAAAATGTTCAGAATAGGCAAATCTATAGAGACAGAAAGTAGATTAGTGGTTGCCCAAGGCTGGGAAAGTTGGGGTATAGAGAAAGAAATGACTACTAATAGGTATGGAGTTTTTTAGGGGTTGATGAAAATGTTCTAAAATTGATTTTGTTGATGGTCGTACACCTTTGCAAATATACTAAAAACCATTTGATTGTACATTTCAAATAGGTAAATTATACAATGTGTGGTTACAGCTCAATAAAGTTGGGTTTTTAAAAAACAATTCAATGGATGAAGGATAGTCTTTTCAACAAATAGTGGTGGAACAATTGGACTTCTTATGCAAAAAAACAAACTCAACCTAAGCCTCACATCTTACACACAAATTAACTCAAAAAGGACCATAGATTTAAATGTGAAACTATAAAACACTGAGAAAAAAAACAGGAGAAAATCTTCAGGACCCAAGGATTGGTGAAAAGTTTTTAGACATAACACTGAAAGCATGATCCATAAAAGAAAAAATATATATAAGTTGGACTTGATCAAAATGAAAAAGGATTTACTTTGCAAAAGACACATTAGGAAGACGAAAAGACAAGCTGCAGGCCAAGAGAAATAATTTGCAAATCACATACCTGACAAAGGATTTATACATAGACTACGTAAAGTGCTTCCAAACTCAACAGTAAAAAAGTAAACACTCTAATAGAAAATGGTCAAAAGATATGAAGAGACATTTCATCAAAGAGGACATACAGATGGCAAGTAAGTACATGAAATATGTCCACTATCACTAGTCACTAGGGAAATGCAAATTAAGAACCCGATGAGCTCTCACCTCACACCTATTAGAACAGATAAAATAAATAGAACAGAGGGGCAACTTTAAACCCTGGCAAGGATGCAGAGAAACAGCTACTCTGAATGGTACTTTGGCCGTTTCTTAAAAATTAAACATAAATTTACCACACGACACAGCAATTGCACTCCTAGACATTTATTCCAAATAAACGAAACTTGTTTCCACATAAAACTCTCTAGGTAATTTTTCATAACAGCTTTATACGTAAAAGCCAAGAACTAGAAACAACCAAAATGTCCCTCAGCAAATGAATGGTGAAACTAACTGTTTGTTGCACATTTATACCACAGAACACAACTCAAAAATAACCAGGACCGATCTGCCGACACACACGACTGGGTTGGATCTCGAGGGCATGATGACAAGAGAAGAAAATCTCATATGGTCACATACAGCATGATTCCATTTATATAACATTCTTAAAATGACAAAATTATATAGCTGGAGAGAAGATTAGTGGTTGCCGGGGATTAGGGATGTTGAGGTGGGAAATGGGTGTGACTATAAGAAACTGTCAGGGAGAGTTTTGTGGTAAAATAGTTCTCTGTCTTAATTGCGGTAGTGGTTCCATAATCTATACATAATATAGATAACATAGAACTATCCAAGCACATGGGACCACTGTCAGATTCTGGTTTCGATATCAGAAACAAATATCAAAATGTAAGACATTAA
The DNA here is from genome assembly GCF_000325575.1 of Pteropus alecto. Classification (NCBI taxonomy): domain Eukaryota; kingdom Metazoa; phylum Chordata; class Mammalia; order Chiroptera; family Pteropodidae; genus Pteropus; species Pteropus alecto. Next base: position 6,873,298 of record NW_006440132.1, read on the forward strand.
CTATTGGGGGAAACTAGGTGAAGGGTACATGGCATATAGCTTACTATCTTTGCAATTTCCTGTGTATATATAATTATTTCAAAATTAAAAACCACTTCCACTTCTGTGAGAAGTTTCTCCGAGTAGGTGCTGACCTTTCTGCCCGGGGGGAAGGGTCACATGGAGCCATCCCAAGCCCAGTCCACAGGGAGGAGCCAAGTCCAGCTGGCTCCTCCTGCACTGGGTGACTCCGCTGCCCTGTAGAACACGTGATTATTGTGTTAAGCCACTGAGCTTCGGAGGGTTTGTTTTGCAGCACGAGTGTGACAAGAGTTAACCGTAGATGCCCTTTGCCTCCCCTCCTATCCACAGCCCTTAGAGAATGGATTTCTGTCATTGGTAACAGTGGCAGAGACAGCTAGTTGTCCTTCAACATCTGTTTTACCCTTCTGTTACCCGGGAGTAAGAGTAGTTTTGACTTTTATCTGGTCATGTGCCTATCTGGATTAAGACTATATTTCCAGCCTCTCGTAATGAGTGGCCATGTGACTAAGTTCTGATCAACAGGATGTAAGGGAAAGTCATGTGACAGTTTCTGAACACCTTCTCTGAGAAAGAACTGACATTCGCCTTTGCCCCCTCTTTCTTAGCCACTTTATTCTTCCCATAGATTGGAATGCAGAAGTGATGGCTGGAGCTCAAGCAGTCATGTTGGACATGAGGTGGAATCTACATTTTGAGGCTGGCAAAGCAACAAATTAGAAGGAATTAGGGTTTCTTTTGGTGATATAGATACTATTCCAGCTCCAGGCTGCTTATATCTGAATTTCCTTTATGTGAGAGAGATACGAACTTCTATCTTATGTTTTCTGCCAAAACAGAACTCAATCTTTTCTTACAACAGCGACTTCTTATCTGTGCTAAGCTACCCTTTTTCATGAGCTTATCCTGTGCAACCAATTTGCTAAGCACTACATGCCTTCCATCCACTACATAAGTATTTATTAACTATTAAGCATTTACTACGTATCAGGCAAATGTATTAATGCTGGGGAAACAATAAAGAGCTTGACATACGTGGTCCCTGCCCTCAAGGACCTTATAGTTGAGAAGAAGAGATAAACAATAATGAAATGAACACGTATGTACAAGTAATTCCAATCTATGACACAAAGCGCTTTGTGACAAGTCAGCAGGGGCTCTTCTCTAGTAAGGGCTATCAGGGAAGGCTTCCCAGAGGAAGTGACATCTCAACTGAGCTCTGAGGAGAAATGGAAAAAATATAGCCTAACTCCCAAGAGCATGGGCTCTGAAGCCAACCAGGCTGGGTTCAAATCCCATCTCCCTCTTGTCCCTGTATAAACTTGAGCAAGGTCCAATCCCTCTGCGCTTCAGTTTTCTTGTCTGAGAAACAGAGATTTAGTTAATAAAACACTTATACAGCATTTACAATGTGCCAGGCACTGTTCCAAGCACTTTACAGGTATTAACTCTTTTAGTTCTCATTAAAGTTATCTTATGGTACAGGTACTATTCCTATCCTCATGTACAGATGGGTGAACCAAGGCCTGGGAAGTGAAGCGAGTTGCCTCAGGTCAAGGGGCAAGAGCTGGGAGTTACCCGCAAGCAACCTGTCCAGAGTCTGTCCCCAGAACACTACGCTCTAGTGGTTCATAATGCCAGCTCTTAACTTATGGGGTTGTTATGAGCAGAAAATAAGAAAATGTCAGTCAAGTACTCAGCGCAGTGCCTGGCAAATACTAAGCGCTCAGTAAAGGTTAGCTATTCTCATCTTTGTCATTCCCATTAATAACTAAGAGAGAGGGATAGAGTGTTGTAGGTGAAGGGAAGTACACATACAAAGGCCTTGAGATGGAAGGAAGTGTGGTGCATTTGGGGACCTGAAGGCAGACCAGAAGGGCTGTATGCAGAGCTTATCGCCTGTTTTGATTCTTCACGACAACCCTGTTAGTGGAAACTATTATCTCCTCTTTATAAATGAGGGCGCAGTGGCTCAGAGAGGCTAAGTGACTTGCCTAAGGTCACACAGTGAATAAGCATCTGAACCTGGACTCGAACCCAGGTCTGTCAGCCTCCAAAGCCCATGCTCCCCAGTCACTGTCCTCCACTGCCTTGCAGTAGACAGACACCGGGAATAGAGCCAGTTCCCGCTACGAGAACAGTGGGAGAAGCAACTACAGAGTCAGCTGGCTCCTGGAAAGAACTTTGCACATCCCAACCCATTTTTCGGATGGGGAATGTGAGACTCAGTGATGGGAGGGACTTGCCACAAACTGGCTGCAGAACCGCACCTGGGTGCTGGGTTCCTTCCTCCCGGCTCAGAGACCATCGGCTTTGCCTTTTCCATCCCCTTCACATTTTTATGTCTTCCCCAGGGTGCAACTGAGCCTCTCCCCGCCTCCCTACCCAGGGGCTTCTCTGGCCTCCGCTCTGTGTCTCGGAATGTGTGGCAGAGATAGGTTGGGGTGAGGACTTTACCGCAAGGGAAGGAGTTTATAAATAACCAGCAGATCCTTCCTCAGCTCTGCCTGGCCTGAGGACATGGAAGACAGTGTCCCAAGGGGCATGAACCATACAGATTCTGGGCAGGTGGTAAATAGACCACTCCATCCAAATAGGCCCTTCAGTCCTCTGGGGGAGTGGCTAAAGTGTTTTCAGAGTCCTAACAACTCATACACACACACACACACACACACACACACGTACACACACCCTTCACATGCAGAAACACATTAAGCCTGGCTCCCAGCCCCTTCCACCTCACAAAGCACCATCTGCCCCTTCTCAAGGTCTTCAGACAGGAGGAAAAGCTTGATTTTCCTTGTTTTCCAGAAGAAACCAACAGGAAGGAGGAGGAGCCTCATCCGAGGTCACAGGAGGGTTTGGGACAGACCTGGGGGCAGGCCAGCTGTCTGACAGTGTAGGTGATATTCAGTTCCTCCTGTAATGGCAGGTAGGACCCTGCTGAGCCCGTATGGGGCTGGAGACCCAACTCCACCCTCTCGGGGCCCTGCTCTTGTCGCTGAGTCATTGGATATCTCTTTTCAAAAACTATGAGGTAGATGCAGGGGTGGCTTCCTCCTGCCCGGCTGGTTGGGGTTTGACCGGACCTCACCTCTCGGATGTCTCAGTCACTGCCCCAGGCCTCCCTCCCTCTATCCCTATGTGGGGCACCCGCTCTGTGCACGGCCCTGTGCTGAGGGTTTACACGTATTCATTATTTCACTGAGTCCATGTGAATCTCATGAGGTGGATTATTATTCCCGTTTTATAGATGAGATGACTGAGGCTCAGAGAGGTAAAGCAGCGACTTATCATAGAGCTGTGCTGAGAACTGAGATTTAACTCGGGACCTAATATCTCCACATACTTCAGCTTCCCCGAGTCCTTGGCCTTCTTTAAAAAAGCTCCGCCCTCAAGCCAAGGAGAACCTGTGGTGAGAGCCCCCCACCCAAGCCACTGACTCTCTCAGACTGGCTGGAGGCGAAGCTGCCTGGCAGCTAGGGAGCGGGGCCCCGGTGCCTGCTCAGCCACAACATTCTTGTCCACTTTCTCTGAACCTGAACTTCCTCACTTGTAAAACGAACACAACACTTCAGATCTTCCCCAGGCCCGTTGTGGGGACCGATGGAGCTAAGGCATGGGACACTTGCTGTGTGGGGCCGCAGCTATTATTTTGTATCTGCGACTGGCACTGCCCTCCCTTATCCCAGCCATTCCCTCTTTGAGCAGGCCCAGACCAGCCCAGTAGCTCTTCCTCATCCACATACCACCTCCTCCAACCCAAAGGAGGGACACCTCAGTGGCGGCGGGGCCCAGGGTACCCCCTTCCCTCCCGCCTGCTGGGCCAGAGAGAGGACAGGCAAAGCCAGATGTTTCCCAGATGTTACTGACTATAAGCAAAACAAAGGTACAGGGATGACTCCTCTGAGGCCCAAGGGCTGTTGCTTGAGGGCTTGAGAGCGCTGTGGGAGAGGCAGGGCCTGGGGCAGGGTTTGGGGGGCGGGGTGAATCAGAGAAGCTTGCTAGGGTAGGATGTCAGTGAGAGGAACCCACAGAGAGGGGGCAGTAAGCCAAGGGACCAGGGAGCAAGGCTTGGAGGTGGGGGTAAGGAGCTCGGAGGAGTCTGGTGAGAGTGAAGGGAGGAGGGAGGATTAAAGTCTGAGGATGGGGCTGACCTGCCTGCATCGCCCCACCCCCACCCCAGGATCCTGACTTCCTAGAGAAAGACCTTTAGAACTCTTTAGAGGCTCCTAAGCCCTCCTGAGCTGTCTCCAGAGATAAGGAGCTCCCTGTTCACAGAAGAGATGCAAGCAGAAACCCAAGAAGGGCCCCAAGCACCAGGCAACAGTTTGGACCAGATGGAGAGTCTGGGAGGTCATATCTGCCCCAAGCCAGGCCAAGAGGCCAAGAGCATGAAGAGTCGGCTGAAGTTGGCCCAGGCAGGCCAACGCTGAATCCCCTCCCACTGGCACCCAGCCAAGTGGCACTGCTGTGCCCTCTCCCCTTTCCTTGCTTCACGCTGTATTTGCCAGCTGACCCCAGCTGCACCCAGCCAGGCCAAGACTGGGCAGTGGCGCAGGACAGCCTGTTCTGAATTACTCCCTGGAAAAGGCTGGCTTTGTCCTCCAGCAAAACCGTTCCTGGAAGGATAAGGACATAGGGTCTGAGACTAAAGGCTCCTTGTCCACTCTGATAGGGTAGAGCCTGGGCCTGGGTGACTGGAGAATGAGCTTTGCCACCACCCTGTGACCATGAATAAGGATGTCACTAGCAGTAGCTCGAGTCGAAGGAGTACATTCCTGTGCCAGGGACGGGGCTAAACTTGCCATAGGCCTGACCTGGCTCAGTCATCACAACGCTGGGGTAGCTGCCAATATGCACAATTAACAGATGAAAAAACTGAGGTTATATGATCGATTCAAAGATTTGCAGCTAGTAGTTAGTGGTGGAGCCAGGAGCCGAATTCTAGAGCCTGACTCCAGGCTCTGGGCCTCTCACCTCACAGGGTTGCTGTTCAACTCCCTCCACTTCAGTCTTCCCACCTGTGGGTTGGGGAGGGAGCTGGGTATACTGACCTCACAGCTTTCAGATCCCACAATGACCAGCCTGGGTTTACCAGAGACCAAGAAGCCTGGTCGTTCCTCACCTATGAAAGAAAAATGGGGACCCGCCCACTTTTTGAGAGGGGCCTCCAGGAGCCCAGGCGGGGCCCAGGGCAGGAGGATCCAGGAGGCTTTCTGATCTGCTCTCCAGAGTAGCCCAAGCCCGTCTGAGGTCAAGGGACCAGGGCGTGAGAAATGGAAACCAGGCAACGGGGCCCTCGAAATGGGAATTCCATCTGCCTGACTTTGTTCTCCTGGACTTTGGTTTTAATGGCCACTTTAGGGTGGGAAGGTGGACGGCCTGGAGGGGTCTAAACCCCTGGAACTAAGAAAGGGGAAGGTGAGTCTCCTTGTGGGCCGAGTGTCCCTCCAAGCAGAAGGTGCCCTCGCTCCCAATTAGGAGCGCACCTCTGTTCCCTCCCTGTCCAGCCTCTTCGAGGCACTGGCAGTTCCACAGGTGGGAAAATCCTTCACTGTTTACACAGCCAAATAGTGCTCACTGCCCAGGTCCTGTGCTCGGAAGAGGACCCAGCCTCATTCTTGGAGATGCTCATACTCGGGTGCTAGGGAAAAAGGCTGCAACATGTACTGAGCACCTACTGTATGCCTGGCCCCAGGTTAGGCCTCCAGAGACCACCATTTCTGATGCTCTCCTTGTAAGGGAACATGGCAGTAGCTTTGCTCACCGGAGATCAGCGAAGGGAAGCAGGGGGGAGAGTGGCTGCACAGCCCATGTCCTCTGCATCTTCAAGGCCCCAGTGGGCAGACCTGAACCCAGGACCCCAGGCAGCGAATAAGATTCAAGGAAATGGGGCCCAGCCCCTCTTGCACAAACTCTATCCAGCTTTGTCTAAGTCAGCCCAGCTAAGCCAGTCCCCACTCCAGGCGATGCCCTGGCCCCTGGCCCCGGTCCCTGGCAGGTTGCATGCATAATCATCAGGAGCAGCTTTGGTGTCAGCCTGGCCTGGGTTCTGGGCTCTCTTCCACCCTCCAGAAAAGTGGTCCAGGGCCTGCCCTCACCTGTGGCCTTGGACCAGGCCTTTCCTACATCTGCATCTCCTGTTAGGAACAGAGGGAGAATCCTTCCCCAGAGCCACAGAGGAACTGTCTGTGAACCCTACCCCATCATGTCCCCAGCTGCTCCTTCTGTCCTAAAGGCCTCCGTGAGCCTGCCCTTCTGGAGCCAATCCCCTGCCAGATTTTGGCCCCGTCCACATCTACCAATCATTCCTGTGCCACCTGCAAGTTGCACTAGAATCTCAGGGCATGGAAGGACAAAGAGGTGAAGGAACTTGCTGAAGGTCACATAGCCAGTTAGTGGCCAAGTTAGGATTCTGTCACGTAGCTGGTAGAAGACAGAGATCCAGTCGGACTTAGGCTGAACCCTGTCTCTGCCACTTGCCAGCTGTGTGACCTTGGACAACTCACCTTACCTGCCTGTGCTCCACTCTCTTCACTTGTAAAATGGGGATAACCCCGCCTCCCGGGCTTGCTGAGATGAGAGGATAAATGGAACAGGCATGGCAGTACACCTGGCACAGAGGCAGCGGTTGTCAAGGGAGCAGCTCTCGCCAGAGTGTCCCATCTAGGGAGGCTCCGGGATGGGAGGCAGGTGATGACTGGAGAGGAAAAGCTGGACCAACAGCAGAACCAGCAACCCTTCCCACCCTGGAAAGCCTCAAACCAGGAACGCACAGAAAGGGTCAAGAACGAGAAGTAACACAGGCCTTTTATTTGCTCCAGAAATCGGCTGCTGTGTGGTCTGAGGGTATCATGCTTTCCCAGAGCTCCTGAGGGACACCTCACTCGGGGGTGCCGGATTTCCATGCGAGGTCGGACTGCAGCACCCACCCCTCCAGGCCTCATCAGTCCAGAAGGCCCAGCTGCCTGCCACTAGTGCCTGGGACCAGCAAATCTCCTGAAACTAGAAAACGATGTCCACCTTCTCTGCAAGGTGGCTGTTCACAAGGCGTTGGTTAAAATATTGCACTTGTAAATTAGGAAAACTGATGAGGCAAAGGTTTCCTATTATAGGACGACGTGCCAAGCATCTTACTACTGTTTAAATAAATAAAACTCGAGGCCGGGGTCTGAGCCGCGAGCCCCAGCGGCGCCCCTGGAGCGCCCCAGAGCCCGGCCCTTGCCCCTGTCCCACCAGCCAGTTCTTTAAGGAACTTGGTCAACGCAAGGTCTCCGCAGCAGGGAGCAGCAGCTCCAGATCCGGCTCAGCCAGGGCCCCTGACCTGCCGGGGCCCTTGGGCCCCCTCGTACCGGGGCAGTGGGGACCCAGCGGGGCCGGTCCTTCTCTCCTCCAATGGCCTGAACCTCTGCCGGTCCAGGCCTCTCATCCAAATGTCCATCTGTCTGCCCGGAGACGCAGCCTCCGGGGGCTTTGCTGCCCCCTCTGTTGCAGGGGAGAGGGAGACGTGGGAGGGGGCCCAGCCCGCCTGGTGTGAATGCTGAGCTCTATCCCAGCGGCCCCTAAAGCGGAGGACTCATCTTCTTCTGGTTAATGAGGTCCAGGTAGAGGTCTGAGCGGAGGAAGCGTGGGTACGAGTCCTTTTCCATGAGCCCGAAGATGCGTTTTTGCGCCAGATCGAAGCAACCCCGAGTGACGCTCTGCAGGTTGTCCTTGGTGTGTTCCCGTGTGTATGAGTCCAGGTTTACCTGCAAGGGCAGAGGCAGCAAGGTCAGGGCTGCAGGGGGTCGACCCTGGGGACTAGGGGTGGGGGCAGGACCTATCCAAGTCTCTCGCCTCCAAGCCCTTCTGCTCTACATCTTAAGATTCAGAGTGGAGGCCCTCAGGCCAGCAGACTCAAGTCCTGGCTTGGTCACTTATTGTAGGGCCTGAAAACACCACCTCTAGGTGGTGCCTTGGTTCAAATCTCAGTAGTGCTGAACCCAGGCGTGCAGCTTTGAGCAAATCGTGTAAGTGCTCTGAGCCTCGCTTGTGTCATCTATAGATTAGGAATAACAGTACATTCTTCAAAGAGTCGTACAAATTAAGCAAAATCAACCATATTAAATAGACAGGGATTAAATCAATAGATCATCCCTGTGACTTTGCACACAGCACCTATGCCCAGTGAGCACTCAATAGATGTTAGCTACTATGATTAGACTCTCTGAAACCTTCCTCATTTTAAAAATGAAGATAATAAAACCTATTTTACAGGTTGTCATGAGGGTTAAATATGAGAGCACATTCATAAAGAGATTAGCACCTCAACAGGCCCTTTTCGTTATCAGTGGAATTCAGCTCTTCCCAAGGCCCCAGCTTGCTTCCTTTCCACCCTGGGCACATAGCCTCTAAGATTCACTCTGGCTACTCCCCTTCCTGAGCTCCTCCTTGAGGCTGCCATGCACCACCAATCACTGAGGCTACTGGGCACAGGGACAAGGGCCTGAAGACCCAGCCAAAGGTCTTACCTCCTTGCACGCCTGGATTGCGATATATTCGGCAAAGATCTTCTTGGCCTTGGCTGCCATCTTGGACTGTGACTTGACCTTCTTGAAGTCCTCGCATGCCAGCCAGAATTCCAGGTTCTCCTCACTAAATTCAGTGCGAAGGAAGGCCTGGAACACCGCTAGCCCATCTGTGAGGAGAAGACCAGACCTTGGGTGAGAGGCAGAACAAGCCCATCTGGCCCTCATGACCCCCAGCTTACCCTCCCGGAGCTTTTAGGGTACAGACGACGGGAGCTTAGTAAGATAACCTGTTCCCAAGAGCCAGCGGCCCTGGAGTGAGGTCACACCCCTCCCATTGCCTCTTTGTGGGCTTTGGCCAGATCTCTTCCTATCTGTGCCTCAGTTTCCTCATCTGTAAAATGGGGATCATCAGCCTGTCTCCTGGATCCCTGTGAGGATCAGAGGGGATCCTGCCCATGAGATGGTGGGCACATTTGGCCCAGCGTTAAGTCCTCAGTTCATGGGAATGTTTATCGTTATTCTGGGAACATGGGTCTGAGCACACAGGTCCCAACGGCCTCTAGCAGGCAGGCAGTGCCAGCTCCCATGGACAGGGAGGGGCTGGCAGAAGCCGGCTCCAAGGCAAACCAAGGGCCTCAGCCTGGGCTCAGCTTCATCCAACAGCAGGGACACTTGACTAGGCTCAGGGAAGAAAATGAGGATGAAGACGACCCTTCCCGGACCAGTCGTACTCCCTGGTCTGGGAGAGGAGAGTAGGAGAGAGAGAGAGAAAGCACACGAGGAGGAAGAACGGGCCCGCTGGCCCCGACTTACATTTGTGAAGCAGCAGCTTCTCCAAGGACTCGCCCCACTTGAGGGCTTCCTCTGAGGTGGGCCTAAGTAGGGAGGCAAATGGGACAGTGAGGGCACAGGGAAGACACCAAGAGGCTCTGGGAAAGTGAGGTGGCTAGGTCTCAGCAGCCTCCCTCAGCTGCCCTTGGCCGAGGCAGTGGCTGAGCTCAAATGGGGGAACCCAGGAGGGGGGCCCACCCCCTTTCTTGGGGCCAGCATCACTTATAGCCTCCACCTCCACCCCTACCTGGCAGGCTTTCCCAGAGCAGCTGTTCCCCCCTCCGAAGGCTGCTGCTTGCAGATACCAGGCTCCCTCTATGAGGGCCTCCATCCAATCCTGAGCTGGATCAAGCCAGCAGCACCCCTTATCCCTTAACCCTACCGCCAGCCCTGTCCCCCTGGGGACCAGTGAGTGCCTGAAGGTTCCCGGGGTGCTCAGGAAGACCTACTTGAATGACTTCATCACTTTGTCTGCCTTGCCCGCTGGCTGGGCCCCGGGGGACTCGTTCCGCCGCCTGAAGATACCCAGCTTGTTCTTCATGTCCTTGGCTCTGGGGGACAGAAGCAGAGAAGAGAGTCGGTCAGCCTGGCACTCACCCCTGAAAATTCAGGGCAGGGAGGCCGCGGACTGCGACGAGGGGCACCTACTCCTTCATTGTGTGTCGCCTCTGTAGGTTCCCATTGCGCGTGAGGTACATGCCTCGGAGCATCTCTGCAGGGCCGCCCCACCCTGGGGCCCGGGAAGGTATGCAGGAAGCACCCCTGGGCTCCTGTCTCCCACCCCGACCGGGCGGAAGGCGGGCAGCAACGGTACCGGCTGCAGCTGAGCAGTCACTGAGATCCCAGGCGGAGGACTGGACACCCAGGCATAGGCTGGGCTGGGACTCAGACAGGAGGAGCCAGGAAATGGGAGGGACCAGGACAGGGAGTGAAAAAAAAATATACCTCCTGGCCAACCCAGACAGGGATCCCGTGAAAGGGGCATGTGTCTGTAAGGGGTGGCCTCTGGGGCTGGCCCAGGCAGGAAGCCAGACCCAGTTATTTGTGACTGGCCTCCCCCGTTACCATGACAGCACCAGGGGAAGGAGGAGAAAACAAGTCAGCAAATTGCTGGGAGGGAAGAAAGGAGGGAGGGAAGAAGGCTCTGTACACAGGGTGGCAGGACTGGCTATTTTTAGCCAAGAACTATTTTTAGCTTTGCTGAGATTTCAGCATGCAGCAAAGGTGATGGCAGGAAAGGGGTTAAAAATCTAAAAATCGAAGGCTCCTGTTCACATCCCCTCCCTCATCCCTAGACCCCCTACCCTCGCCACCTCCCCGAGAACAGCTCCTGCCAGCTGGCCCCTCAGCCTCGATCACTGGCTTTGGAGACTTCCATCCATGCACCTGAAGAATACCTTAGAAGTTTTAGTACAATTTTAAGCTTAAATAACTTCAGAAGTACAAATCCTATAAACATTCAAAAAACATCTTTTGAAAGTTGAATTATTAAATTTTTAAGGCACATTTAGTTTTAAGAGTTTTGAATAATAAATTTTGAAAAAATGTTTGGTCTCCAGCCTTCTGATTAAAGATGAAAAATGCTGACTAAAACCAAAAATTTTAAATGTATGAGCAAAATCACAAAGCTAAGTAAGTATAAAAGAGAATCAAATAACTCAACTTTCAAATGCATTTTGTAAGTCTGTAGCATTGATGCTTCTGTAGTTATTCAAGCTTCAAATGCACTATGACCTATGGGACACCCTGTGTCACCGAGGGAAGTAGTTAGTACCCAGTAAGTGTTAAGAGTGAGACTCTGGTGCCAGACAGCTTCAGGTTAAAATCCTAGCTTTAGCAGTTCCTAACTGCATGCCCTTTGTCGAGTTACCTAACCTCGGCTGAATGTCAAGTTTTCTCATCTGTTAACCAGGGATGATAAAAGTACCCACCATCTGCTGCGGTTGTTTCCAGGCAAGGAGAAAAGGCACAGAAAGCTTTTAGCGCAGTGCCTGGGGCAAAAGCGCTGGGGTTTAGGATTGAGTCCCACACGTGTCCGTAGGGTCTGGGGCAGCTGCCCAGGGATGGAGACCCTGCTCTAGCAGGTGCCGAGCCAATGAGATAAGGCTCAGGAGTCCAGGGATTGGCAGCCCTCTGGGTGACGATAGGGACCCTCAGAGATCCCTGGGGTGGCCCTCCACTGTCCCCCACTGCTCCACCCCTGGGAGTGCCATCACGGCAGCTCTGGCCTGAACCAGGTGGCTGGTGCGAAGGACTTTTTTTGTTTGTGTGTTTCACCTTCCGGGAAAGTATGATCGTTCCTGGCTGCAGAGAGAAGCCTGTAGTTGCCGCAGAAAACTAGAGAGGGCAGGGGAGCTGGGAGAGAGAGTTTCTAGCGCAGTGGATCCTGGCTAAGGTCAAGGCCAGGGAAGGTTGCGCGAGGCATCTGGGAAGGATCCCTGTTCTCCTCTCCCAGGTCCAGTTTGTGCATAATGGTGGGCTCTACAGGACCTGGAGGGAAGGGAGTTCCACGGGCCCTACTGTCTCCTCCTTCCAGTCTCTCTCTCTCTGCAGTCTCCAGAGCCTGGGGGTACAAGGAGACCCAAGGAGATTCTCCACACACCCTGTTAATTGGTACCTCTAACAAACCTCCGAAACGGAAGTGTACGGGGGCCCTGAGTGTGGCCAGAATGGCTTGCGGGGTAGGAGATACACTATCTGAGCCAGCAGCGCCCCCTCCTGGCAATGCCAGAGACCGTTAGCATTCAAGAGCTCAGGAGGAGAAAGGGGAACACTAGGAACTGTCTGTTCAGCCTTTTCTGAGAGCAAAGAACCTATTGAGGTCACTCGGCCACTGTTTGGCTCAGAGGTTGGGTGTAGGCCAGGGCAACCTGGCTGGTTGCCTCTGCTTGGATCCCTGTGGCTTCCAGGTACTGAATCAGCACACTGCCTCACGCTGCGTGGATGCTGAGGGCAGTGCCAGATGCTCAGGACCCTGGTGACCCCACCCTGAAGCCACCGCTAAGTCCCAAGGTCCTCCTGTTCACTGGTATCTGTCTGGGGTAGGACCGAGGATAGCACTTTCCCCGCCTATACCCCTGGAGGGGAGACAAGCCCAAGGGCAAAGAAGGAAGAGGGGTGCAGGGAGCGTCCCCGACCACAAGGATGAGGATCATGGATCTTTCGAACATACAGGTTTTTGCTCTTTCTCTTCCGAGATCCTTCGTCATCATCCCCAACCATGTCGGACCCGCTCATCTGCAGAGAAAAGACAGACACGTTGCAGCCTGGGTATCCGGAGACTGCTGCCTGAGCAAAGAGAGGCTCCAGGACCCAACAGCTCCTACAAACCGTCTCCCCACGCCCAACGCTCCTACCTCTCACAGAACAAAAAAAACCACTACTGGAAACTACCCACGGAGTGCAGCTGACACGGCAAAGCCTCTACCCGAAGGGGTCTCCTCCTAGTGCGCTCAGGACCTAGCTTGCTAGGGAAGAGCCAGGGACACAGCACTCATGGCAGAGGCATCACCACAAGCAGTAGGGCCGGCCAGAGAGCAGGGCTTTAGTCAGGGTTCTGCTGTGTCACTTGGCCCGATCCCCGTTCCTCTCTGAGAGCCTCTATTCCTTAATCTCAAAATGGAAATCATAATGACTAACTCAGGATACTGAGGTTTGAAAGAGACCTTGCATTGGTCAGCAGTATGTAAAGTGAACTATTACACGGGCCTGAGAAGACTTCTCTTGCCTTAAAACTTTCCATGGCTCCCTAGTGCCCCTGGGAAAAGGTCCAAACACCATAACATGATGTACAGAGTCTATCATCTTACGATACGTGCAGAAAATTCCATATTAACATCAGTTGCAACTCCTTCAGTCACCTCTCCAGCAACCTCGATGACATGCCCTCCAACCAAACAGAATGTCTTTACCCACTTGTCCTCTCGGCGCAGGCCTTTGCATGTGCTATTCCTTCCAAGAGGGATGGCTTTGTGACTCTCCCATCTCCCTTTCCTCCTAAGACCCAGCCTCAGGAAAAATCTAGACCTTAAGAAAGACCTGCTTAAATGCCTCCTCATCTGTGAGGCCCTCCCTGACCCCTAGACCAAGGTTGTGTCCCCTTCACCCCTTTTGAGGTTCCCACTACACCCAAAATGGCTTGTTCCAAATCTGTCTCCTCCACTGGACAACGAGTGCCCAAGAGCAAGGCCTCTGTCTGTCTTTACCTCTGTCTGAGTCACTTTCATGGGCCTGGTACACATTAGGAGCTTAATAAATACGTGTCAAAGGAATAAATGAATCAAGCGAGAAGGAAAGCAGACTGGGAAAAATGCATCTTGAGGCCCTCATTGCTCGATTCAAAGCCTGAAACTTTATCCCCTACGTGCTCCATTGCAGCCCACAGATTCCACTCCCTTCACCCCATTTCCTTGCCTTCGCCTATGCTGTGCCCCCTTGCTGGAATGCCTTCTCTTCCTTTCCCCAGTCTCCACCTGCCCCCAGCCCTCCACTTCCTCTCTTCCAGACCACTCCAGACTCCCACCGTCTCTGCTGGGGCTGCCCTGCCTCCCTTGCTCTGCCTACGCTTGTCTGTCCTCTTTCAGGGGGAAACCCAGAGCCCCAACTATGCCACCCGCCCCTGAGCAGGAGCCCAGGAAATGCTCTGAAAGGCAGAGGAACTAGAGCTCAGGGATGGATGGGCTTGGACACTATGTCCCAAGACAAGGCAGAAAGCCACCAGGTGTGGATCTCAGCTCTGACTCCTCGTGAGCCCCTGCCTCAGTTTCCTCATTCGTAAAATAAAGAAAACGGGCTAAGCCTTAAAATACTTGTTCTGAATTCTGGAAAGAAAAGTAATCCCGATATAGCCAGCAGGGGGAGCTACTAGCCCAAGTGGCTGGCTGGCTGGACTAACAAATAGAAAGATAAAGTATAGCATCATTTATAAAACTTGTACTATAGGCCAGACCTCAGAATGAGCATTATCCAGATACTATCTCAGAAGTCTTCAGAGCAGTCCATAAAGTAAACAGAGGCTCGGAGAAGTTAAGTTACTTGCCCAAGGATACCCAGCGTTTAACTGAGAGCTGGAATCTAGGTCTGTCTGAATTCAAGCTGTGTTCCTCCGCCAGAGGATGCTGCTACTCAAATGCAAGGACAGGACAGACACATTTTGAATGTTTTCAGTGAAAGACTCAGGGGAAATGCCGCCTCCTTCCTGAGAATGCTGCCCCACCAAGGTTGTAAACACGTGTGTGTACGTGCACACACAGGCACACGCCCATTCTGTGGTGTGTGATTCCGGAGCTCGATTTGCAGCCAGGCCTGGGTAGAGATCCTTCTTCTTTGGAAGCGCTTCTCAGCCTCTCAGCTTCAGCTTCTTTAGTTCTAGCATAGGCGTGATGATAACGACACACCCCACTGTTGGAAGATTCACCAGGGAAAAGTCTGGGCCCCCAAGGCCCAGCCCCCGCACAGGGCACCCTCGGTCACCAGGGGCTGCCGGTGTTCGTTGCCCATTCCATTGCCATACGGGCTGTGGTCACGCCGGCCTGGCTCGGCAGTGCCTAAGCCCCCACCCGTGGGAAAGGGCTCTGGTGGCTGGGCTTCCTCCCATTCTAACCTCAGCTTCCGTACTTTATCGGGCCCACACAATGGGCCTGGGGACCACTCCCACCCGCCCTCCACCCCCAGCTTCTGCACTGCTGGGAAATGGGCTCTTCCTTCCACTGCTGGGAGAGGGTCATCTTCGGCAGGGGCCCTTCATGCCAGGCAGCCTGATAGGGGCGCCAGGCAGCTCGAGCCCTGGGAGTCAGCAGCCCCCAGAGCAGTCAGGGAAACTCAGGTACCAAGGTGAGGAGTGGGGAGGGGGAGGGGGACGCAGAAAATGAAGAAATGAAGATGGAAAGTCGGGGTTCTGATTTCTAGCCCCAAAGTGTCTCCAAAGGCTCCTCTCTCCAGGGGCTACAGCGAGGCCTGCCCCAGGCCCAGCACAGAGGGACTCTCCTCCCTATTTGCTCCCTACAATCCCTACCGCTATGTGGATAGCGGTAAATGGTTGTAAAGACGTGTGTGTACGTGCACACACAGGCACACGCATAAATGGAGGCCAGCCCCAAACCACTCAGCCCTCCCTCTACTCCAAGCAGCACTCCTTGGGGCCTGCTCAGCCCCACCCTGCCACCTCCAGGGACTGGGAACTCACTGCTTCTTGGAATAATAATTATAATTTTTATTGTAATTAGAACTATAATCATAGTGGTGGTTAAGACTGTAGATTCTAAACTGCCTGGATTTGAATCCCAGCTCAGTCACTTATTAGCTAACAGAACATAGCCAAGTTGCATCTCCTCTCTGTGCCTCGGTTTCTTTATATGCAAAATGAGGATGATAATGAGACCCACCTCAAAGTGCTGTTGTGTGGATTAAGTGCTCGTGCACGTCCGTAACTACTAGCCATTGTGGTTGCTGCTGTTATTTGTTGAGTGTTCACATGTGCCAGGCACTGAGCTAAAGTGTCATAACAGACTCTCCCTAATTTAATCCTCGCAGCAATTCCAAGAGCTGTTTGCTGTGATTTCCCCAGTTTACAGCTGAGGGAACTGAGGCCCAGAGCAGTTCAGTTACTTGCCTGGGCTCCGAGCTGGCAAAGAGCAGAGAGTTTCAGGCCTGGCTGCAGAGCCCACCCTTGACTGAAAACTATCCTGTGAGCAGGGTCTCACCTCTTGGTTGTGACCTGACTTCTGGAGCCACGTGGCCAAGCCTGGCTGCTCTCTGACCAGCCCAGCCTGGCAGGCCCCATGGAACCTTGTAGAAACACTGGATCTAAACTCTACACTTATTTGTTTAGACATAGGGCACAATGTTTTCTTTTGGCTTTTCTTAAATAGGAGGCCAGAAGGTGTTATCACACCTTGGAGCTAGAAGGCATCTTAGGTGCCCTCTTGTCTGACCCTCCAGCCTATGCGGAAGGTTGGCACCGTCTGCTGCCAAGCCAGTCCCCTGAAGGAGGGGAGAAGGAAGAATGGCCAGGGAGGAGCCCCAGCCTCTGTCTCCTCACTATCAAAGAATGACCTGACTCTGGGCTGAGCCAGGCCCGAGTGGAATTCAATGGCATCATCCTGGGCCCAGACACTGACAGTCTCTAGTCTCAGGCTTCCCTGGCTCCCAGGAAAATGGCAGATGCAGGCCTGTGGGTCCACCCTGCACGGCCTCCAGGGAACAGCCGGCAAGGTGGGGGTCTGGCAGCAGAGGGCACTGTGAGACAACTCAGCACAAGGAGCCAGAGCCAGGGCACGACTCACAGATAACTTTGGGGGAGTCTTCTCCTCTCTGGACCTCAGGCAGCCTGTCTGTAAGATGACCATGGCCCAGCAGACCATCTCTGAGGTCTGTCTGGTTCGGATACTGGTACTCACAGTAGAAATCACTCCGTGAACAAGAGGGCAGGATGACAGGTTGGAGGAGGGGCATCGTAGCGACTATTACCCTGTGACAGGCAACTTGGGTTCTGGGCAGCCTCAGCTTAGCTACACAGCAGCACAATGACCAACCCAAGGCCACACCAGCTCTGTCCCGTCCTCCTGGGTTTCATGTCCTCACAGGATCAGTGCCCGAGGCACGGAGCTTCCCCTATACTGCAACCTTCTTGATTGCTGAACAACTCCATGCAGATTCGATCCTCCCCACTTCATTAGAGAAAACTGACGCCCAGAGAAAGATGTAACTTGGCCAAGGTCTCAGGACCAGAAAGGAGAAGAAAGAGCAGAGACTTGAACCCCGGTCTGTCTGACTCCACAGCCTAAAGACTTCAGCCCCCTACTCTTCACCCTTTGCCTGGCACTGCCTGTCGGCATCGGCTGTCCCTCCCATGTGCCTCCCCAGCTGCCAGTCTCCATCCTCTGCCCCTCACTGGCATGAGGTATGCAGGGTCTGGAGCAGAGCCAGAGAGAACTAGACAAGGGTGAGGCATACTCTGTGTGGCTTGGAACAAAACACTTCTCCCTTGGCCTCAGGCTCCCCACTGTGAGACCAGTATGGCTGGGCCCTCCTTGCAGCAGCGTAGTGAAGGCTAGGAAAGCGAGCTGGAGGCACTGGTTGTGAATGCTGGGGTCACTGTTCCCCTTCTTACTGTTGTTATCCTCTTCCTCGTCCTCAATATGATTCCCATCAATGGAGCTGAGTGCCAAGTACTGCCCAAAACACTCTATCCAAGTGGGGTTATTTAATCTGCCCAGCAACACTACAAAGGACGTGTTATTATCCTATCCATTTCACTGATGAGGAAACCGAGGCTCAGAGAGAGGCAAGGACTTGCCCCAGGCCCAATGCCAGTGAGGCATAGACCAAGACTAGCGTGCTTGTCCAGCCTAGAACTTACTTTCCTTGACAAGGGTAGGTTAGCTGGCTGGAGGGAGCAGCCTATGACTGATGATGGACTCGAGGCCTGGTAAGTATAAGCCACACAGAAGAGTAGCCACCTCAGGGCTGGGGACAGCTTCTGAGGCCCTGCCAGCTCAGTGACTCAAATCCAAGAAAGGAAGAGACAGGCCAGAAAAAGGCGGGGGAGGACAGGATGTCAGCGGGAACTTTGGGCACCCAAAGGAGGAAGCTGATACAGGAGAAAGCTGGCCTTCCCCTGCTGGACTCCCAGGCGGAACTATGTGCCCCCAAATAGGATCTGAGGTCAACTAATTTGAGGAACTAAAAGTGTAAGCATGAATGTGTGAACTTATTTGTATATAAATATTCGGATTGGAGCAAGGGGGGAGGGGAAAGAACTCGGAAGGTTCTGGTGGGTGGATCAGGATTGGGGTGCCTAAAGCAGGTGGAGAGGCCCTGGACTTCAGCCACCCTTCAGAGAAAAGTAGGGTCAGCCCGAGGCCTCACCTTGGTAGGACAGAGGTCTGGACTCTCTCCTGTGACAGCTACATCAAGAAATGGCCTAAGGTGGTGATACTCAAACTATGAGAAACATCACATTCCTGTGGGGCTTGTTTAAAATGCAGAGTCTGGGCACCACTCCCTGGAAATTCTGATTTCAAAAGTCTGGGGTTGGAGACTTGGAAAGCTGTGTATTACTAACCAACTCCTGGTGACTTTGGAGCACATCGAAGTTTAAGAACCACATATATTTACAGATGAGGAAATGGATACCTGGTCCCGGTTCCTTCCCATTCCTAGACCCAAAGTTTAAGGCCCTTTTCTTGAGGACCCCAGCCTGGCTTTGGGGCCCCACCACCCTTCCGCAGGTTTTCTCCCAAGTGCCAAGGTGCTAGTGGCTGAGAAGCTAAGGTTTCTGAGGCCATGTCCCAACGCGACGGAGAAGCGTGCTGGAATCCGTGAGTCACATCTGCCGCAGGCCTGGCAGCAGGAAGAGCAGCAGGAGCGCCATGTGTCTGCCGTCCCTGCATTTGAGGAATCTCCTGCTTTAGCTGAACTGGCTTCTGTGGACAGTTTTGTCCAGGTCATGTCCTCTCTCACAGAATGCCTGCCTCATCCTCTCTGTTTATTCCAAACCTGCTCAACCTTCAAAGCCAGGCTAAGAGGCATCTTTCTCCAGAAGCCTTCTCTGATGGCCTAGGCCCTCGGGTCTCTCTTCCCTGAACTCCCATGTCTCTGAGGGTCACTGACCACTGACCACTCCTACCTGTCCAGCCTCACGACAGCTGCCATAACGACACCTTGCACTGCACTGGCTGTTAGCGTCTCAACAGCATTTGCCTGGGGCCTGCACTAACATCATCGGGCCCCAGACTCTTCCCATTCATCCTCGGCCACCCTAGGACATGAGTGCGATCAATCTCTGCTTTTCAGAGAAGGACACTAAGCAGAGCTGAGTGACTCACCCAAGGCCACACAGTAAGTAAAAGACAGAACCCAGACTCAAGCTGGCTAATAAGCTTCAAGGACATGGTGCAATCATTGCACCGTTAGGCCGCCTTGCTGGCCCACACAGATAACTCGCTCTTCTGAGGCTGAGATCAGTCTCGCACTTTTCTGGGGCCCCTGCTGTGGCACAGAGCACAGAGCACAGAGCCTGGCACACAGCAAGAAATCAATAAACAGTTACTCCTCTATTTATAAATATTTGCGAGAGGCAAATAGCATGGTGGTGAAGAGCTCTAGTCCTGGAGCCTGATTCTAATTCTGGTTCCGACATTTATAAACTGTGCGACCTGCTGCAAGTGAGATAAGTTCTCAGTGCCTCGGTTTCCTCGTCTGTAGGGAACAACAACGGTATCTGCGTCATAGGGCTGTTGCGAGAATTCATGAGTTAATATGAATTGCCGAGACTAATGCCAGCACAGAATAAATATGTATTGTCATTGTGGTTGGCTGACGGATTTCTAGTCTGGCTAGGCCTGGACCAAGTCTAAACCGTAACTCTTTCTCTAGCTACTATCTCGGATCTTCTAGATCCACATATACACAGTGTCCTGGGCTCAGCCGCGCCTGTTCTGCTTCCTGTGGGGACCCCCAGCACGATGGAGCTGTAAGAACACAGCATCTGGAGTCATAAAGTCACGAGTTTAAGTCCAGCTTCTGCCTTCTGGGTCCCTCCGAGCCTCAGTTTTGTCCTCTGTCAAGTGGGCAGAAGGCTCATTGGAAGAGCCCATTAAAAGGCTTAGAAGAGAACAGGAGATAAAATGACCGCTTCTTCCCTGTGGCTCCTGCGCCCATCCCCACTCCGGCATCTCATGCACGCACCACCCCTGCGCCCTTGGCCTTCTTACCTTCCTGTGGCCCGTGAAGAAGAGGGACAGGTGGTGCATGGAGCCGCCATTGCGGCCCAGCTCCTTCTTGAGGGTGCGGGGTGAAGGCATGGGCCAAGGGGACGTGGCACCCTCCCCATCGGAGCAGTGCAGGGTGGTGTCGGAGGCGAAGCAGGGCCCGCGGGGCTCCTGCAGCAGGCTGCCCTCGCTGTGTGTCCGGCGCCGCAGCGAGTTCTGCACGCGAAGCGAGAGGCCGCCCTCCGCGCCCTGGCCTGTCTCGATCATGCTGCTGCGCTTGGCCTCGCCGCGCTCTCCATAGTTGTCATCACTCGTGTCTTCGTCCTCATCTTCCTCCCCCTCGTCCCCCTCATCTCCCTCCTCAGCCTCTTCTGCATCCCCCTCATCGCCTGAACTACCCCCGCCCGCCCCTGCCACCTGGCTGTAGGCACTATCTAGCCGGACCTCGGGGATCACAAAGGTCGGCCTGGAGGCCACAGGCAGGTCCCCAGTGGCTGCTGGTGGGTCCCCAGAGCTTGTGGTCTCTTCAGCAAGGGGCTCAGCTGGCAGCGGGGCCTGGCTGGGGGGCAAGTCTTGACATGGCGGAAGGTCCTGGGCAGTGGGGTCCTGGGTAGCAGGGAGGTCTTGGCTTGGAGGGGGTTCTTGCCTAGCAGGAAGGTCCTGGGAGGGAGGGAGGGCTGGGGATGCAGGGGGTTCCTGGCTTGATGGGGAGTCCTTGCTTGGGGAGAGTTCTCGGCCTGGAAGCGGTTCCTTAGAGGAAGGTGAGTCTTTGCTGGATGGAGATTCTTGGCCAGGGGAAGGTTCCGGGAGAGAAGAGGGGTCCTTGTTGGGTGGCAGATCTTGTCCTGGAGGAGGCTCCTGGCCAGGAGAGGGGTCCTTGCTGGGTGGGGGGTCCTCAGCACCTGGCCCCTTCCCTTCCTCCAAGGGCATCTCCGTCTTCTCATTTCCTTCTGACTCAAACATCTGGAAAACAAAGAGAAAACAAAAAAAGTTCAGAAGAGGAGGCTGTGAGATGCTAGGTACTGTGCACCAGCCGACGTTACACAGGCTGAAACAAAATCAGACGTGGCCTGAACCCCACAGCCTGAACCCTGCACCCCACAGTCTGAAAGGCAAAGCACCAGATGGAAATCTAAAGCCCCTTTGGCTTAGCTATATAAGGGGTCCCAGCCTCATCTCTTTGCTTGAAACTTCTGCCCCATCACAAACATGGTTGGTCATTTAAGGGAGAAGAGGGAGAGGAAACCACCATTATCGGGCTGCTACTGTACACTAGGGCAATGCCAGATTAAACCCTGATTATTACATAATCTTCCCAACGGCCCTCTAAGACAAGTGTCATGGTCCTTCTGTAGGTCACCTCTACCAGTAGAGGAGGACCAGGAAGTTTCTGCCTTCATGGACCAGAACCAAACCAAGCCCTAAGCCAGAGCGATCACTAAGCAGGAGAATCTTAGAACCAGCCAAAAGATATCTTCTACCTGAACCAAAGTTGTTGCTTTTTTTAATTCCTAGTGAGTCATTCAAATAAGAATTTGCTCTCAACGTTTAAGTATCGTTTTGAAACTAGTAAACTGGAATGAAACCGTAACTTCAAAATATTGCCCACATCTGGACTAAACAGATGTCACAGACACATGGAATCTCATTGAGGGATCATCCACCCAGTGACTTTTAAACTATGTTTGGAGGAACCTCAAAAGTTCCACACACAATAAAGAAAGCATTTTTCTGCCTTGCACATAACCCTTAGAACCCTCAGAGTTTTTGCCGGGTTCCTACACGTTTCATTTGCAAAGGGAAGAATAGTGTCCTTGATGAAGTCTGAAAAGCAGATACATCTCATGAAGACCGGGGCTCAGCGAAGGTCAGGAGTGTCCACAGGGCCACAGCTACACAGAGGAAGCAGGTCTCGGGCCTGGCCTGGGCCTCTCATCAGAGTCAAGGACTTATTGTTGCTACAACTATTTAGAGCTCAGGTTTCGTCCATGAAGAGACCATAACCAACTAGAACTAATGAAAAAGACACTATATACACCCAGGAACTGTACAGACACATGAGAATGTGTGTGCATAAATACACAGACACACAGACACACACACACACACACACACACACACACACACACATACACACACGCCAAGAATTTCAGGAGCACATGCCCCCAGAACATAGGTTAAGAGCTCTTGCTGTAGAGACTCTTAATGTCCATTTGACAGATGAGAAAGCTGAGCCAAAGGGCCATGACTTATCCACTACTGCACAGCTACCCAGAGACTAAAAGCCTCGGCCGGAAGCTGAGAAACCCGTTTAGCCCTCAGGAGTCTATGCCAGCCAAGCCCCAGCCAGACCTCACATCTGGGAGTAAGCAGCCAGCCATGGCTCAGGGCAGCTGCAGAGTGCCACACACACGTGTCATGGGTCACACTGGCATCTGGGAGCACCAGAGCGGATGTGAAAGCACAGTGTGGGTAAGAGCCACCGCCTAGGAGCATGAAAGTGAAAGTCCCCGCCTCCTCAGTAGAGAGGGTGGCTGAGCAAGGAAGGGGAAGCCTCAGAGGACTCTAGGATGATGCCAGGGCCCGGTTACTAGGCACAGCCAAAGACAGCTACCCACTCAGCCCATGCGACTCCTTGCCCTGGAAATCCCACCTGCAGCTGGGAGATGACACCGCCCAGGAGCCCTCGGACCTCACAGCCTCAGATTCTGAAACATCAGTCATCTCGAGTCCCCATTGCACAGATGGGGAGGCTGAGCCCATAAAGGGGCAGGTGCCGACCTGGACTCACACGGGAGGACCAGGCAGAGGCAGTCACGAAACCCCCCTGCGCCCCAAGGTCCCCACCTAGTCAATGCAACAACCAACGTGCCCAAGTGACAACCAGGAGAACATACCACAGAAAGTATAAAGCTCTCAATGGGACGATGGTGGTGACTTAAAGAATGGATCTAGAGGGAAATGCTGAGAGCTTGGACCTCAAACAGTGGCACACCTTTCTCACAGACCCTTAGACGTAAACTCGGCCGGACGCCCAGAATCAAAGTTGACGACTGTGATACCAGGCCTCCCAATGCAGAAATCTCATCTGGAAACTAAGGGCTATGCATCACCTCATCAGGCTGCTCCCAGGGCGGACAGACCCTCCACTGAACTGACAGAAAGACGGCTGGCCCAGCCTGGATGGTGACCTAGGGACCTGCCCAAAGGCACAGATCAGAGGGGCTGGGGTTAGAGCCTTGAGCCGCAGGACTTTCTTTCCTTCTTCACAAGCCTACTTCTGATTTCAGTCCCCAGAGCGGCCCAGATCCCTGCCCTTGGCCCCACCCGCCAGGGAGCGTTCTCCATCAAGAAAAACAAGCTGCTGAGCCAGCTCCCTGGTGCCCTGCGTTCGCTCACCCCCACCTGAACGGACCAACGGAAGGAAACAGCAACTGGTGCCCTCAGGGCATGGCACAGAGTGGCCCCAAGAGGGGACCCCATGCATTTCCCCTTTCCTGGGAGGTGAGGGTGGGGCCCAGGCCTGTCCCAACTGTGACTGCTGCCTGTCTGAGCCCGCCCACCCTTCGGGAAAGTGCAGCAACAGACCCAAAACCAGAAATGCAAGTCAGCCTGCCTCTGCCAATCTCGCCCTAAACTGAGGCCAAACCAAACAAAGCAGGGAGGGGAAGTGCCTCTGTCCCCAGAGGGCCCCTGCCTGGGGCAGCTGAGAAACCGCCAAGGACTGCAGGGCTCTCAGAGGGCCCAGCAGTTTGGTGCTTGGACGTCAAAGTCAGAATTTGGCTTTGCCCCTTGTGGTGTCACTTTCCAGCTGGGCAACTCTGGCTGAGCCTCCCAACCTCTCGGAGATACAGAGCCATGATATCACACTGGACTCACAGGAGTGAGTCCCCACAGGGCCTGGCCCAGGAGATGCATTTGATGAAATTGTGGCTATTATCAGTCTAGTCTTATTATCAAGATGGGGAAACTGAGGTCCCAGAGGCTAAGGGAATTACCTAAGAAATCGGAGGGTGATTCAGTATTAGAAGTCATGTCTCCTGGCCAAGGGTCTCTCCCTGCTCCCTTATGCATGAGTGTTTGGGGACCCCAAGGGTATAGAGGGAGGGGGAGCAGGCTGAGCACTACCAAACCTGGGCCCATCGCACACAAGTAGACGCTAACAAACAAGGACCAGGATTCATTGGTTCTGTCCTGTGCTCCTGGACAGGCTGCTCAGGCAGGTTTAGTCAGGCTGGAGTTCCCCCTGTAAGAACTGGGGGTAGAAGCGTTGCAGGGCGGGGGGAAGCGGGGGACCTGTGGAGCAAATGCAGGAAACCTCAGAAGTCTGGTTGGAGGGGTGGCATGTGAAAGAATTAGCACAGAAGAGACAAAGATGAGACTATGTCACACAACAGATGCTAGGCATAGAATTGTCCTGTGAGCAAAGGAATGACATTTACAGAGCCATGTTACATGACAACTGCTCGGGACGGTATGAGCGGGGCGGGGGGGCGGGGACTGGGACATGCATGCATGCGCACATACATGTGTTTATTCATTCTCCAGGCACTGAGTGAGGCCCTGGGGGATAGCCGAGGACAAGTGAGACATAATCCTTGCCCTCGGCTGAGCAGAAAAAAAGCAGAGTTTAGACAATTGTTTTTAACAAGTTTGGTGAATGCTCTGATGAAGAACAGGCGGCTGGGCATACCCAGGAGGCAGCTGTTGCAACTGATTGGGGTAACAAGAATCCAGCCAAGGCACCCCAGAAAGACCAGCCTGCTCGCCCAGGGCCTTGGATCGAGAGTCACTGGTGTGGCTGCCCGCTCCTGCGGAGAGTCTGTCCCATCCATCACTTCTTTGGCTTGGCTGGACCAAGGTTAATTCTGTCCATGT
This sequence comes from Pteropus alecto, assembly GCF_000325575.1. Taxonomy (NCBI): domain Eukaryota; kingdom Metazoa; phylum Chordata; class Mammalia; order Chiroptera; family Pteropodidae; genus Pteropus; species Pteropus alecto. The sequence goes on from NW_006440132.1 coordinate 6,898,253, forward strand.
CTCGCCTACTAGAAGCACACAGGAAATGAACCAGGCCCTCTAAATGGAGCTGCTGTTTAGGATCTAATCAAATCCTTTCCCCAATCCAATCCGGGGCTCGGAACAGGCTGGGGAAGGGTGGCAAGTATGACACCAGAGTGCCTACTCACACCAGCTCTGTCTCATCAGCCCCAGACCCCCACCTGCTTTTGGGGTTGAGAGTGGCAGTGGGCTGCGAGAAGTGACCTAACCAATGTCACACAGCTACTAAATGTGGAGCCTGGTCAGCTGACCCCAGAATCAACCTGCAGCTCTCACTCTGAGATGATTCATCATATCTACCACACATGCCCGGCTCCGTATATGCCCTCAAAACCACTTCCTGCACGAGGCCTGAAGGGGGTGTGAACTTGGGTTTGCCTCCATCTCAGGGTGGCTCTTACACAGCTAGGATTTCACAGAAAGAGCCCTGGACATTAAGCCAGAAGACCCGGGCTGGAATCCCCACTCCATCATTTCCCAGGCCAGCGCTTCTGGTTTTCCCTGCCATAAAATGGGGTGAGGAGGCCTCCTGACCGCTGTCCCAGAGAGCTAAGGGGATTAAGTCTGAGAAAGGACAGAAAAGTGCTCTGTGAACTGGAAATCCTTGGAGAAAGGAAGGGGCTATTAGGATTCCAGCCCAGCATTTGGCCTCTCGGCTCGACTTTTGAGATGAGTTGCTCCTTCAAGTTTGGCATGCTCTGGGTCTGGTTTCTACGTCCTTGGCTCAATGCTGGCTTCCAGGAACCTCAGCTGCTCAGCTGACCCGAGGCACCCCCATCTTAGTGGTGACAAAGCTCCTTCGGCCTGGCTTCTTGACATCCAGAGGCTGGAGCCGCACCCTGCGTCAGGCTGCCAGCTCTGGGTACTCATCCTGACTTCACACTTACTGGCTGGGTGACCTCCGGTGTAACCCCTCTGGGCCTCAGTTTCCTCAGCCATAACACGGGGTTAGTATAGCTCCTCACAGTATTGTGGTAGGAGTGACTGGGCTGACGTACACCCAGAGCTCGTCACCGCGCTGGCACACGAAGCTCTCCAGAAAATGGCAGCCACGACCACCGCAGTGTATCTTAGCTTTGACATCGCTCTCCCTGGATTTCTTCTGAGAGATCCGATGACCCCTTCTCCACTCCGTCACTGCCTGTTCATTGGAACCCATCCCCTGTCGTTTCAGTCCTGCGTGCTTTCTCAGGCACCCGTCCACTCCCCAGGCTACAATCACCAGCTGCACCATCTGCCCGCTGACAACACCCAGTCCTCGCTGCCAGCCCGGACCTGCCTCCTGAGACCAGTCCCATCAGCAGGTATTCGTCAAGCTCTCGTGGGACAGTGCTGCTCCCAAACAGTGTTCTAGGCAAGGTGCACATACAGAGGAATGAGTAAGACAATCCCTGCCCTGGAGAGCTTACGGGCTGGAGAGGAAGGACTGACGTGAACCAAGCTGTCGCCCACAGGAACGTGTAATGCATATGAACTGTGATCATCACATGAAGGAAAACCATCAGGTACTGTGAGAGAGAAGAAAGGGGCGTGTGGCAAAGGCCACCCCGAGGAACGACACCCAGCCCGAAATCCGCTCACTGGGCCGGGAGGAAACAGCAGATGCAAAAGCCCTGAGCCAGGAAGGTTAGCACCTGGTGGAACGGATAGGGTGCTAACCAGCCACAGAGACACCCAGCCACAGAGATGGAGACCTCCCTCTGGATATCCCGTCGCTGCCCCCAACTCAGCGTGCCCAAACTGAACGTGTGGTCTTCCGCGAAGGCCCTTCCTCCTCTCAGAGTCTCTGTATCAATGATGCCACCACCAGCTGCCCAGGCCGAGGACCTGAGTATCATTCTCCTTCCCTTTCCCTTCCCTTCTCCCCTGCTAGCCAATCACCAAATCCTCCCAATCGTCCCTCGTCAAAGCTTAAGAATCATTCCACTGAAAGAGGTTACGCATGTGTGGGGCCAAGGAGCATACGGGAACTCTCTGTACTTTCCTCTCAATCCCTGAAACTGCTCTAAAAAATAAAGATTATTTTTAAAAAAATAATAATTTTTCCACTCTCTCCATCTTCACTACCACCACCTCCCTCCAGACAACCATCATCTCCCACCGGGACTCATGCCGACCTCCCAGCAGCCATCTAAATCTCTCTGCACGGTGCCAGGGGAGACGTCTATGTGCAAATCTGACCCTGTCACTCTTCTGTTTAAAATCTGACACAGCTCTCCAGTGCCATCCAGATAAAGTACAGATTCTATCGCCCTGAGAGACTCTGGGCTCTGTCCTCCCTGTAGGCTCATCTCTCACCACTCCCCATCTTAAGCGTTTGATGAATGAATAAATGGATGGATGGGTGGATAGATGAATGGATGGATGGGCAATCCAATGGACTTCAAAGGACCATCTAGACTCTTTCTATTTAAAGTGTGGCCCATGAACCAGCAGCAGAAGCACTGGGAGTTCATATGAAATACAGAATTGTAGGCCTCAAGCCACACTTCTTGGATCAGAATCTGCGTTTTACCAAGATCCCAGGTGATTAATTTACACATTAAAGTTAGAAAAGACTGATCCAGACTATTGGTTCTCAGCAGAGAGGAACATTGTAGAAACACCTGTGAAGCATTTAAAAAATATCTCTGTTTGGGCCCTGTTCCAGACCTGCTGGATGAGATTCCCTAAGAGTAAGGCCCAGGCGTGTTGATTTTTTTCTGACTCTCCAGATAATTCTGGGGAGCAGCCCCAGTTAACGGATGAGGTAAGGCCCAGAGAAGGTAAGTGACATGCCCAAGGTCACACTACAGTATCTGGACAGAATCCAGACCAGAACCTAGTGTGGGACACTGCTCCCTCTGTAACGGGAAGCCCATGAGAAGAGGCATGACCTCAGCAGCCCTCGTCCCAGGATGGGGGGCTGGCAAGCCTGCTGGAGTCAGCTACGCATTCGTGCTCCCTAGAAACAGAGGGCCCACTGCAGGCCGAGCGAGAAGAAGAAGGAACTGGACTGCAGACCGAAAATTCTCTGTCCCGAAAGGATAGCACAAAAACTCAAGGGTCTCTCAGGGGCTCGGGAGCATGACACTCCACAGCAGGGAGAATACTCATTCAGCAGAAAGCAGCACTGAGGCTCAGAGGAGAAGCAGCTCACCCAGTTGAGAAACTCTCAGGGCAAAGCCAACACGCAGGGAAGAGGAAGCCCTGAGGCAAGAGAAGAGAGGAAACTCCTCTTAGAAGCCTTCCCTACTCTGGGCACTACCATGCGGCTGAGCCAGAAGGACATACCCCCAGGCCTGGCTTTTGGAGCCTGCTGAGATGCCCAGCACCCTCCCAGATGCCCAACACCCTCCCAGATGCCCAGCCTCTCACTGGGCAGGAGGAGGCAGCTCCCAAGTACTGGGTTTCCAGAACTAAGCTCTGTCACCACCTCGCCAAGCCCCTTCTTCTCCAGGGACTCATCCACTGCTTCACTGCATCGAGGGTGGGAGAGGGGTGCTGGGGCTCGACTCATAGTCCCTGCCCCCCACCGCACAGCCCCGGAGACCCCCTTCATACCTCCAGCTCTCTTCTCATCTGAAAGGCATGAAAGCTGAAAGCAGGGGTTTCCCCCAGCCTCTTCCTGTCCCTGTGGTGACTGACGCCTCTGTCAGAAGGAGAGCACCTGACCCGCCCTGGGCTCTCTGCTCAGGAACTAGTTCACCTGCAGGCTCTACCATATGCCTTCCCACCTGGTACCCTCTTTTTCTGCTTGAGAGAAAATTTACCTATTATCCCTACCTCCTCAAGCCCATTTCCTGCTCATCCCTTGGAGCCCAGCTAAATGATCCCTGGGATGTCCTGGCTAGAGGGCTCTGCTCTCCTGCCAATGCCTGGCCTGCCCTGCTCTCATGGCCCTGGGCAGGACCTGCTTCGGCTCATTGGGATTGAGTCTCTGGCTTACTCACCCCCACCCCTAGAGTTACTCAGCAAATACCTACCGAGCCCCAGCCATGAGGCAGGGCCTGTGCGGGCAATGGAGCCAAGACACATTCCCTTCACTGAAGGCACTAGGTAGAACCAGGTCAAGGGCCAAGGCATCTCCCACCCACCCACCACCGCCCAGGGGGCTATGGAAGCACAGAGGCAGCAGGAAAGACCGCGATGGCTCTTGGAGGAGGTAATGGGGAAAGCGATGAGGGAAGATATCCAGGCTGAAGCCTGAGAGAGCATGGAACATTCAAAGACGCGTAGGTGGTTCCATGGAGCAGAAGCATGGATATATTAAGGAATTTGGACTTTGCCCTTAAAGCCGTGTGAACTTGGTGCTGTAAAGATAGGGAAGATGGAGCTAGAAGTGGTGGTGGGGAAATGGCGAAAAAGATAGGGGAAGAGGGAAAGA
>NW_006440132.1:6902675-6932434 GCF_000325575.1 Pteropus alecto
CTACTAGACAAGGTACTGTGACAGTTGCTTTAGATATACTCTCTCACTTCCAGCAGCTTCGTGAGGTCCATATCAATGGCCCATTTTGCAAATAAGAAAACCGGGGCTCAGAGAGGTTAAATGACTTGTGCAAGATCAAAAAGGAGTAAGTAGAGGCGTCAGAATCAAAACCATGGTCTGCCTGGCTCCAAAGCTCTGCTCTTTCTACTACCCCATGATCTCCTTTCCTGCCCCCTCACTGCTTTTCCTCTTGCCCTCCCTCCCTCTCTTCCTTCCAAAGACTTTACCAAGCACACACCTGGGCCAGGCACTATGCTAGGCATGGTGAGCAGTACCAGATGCAGGGGTCCTGCTCTTACCCCAATTTGGTAGAGATTGGGGGGGGAGGGCAAATGTCCAACCCACCTGGATGGGGAAGGGGTGGTAAAAAACTCCATACACCTGATGACCCTCCCAAATTCTCTCCCTCCCAGGACCACTTTACTGGCAGAGCTAGAAGTGTGTGGCCTCTCTGTGATATCTAGACTAGGTTGGTCACACTAAAAAGCTCTGCCAAGCTAGGAGGACCCCAGGGAAGGGCACAGACAGCACTGCGGTCATGAGCCCAGGATGTGGAATCAGGCAGGCCTGGGGCTGACTCTTAACTGTGTGGCTGAATGAATGTGACGCTAGCCTCACAGGGCTACGGTGGGGCAGGATGCAGGGCCTGGTGCACGCGCGCTCAGCCCACTGTGCCCTTCCTCTGCACTGCCTGACTCTCCCTCATGGTGGGCACCGAAATCCACGGCTCAACTCGGAGCAACAGCTCAGAGAACAGGGAGCACCTTCAGAGCCGGAGTGGTGGAGGAGAACCTATTGCTGGTGAAAAACTGGGGTCTGGAGACAGACAAATCTGGGTTCCAATCCTGGCTCTGCCACCTCCTAACTCAGTGCTTTTGGCCAGGCTGCTTAACCTCATCAAGGCTTTTTCCTTATCTGTAAAGTGGTGATACAAGTATCAAGTATCCACATCACAGTGTGGTTGGGAGACAATCCACATAAAGGGGCCTGGGACACAGTAGGCGCTCAATAAACAGTCACGATTTCTGCAATCATAATTATCACTCTTATCATCATCATCAACATCATCAGCATCCTCCCCTGCATCCCACTCTGGGAGAGGGCACCTGACTCACTCTGACCCTTACAACAGTCTGAGGGCGGAAGCACCATTATCTGCACTTTTTGGGGAAGAAACCAAGGCCTCTACCAAAGGTCCTGGAGGGACTCAGCTTCCCCTAGGCCAGGTCAGGCTGGCTTACGATGTGGCCTGGGTCAAGTTACTGTCCTCTCTGGGCCACACTCTTCCAGAGGGAGTTTGTCCAGTTCTGAATCTCAGCCAGCCCGGAGGAGTCAGATCACAGGGCCCAAGGTGTGGCCAGCTCTCCTTGTATGTGCATCGATGGCAGGAAAGCAGAAAGCACCTCATCTCCAGAGACCCCCTGGCCTTGTCTGTCTGCCCCAGTTCCTAAATATCTCCTCCTTTGGGGCACTTGAGGGGGAAAGGAGGCTCTTCCTCTTGAGGACACTGGAGTGGACATCTGGCCAGTGGACTCGGGCAACCCTGTAGCCGAAGGTCATTCTCCGTGGCCCTAGGCACGGGACTGCCTGTACCACTGCTGTCCTGAAGTAGACATGCTCTGTCTCTGCTGAGGGGTGATGTAGAGGCTAGATTTGGCTGGGTTCACAGTTTGCTCCAAACTCATCCTCCCATCATCCTTCTGTCATGGGACTTTCTCTCATGTCCCTCACACGAACCTGACTATACTCCTCTTCTGCTTAAAACCCCTCCACCCCTCTGAGAGAGTCCCAGCTCCTTATGCTGCCTGTTCTGCCCCTGCTGACCGACCTCTCTGCCATACCGTTTCTCATCTCTCCCCTCCAGCCAGTCTGAACTGCAGTTGCCCCGCACAACATGGGTTTTAACTGTGCAGGTCCATTCATATGCAATTTTTTTTCAATAAATACTATAAATGTATTTTCTCTGCCTTATGATTTTCTTAATAACATTTTCTTTTCTCCAGCTTACTTTACTGTAAGAATACAGTATATAATATATATAACATACTAAATATGTGTTATTGACTTTGCGTTATTGGTAAGATTTCCAGTCAACAGGAGGCTATTAGCAGTTAAGTTTTGGTGGAGTCAAAAGTTATACATGGATTTTCAACTGTGCAAAGGGTCAGCGGCCCTAACCCCCATGTTGTTCAAAGGTCATCTATATTTGTATTTCCCCAAACACACTCTACTCTCAGGCACCTCTAAACCTGTGCTTACTGTACTTCCTACCTAGAACACCCTGCCCACCCTTGTCTATCTGGTAAACTAATATTCATCCTTCAAAACTCAGTTCACATACACATGTATTGCCCTTGACTGCTGGCAAAGATGATAGCGCCCGAAAGTGAGAAAGAATGACCTTTTAAATAAACTGGATATCCACTCATAGAAAAGGAGTGTCGACTTCTATATCACACCACGCATGAGAATCTATTTCAAGTGGGTTTTAGATCTAAATATGAAAAATAAACAATTAAGTTTTTAGAAGATAACAGAGAATATATCCATAACTTTGTAATAGGCAAAGAAACAGGATTCAAAAAGCATTCTCTATAAAGAACATGACTGACAAGTTCGACTTCATTATATTAAGACTTTCTTCAAAAGATACCTTTAAAAGAGTGAGAATAAAGGCCACAGAGTGAGAGGAGATATTTGAAGTGTGTATCCAACGAACGCTATCCAGAATATTTTTAAGCTCCCACAAATCAATAAGAAAAAGAGCAGACGATCCAATAAAAAACTGGGAGAAAGACTTGAACAGCCATAAAAAGCTTATCCAAATGGCCAATCAACATATAAAAAGGCACTGGACCTCATTAGTCATCGAGGAAATGAAAATGAAAACCACAATTAGATATCACCATATCTAATATCGGTAATGTTAGTAAGGACTGTGGAGCAACAGGAGGGTGTACTGGTGGCACACTTTGGAAAATTATATGATGGTATCTACTAAAGCTAATTATACACAATTTTATGACTCAGCAATTGCAAACTTAGGTATTTACCCAACAGAAAAGTATATCTAGTGCATCAAAAGACACGTGCAAGAATATTCATGGCAGCACTATTCATTATAACCTCCAACTGGCATCAACTCAAATATCCATCAATAGTAGAATGGATCAACTGTGGTATATCCACACAATGAAATACTATACAGGCAGGAGAATGAATAAAATAAAACTTCCTATAATAACATGAACGAATCTTGCCACTGGAATGCTGATTGAAAGAAGTCAGCATCGAAGAGCACATATCAATGGTTCCATGTGTACAAAGTTCAAAAACAGGCAACGCTAATCAATGAGAGAAGTCAGGAAAGGAGTTACCCCTGAGGCAGTAGTGACTGAAAGGGGACACAAGAAGGGGTTTCTTGGGGTCCTAGAAGGTTCTATTTCTTGACCTGGAGGGTGTGCCCACTTTGTGAAAATTCATAGGCTATATTCTTCTCATCTTTCTGTATGTACATTAGTTATATTTCAACTTACAAGTTTATTTTAAAAATGGACAAAAGCCTTCGTTCCAGTGTCTCCCCTGCCCCCTGGGTTGAGGCGGTCGCTCCTTCCTCCGTGAGCCCCTTTCATTTGTACATGTCTCTGACGCACATTCCAACTGACTACCCCTCTACTGAAAGCTGCTGCAGCACCTCCCGTGTACTGAATGCCCACTCTGTGCCAGACCCCGTGCCAAGAGCCTCACTTCACCCACACCATCTCATTCAATAACAGCCACCATTAAGTAAGGTGCTGGTGCACTCTCGCTGCTGGCACGATGCCGTGTCAGTGTGCATGAAGCATTCCAGGTACACGCATCATCTCGTGTAACCCCGATGGGCTTCGGCCATTGCCTGAGGAAGTGGAGGCATGGAGATGTTCAGCGTCTTGGCCAAGGGCATGCAACTGTGAGGTAGGAGAGTCTGCCTCAAACCCAGAGCCCACGCACTTACATGCAACACATCATACAGCCTCCCCGGGATAAGACATTACATGTGGCTGGATACACACAGGTGATTTCTATGGCCGGGCAGGAATCATATGTACACCTCAGAGGGGTGGACAGACCAGGATGGTGACCTGCTCCTTCGATGGACAAGTATCTATGCAACCAGATAGAGCCTCACCTCCTACAGGAAGCTTCACTGAGGCTCTCAAGTTGGATTCAAAGCTTCCCCAGGGTTCCCACAGCTCCTTCCCCAAGCCTCCCCATCAAAGCTGTGTTGTTACTATCCATTACATGCCTGTCCTGGCACTCGATTAAATATTGGGTCTTTTATGTCTATACCTCCAGTACTCGCCAATGCATGCTACACAGTAGATATTAAACACATGTGGAAGGAAGGAAGTGAGGGAGGGAGGGAGAGAGGGAGGCAGACAGAGAGGGACAAGTACAGAGAAGCTCTTTGGATCAACTAGGAACTTCATTAACTGAGGTCAGAGCAGTGAAGTTTTTCATATCCCAGACGGACATCAGTTCCAACCCTTGAGGTGTGGAGTGGCAGGACCACGTCATCTTCCACCCTATAGTCTGTCCCCCTGGCTGCCTCCAGCCTTTTCTCAAGGTTACAGCCAGCCATTTGGCTCCCAGAGGCTCTGCTCAGCTCTTCTCTGCCTCTCTCCCCCAAGTGCCTGAGTTCTACACTTAGCGCGAGGCTAGCCCTACCAAGAGGTAAGGAGGATACCACGGAGGGCCCTACCTACATGGAGGAAAGCATGCCCGGTTCCAAATTACTTACTGCAACCCTGCCGCCTTTCTATGTTGGGAGCCACTGACAGTTCTCCAGCTGCAGCCTGAGCCACAGTGCCAGGTGCAAGCAGGCTAGCCCATGGCAGGCAGGGTGAGGGGAGAACCCTGGCCATCTGGAGCAGAGAACACACCTGGCAGCTATCCACATATCTGGAGTGATGACCCAGGTCCATTGCCAGAGGAAGAGGGTAACCTGGGACCCCTTCACCTCTCCTCCATGCCTGGAAGCTTTGATCTCACAAGTGGTTTATGGCCCCAGCACCCCTCTCCCCAATCCTGCCCCACCCCCAACCCGATCTTGATGCTTCGGTGCAGCTGGTTGTACAGGGGGAGTTGGCGGCTCCCTGGGGTTGAGCCTGGCTGGCCTGCTGTGAGTGGCTCCAGCCTCTCTGGGCTGGGCGGGCTGAGCCCTAAGCAGCCTTGTTTATCCCTGGGAGGAATGATGGCTTTCCCTGAGCAATGACATCTTGGAAACAGCCTGGCTCCACAAACAACAACAAACATCCCAGCCTCAGCCCCAGCTCCAGCTTGCATGAGAAGTGCCTGTGTAACAGGTTGAAGGCTGCTTCCCTGCTGAGCCAGACCTTGGCCTTGACCAACGATTCTCGGAACCCAAGAAGAGGAAACGGTCTGCAGAGAATCAAAGAAACCGATGGCTGGAAGGGGCTCGGCAATAGCTGGTCCAGTCCCTGGTTGCTCCAAAGGGGAAATTGAACCAGAGGGGAAAAAAACGTATTTGCCTGAGATCCTCCAGTGGGCAGGGACTAGAACGTGCCTCAGTCTCCAGCCTATTGGCCAAAGGCTTTCTCTACTGCACACGCTGCCTTTTCAGAGGGGAGCCGGGCTCTTGCCAGTAAGCCCAGAGATCCTAGAAAGGAACGTGTCACCGGGGAGTCCAAAGAGAAAAGGAGAACCAAGACGAAAGCCAGGTACTCTGACTCATCCGGTTGCTGTGACAGGGAGAGACCTGAGCTGGGGAGCCGGAGACCTGGGTCTTATCCGCACTGTGCTGCTGAGTCGCATATAGTTACAAGCAAGCTCGAAGTTTCAAGCAAGTCCTTGCTCCCCTGCCTCAGTCCCCTACCATGTCCAGAGGCAAACAGACTCAGCCATCTCCAGGGCCTTGGAGATCAACTAGAAAAAGTTCTAAGGATTTCCAGAAATCCAGCTGGGCACGGGCACTGCTATCCTCAGCTGTGCCTCTTCTGGGGGAGCCAGAGAGACCACTGGCCACCCCCAGATCCACCTCCCTGGTTGGTACCATCTGAAGGAGGCCCAAACTGTGCTCCAAGCCACTGTAGTCTGTGCAAAAGACCATGAGCATTGCATTCAGACCAGCCAGGGCTGCCCCTTCCACCCTCCATGGCCCAGGCCACGGCGTGAACACCGTGCCAGCCCAGCAGGAACCCTGGGAGGGCTCTCTCTGCGGCCTCATCCAAGCTGAAGCCAAGAGTCTCTCTGCTTCACTTCCTGTCAATTCCATCCTCCAACCCCCTGGTCCTGTGGAAGCAACACTGACACGTGTCAGCAGAGTCGATCACTGAGGCTTCCCCACCACATCCCCACGCCCAAGCTGCTCTCATCCCAGTGGGTGGCTGCAATTCAACTCAGGGTCCTGCAGCCAACACAGGCTGACTCTGAGAATGCCACTGCCACTGCTCCCGGGGCAGGAGAGCGGCTGCTCCAAAGGGATTCCTTGCCAGGCCCTCAAGTTAGTCATGCCCACTTTCTGCCAGGCCGAGCTAGGAGATGGGTAGAGAGCTGATTTGGACATCAGTGCTTATCCCCAAGTAAAACCTATCCTAGCCCTTTCCTCCCGTGTCCTGAGCCCCAGATCCCACATAAAGAGGACATGAAGCAACCACCGTGTGGGGGCCACCACCAATGGACAGACATTGCAACTGAAGTAATTGCCCTAGTTGGGACAGTCTGGGTGGGATTAAGACCTAGAGAGGAGAGAAGAGAAGAGCTTTCCACAGAGCAGAAACATGTGCAAAAGTAAGAAAGCTGGGAGTGGGGTGGTTTCCTTGATACCAGGTACTCATAATCAGAAGCCCCATCAAAGCCCTAGAGACTTCCCAACAGGGCGCGCGCCTCAGCCGCCTCCATCTTCACCATTTTCCTGCTGCTTCAGATGCCAGGCTGGGCCTGGAGCGAGCCCTGCTCTAGAGCTTGGCTCCCTGAAGGGTCCGCCCTGGGCTAAGCCATGCCACGTGCTAGGGCTGGGCAAGAGGGGAGGTATCCCTTGGCTGGGCATGGAGGACTCCAGGGGCCCTGGTGGAAACTTTGACTATGGCCGCAGTGCCCTGGCTGGGATCCTGCGGGCATTGGTGGGGCAGGCACTGCAGCTCCTTCCTTCCAGGAGATACACCCACTCAAACTATCTTGAGAACAGAACCTGATAGCCCCCAGCCATTGGGCCTGAGGGCAGCAGGATGTGGAAAGTTTTCAGTGAGGGGCCTAGTGGCCCCGTACTGAGCTAGGCATCTCAAGCCAGGAGAGCCAGATTCACAGCTGAATTACATAGCTCAGGTTGGGGTAATGGCACCCACATATCCTGTCCTCACTGTTCCAGGAGGTAGACGTGGACATAGACTTGCTGTGTGAACCTGGACATGCTCCTCCCCTCTCTGGACCCAGGCTCTTCCTCAGCCCTGAGGTCCCAGGTACAAGGACTCTTCCTGGACACCTCAGGACAAGAGTAGAAACACAGGGCCTCCAAGTTGAGAAAAGAATTGGCCTCTGCCTGTTTACAGTGGCACTGTGGGGTGAGCAGGTCCCTAACCATTACCTTCTTCCTTACGGGTCTCAACTGGAGCCTGGGAAGCAGGTGCAACACCTTTCCCAAAGGGCTCGGGAGACAGAGCATCCCTGCTGTGCTTCCAGTGGACATTTTAGCAAGTCTCAGGGATCAGAGGCAACACTCCCCAGGGACAAGCCCCTGAGACCCACCTCCTCCCCTGACATGGAACTAGGCAAGAGCAGCCATCCGTGGTGCCTGGTGTGCAGTCAGCATCCCTTACACGATCACCAACACCACAAGCGGAGCGCTCCCTCCCCAGGCAGTGTCCCCACTCCTAGTCACTAAACATTCCTTTCTCCCAGAAGGAAATGCTGGCTGACCAGCCTGAAAGTGGAAGGCAATACACAGTGGAAGCATGGCCCCCTCTCTCTCTCTCTCTCTCTCTCTCTCTCACACACACACACACACACACACAGCTATCTCAGAGCAGAACACACAGTTGGGTTACAACATACCCATCAATGGCTGCCCTGGGGAAGAAACAATAGAAACAGGGGCATGGGGTGGCCTGGACCAGAGCCCCCCACCCACCCGCCCACCAAACACACACCCTGTCTTGGAGGCACCTACCCAGCACACTCCGGCAGGGAGCCAGGCGACTCGGGGCTGCCGCTTCTGCCAGCCCGCCCGCCCGGGTCTCTGCCCAGCTCCTCCTGCAGGCGGACCGGCGGGCGGGCGGGTAGCCGTGTTGGTGGCAGCTCCTGGCGGCCGTGTCAAGCGGCTGCCTTCCCAGACAGAGCTCCTTTGTGTCAGCAGAGCTATTTATGGACTTACCCAAGTTCCCCAGGGGAGCGATACCTGCTGGGAAAAGCAGAACCAAATGACCAGGTTCCACCTCCCACATCTAGGTAGCATTTTCAAAACCCTTGCATCACCCGTCCCTCCTCCTCTTCCTCCTTGCCCTCCTCCTCTTCCTCCTCTTCCTCCTCCTCCTCCAGCGCCCTTCCCAAACACACACCCTGTCCAGCCAGCGGCGGCTGCCACTCTGGAGAGAGGCTGAATTTCTTTCTTCCATCAAATAGAAAACTCTGTGATTTCCCAAGCCACTTTCATCCAAGGAGTCTGAGATGTCTTGAGAAAGAGTCCTCAGCCAGCTGGTCCTTCAGCCTTCGAGGGGCCCGGCCAGCTCCTGGGTTATACCTTCACACTCGTGGGCTCTGGCTCCCCTGACGCCCCTCCTCAGGACCCAGGCTGGCCCCTGAAGTGCGGCTCTAGAGGCAGAGGCATCCATCACTCACAGCGGCACTCTCTGGCACTGGGATCCCAAGCCGGCTGCACCCCACTCACATCCTAAGGGCTCCCCCTGCGGGGGCAACACAAAGCCACTGGCCACCGCTCTGGCAGGACAGAGCCAATCACTGAGGCTTCCCCCACCACACCCCCACGCCCAAGCTGCTCTCATCTCAGTGGGTGGCTGCAATTCAACTCAGGGTCCTGCAGCCAACACAGGCTGACTCTGAGAATGCCACTGCCCGAGGGTGGGGGAGTGAGTCACCTCCCAGCAGCCCCAGCCAGTGCAGCCGGACACACGCTTTTATTTAGCGCGTTTGTGTGCACCAAACTCTGGGGGATCGGAGATAGACAGAGCTTGGGGCTTCCTCTGATGGCACCTTACAACAGCCCAAGAGTGAGGGCCACAAGTCAAGGAGACATCTCGAACTGAGGGACCATGGGGAGGCAGAGAAAAGAGCACGGGATTGGGAGGTGAGGGTCCCCAATTCTAGTTCTAGCTGCAGCACTAGCTGGCTGGGTTCACTGAGCAAGTCCCTGCTCACTCGGACCCTTGGTTTCCTCAACTGTAAATTGGGACTGACAACCCTTGACCTGCCCACCCGTGGGATTAACAGAGGATTCAGTGATCCCATACCATGCACTATTCTGAGAGCTTGGCCTTCATTAATTCATTTAATCCCCACGAGCACCATGTCAAGCAGGGACTATTATCGCTTTATTTATAGATGGAGAACTTGAGGTAGAGGATGGCAGAGAAAGTTGCCCACAGTCACACAGTTAGTTGGCTGTGGAGCCAGGACTGAAGAGCACTCGGTCCAACCTCAGGGTCCCCACTCCTAGCCACCGCGCTGGCCCACTACTGCAGGAAGCCGCTTTATCAGTACAGGGCTGTTTGGTGCCATGGCTATGGCCACTGCAATTGGTTGCCTGATGTCAACCAACACACCTTGGGCTGAGCCTGGGGCTCAGGCTGGGGGGTGCCCATCCCATAGCCAGCTCCAACCTGAATGTGCTTACTACTGGAGTAGCAGGTACCCTGAGATGTTGGCAGGAAGAGCCCCATCCTCTTTCCCACCCCACCTGATCTTGGCCACCCTGGACTGAAGTGCTGTCCCTCCGGCCCCTACCCTCCCTATTACTAGTCTCAATGTCTCCAAATGTCAGTCTCTGCCTGTCTCCTGGCCCCTATCTGGCTGACTCTATTCCTGTCTTTCTCACACATACAAGCATACGCATGCGTGCTGGTATAAGTAAAAATCCTTAATCAGAGTTGCCTCAGAACAGCCCTTATCAAGTCAGGCAGTTACAAACTCTAATCAGCGCTTTGTCTTGTCCCTGGAGGCAGAGCCAGGGCAGTTCTTGCCGGAAGTTTCCAGATTGGAAGGCTGTCATCCTAAAGGCTCCTGGGAAGCAGGGCCCACCCTTGTCCTGGGAAACTAAGAAAGCGAGTCTCAAGAGATGGCCAGTTCCAACAGGAATGTCTAATTCTCAGTGGGGCTGATGGGTTCCAAGATGAAATTTCTGGTGCTTAGAATAAGACTTAGGGTAGAGAGCCTGAATAGAGGGGAGTTCCAGAGCACTAATTATGTGCCAGGCTCTAAGCGGGGCCCTGGGGACTGGGCCCTGAACTCACAAGGCTGAGCATCCAGTGAGGGAGATAGACATCACCCATGCAGTCAGATTAATGAGTCCATAATTAGACATTGTGTCACGATGGGCAGAGCAGCTCTGCCAGAACAGGGCGCTGGGTCCAAAGCAGATCCAGAATGCATTCATCAATGCTCTAGTCCACAAGGTTCATCAGGAAAGGGCAGAGCAGCCAATGCTCTCAGGCACAGGTTCCAGCCAGGCTGGGAGAGCATCTAGTGGGAGACCCCAGGCAGCCACTGCCTTCTGCCTCCCCATAGTTCCAGACACAAATCAGAGGAGCCTGGGCCCTTGCAGTGCACAGCCTGGGGCAGGATGTGGTAGTCACTGACAACCAGGCTCTCTAAGCCAGAGGATCCTGGGAGATCTTTCACTCTTATTCTCCATTTACAGCCAGTGAAACTGCAGTCCAGAGAGCGAAAGTGACTTTTCCAAAGAAACAGCAACTGAGTGGCAGGGCTGGGACCAGAGACTGCAATCTCCGAGTCCCATGCTCCTCACATCACGTCCGAATGCTTCTCAGACCTACATAAGTGAAGATGCTGTTCAGTATAGGAGAAATTGGGATCTAGGGAGCAGCAAGATCTAAATGCCCCATAGGCCACAGGGATCGGCACCTGGGCCCCCAGGGCCTGGGCCCCATTTACTGATCTACACATTTTATTTACCAAATACTTCTTTGACACTTACTGTGTATCAGCTCTGCTCAAAGCACTTCCTGGTTATTAACTCATTAAATCTTCATAACCTGACCAGATATGATGTCTAATGTCCCCATTTTATAGATGAGTAAACAGAGCACAGAGATATTAGGAAACCTGCTCAAGGTCACACACTAGCAAGTGCATAGCTTCAGATCATCAAGCCAAATCCACCTTCCACTCTGCCCTGCACTACTGCAAAGGCAGCCTATGGAACAGACGAGCCCCTCAGCTATACTGAGAAGCCGGCTGGCTGGCAGCAGCTTCCAGAGCTGGGACCAGGGACGGTCAGCAGGGATCCAGTGTGTGTACATCTCATGTCTTGGGGTACAGCTCCCCCAGGCAGAACCCAAGGCTCAGACGAGGCTCTAGGGATTCATGGCAGCAGCAGGAAGTAACACAGACACCCCAGACGGGCCGCTCTGCTGCAGCCTGTGACAAAGCAAGGTTTCCACCATCTTCCTTTACTGCCCCCACTGCATTAAGCCTGGTACACCCAGGTTTGTGTTCCCAAGATTCCACCACGAACCCTGCACAGATGAAACCCACCCACCTTTCCCCTACAGACAGCACCTGGGGGAGGCCGAGCCTTGGCAATGCCCTCCTCGAAGAAGGAAGGTACCTGCCAAGGCTTTCATGAACTTCCCTATCCTGGCTCCTGATCCAAAGTCCACTGTGATTTTGTTCCGAGCTGGGGAGGAGGAGGATGTTGCCATGGCAGAAACAGCACAAGCCAAGGAGAGGTATGGTCCTAGGAATGCCAGAGCCTATGATGGACTAAGACTACCCCCAGACCCCACCAGTAGCTGCTCAGGTTTTCATTACCCCTGGACAATGAAAAGGCCAGGCCTGCGCTTGGCTGTCTAGGGTAATGGAAGCCTGAGCCGGGACACACCAGCCCCAGCTTCTACAGAGACCTGCCCCTGCCCCAACCTGCTATAGAAAAGGGTGATGACCCTGAGCTTCCCTGTGAAACTGGGGAATTATCTATGCTCCCACCCAGCCCATGCTTTGAATCTGCTAACCTACTTAGGAAGTTCTGGGCTTTTACTCACTGGGTCTCATAGCCCTGATTTGGGGGTCTACAGGCTCCATGCTGAAAGGCCCTCCCACCAGAGTCCATCAAGAAACATTGATTCATTATTTTAATAGCCACTGGATCCCTACTGTGTGCTAGAGGCTGTGCTCAGAACTATGGACACAGACCGACAGGGAAGCAGCCTGCTCCTGGTATCTGACTTGGAAAGTGAGCATGGCTGATGCTGGCATTGACGCTGCAAGCAGGGGCTGTCTGGCCTCTACCACCCTAACACCAGGGCAGGGGACACAGTCTCCCACTGCTTGCTACGGGCATACACCTAGCTCTTCCTGGTGGCACTTCCCTTGGTGTTGGGGCACACGCTGCAAGTGGTGAGGTGGGGAGGGACAGAGCAGGTATCTTCAGGTTCAAACTCACAAAGAGATCTGGCTTGTAGTGTGCAGATCCCAGGGCAAGTCCCTTCCCGCTTCTCAGCCTCAGAGGTGTATCTCTAAAATGAGACCACACAGGGATGCCTGAGTCCCACTCCTCCCCTTCAATGGTCAGTCCCAGATATCTCTGAGCTCTCTCACTAAAGAAATAGTTTCAGTCAGTGGTATCTAGAAAGAGCACAGGCTTTGGAATCCACAAAATCTGAGTGTGAGTTATCTTGGGCAGGTCACTTTGATAGCTCTGAGTCTCAGTTACCATGTCTGTACAATGGGGCTATGACAATGGGGCCCCACTGGGCCGTGTGGGGACTAACCGAGGTGGTGTGTGTGGAGTGCCTGGCACACGGTAAGTGCTCATAAATAAGATCATCGTTGTTGTGCTGTTGTTGTTGTGGCTATCATCTGTGAAAGGACAGAATTTATCTTAAGATTAAACGGTAAAGTTAAATGCGATGGTATCTGTCAAGGGTCTAACGGATGAGGGCCCAACATGGTACCTGGCATGTAGTAATAGCTAATAATCATGAAGTTACTGAGCAACAGGCTATTATCATCTCCCCATCTTACAGGTGGGAAAACCAAGGTACAGGAAGGTTACACAACAAAAGAAATGGCAAACGGGCAGCATAGCTCCAATGCCGATGCTCTTAACCTGTACGCTCTGCCCCCGACTCATGTTCTAGAAAAATCTCTCCGCTTGCCATCTGCCTCCTCCTTGGCAACTTCAGGCAGCAAGGACATTCCCAGCCCGCTCATGGGAACTGTATCTCCCAGCCATAGCAAGGAGAAGCCCACATGCAGTGAAAGCCAGGAGACCAAATGTTTCCCTGGAGAGCTGGCCCCGAGAGCTATTGCTGGCTAGATTCTGCTCCAGTCTGGGGCACACATCGCAGTCACCTCGGTAGCCTCAGCTTGACCTTGGGCAGCTGTAGCAGCACAAGATGGCCAAGAGCCATGACCATCTCCCTTGTTGGCTCCAGTCCAATCATCCACATGCTGGCCTGAGATTTCAGGCTTTTGGGAACAATCCTCAACGTACTATGCTCATGCCAGCTCTAGGGACAGGCTGTGTCTTGATTACCCGAGTTCCTGGGAAGTGTTCGGCAAAGAGTAACTGACTCAGGTATGTGGAGGACAGCGCTGTAACCTTGGCTGCTAGATGTAGTTCACCCATACACGCTCCCAAGTCCACCCCCTACTTGGATGGTTGGGCCTAAGCTCAGGCCATCAAATCAGAAGCCATAATCTTGGTACTTCTGGCAGCTATACTGCCATCACTAAGAGAGTGAGCCAACCCATAAGCAGGTAGAACCAAGAGATGGAGGAAGTGAGGCAAGTTCTTGGTGATATTGCTCAAGGCCCTGAACCCAGCTATGCCTGAAGGCTGCCCTCCCTAATCCCATAAATTCCATTTCCTGGCTGAAGCTAATTTCAGTTGGGTTCATGTCACTTGCAACTGGAAGATTCCTGACTAATGCATACTGTATCACCAGTACTTAGCCCGGTGTCTGACATACAACAGACACCTTGAAATTATTTGTTCACTCATACAGTCATTCAACAAACATTCCGTAGTGAGAAAGTGACCAGGTTTGCTCTTTAGGAAAAGTCATCTTGGCTACTTTTTAGAGAGGTGACTAAAGGGACAGAAGAAGGAACAGGGAGATTCACAGTTTGGCATACAGTAGTCCCAGGGACAGCGATGAGGCCTGAAGGGGGAGGCTGAACAGAGGGAAAGGGAGTAAGGAGAAGATTCCCAACTCTGAATTCACTGGGGAACATTTGATGATCCCATCTCCCCTCTGGTCTTTAGTCTCCTAATCGGTTTCACTTCCATGATTCTAGCACCCCATGCCTTCTCCTGCTGTCAACGGTCACATTTTTACTGAAGGGTACTGCAGTCAGGGTTGGATTTGACAAGCAGGGAGCATAGTGTAGTGGCTAAGACCAGGGGTCCTAGAGCTAGACATCTGGATTCAGATCAAGGCCTACACCTTCTAGCTATGAGACCTATACAACCTACTTAACCTCTCTGCTCCTTTGTTTCTTCATCTATAAAAGAATAATAGTGTTGGGCAGATGACATGTTATAGCAGAAGGAAAAAGCACATTTGATAAATATTAGGTGCCATTATCCTATTTATATTATTATTATTTGTAGTAGGAAATCCAGAAAGAGGAAATTGAACCCAATTCCAAAAATTAATAAAAAATTTCCCCAAGCTAAGGGAAGACTTGAGTCTTCAGACTGAAAGGGCTGAAGTTAGTACCAGGGAAAATTAGCAAAAGAGAACAACTAGAAATAATCTGACGAAATTTCTAAATTCCAAAGATTAGAAAGCGAAATCCTGCTCATTTCCATGAAGAAATTTTAGAGCATCGAGGGAGCACGGCACTTGTATTCTAGCTGGATGCTGGGACAGAGGAGAGCCGCTGGGGGAGAAGGACTGTTAGTTTAGAATTCTCTACTCAGGAAAAGGGCAAATATTTCCAGACTTACAAAGACTAAGAAAGTATGCCACCCACAGACCCTTTCGGGAAAAATTACTCAAGAAAGCTCTCCAGACAAAAACGAAACAAAATCAAGAAGTCAAGAGTGAGATGACGTGGTATTCGAGAGACTGACAGGCAGTGAAGCCAGAAACATTTATACACTTAACTACTGACAACATAATTGAGAAGTTAAACGCAATTTAAATAAATGATTCTTAAAACATAATAGAACTAATGTTTTAAAACAGTAACAATCAGAAACTAAAATTGTAGATGATTTCAATAATACCGAGGAGACGTGGAGGAAAGCAAAGAGAAGTATGGGAGAGCCGACGACACACTCATTATGGGTAGTAGGAGGTAAGGACACATTATCTTAGATCTAGTGTCATTTCTGACATTGAAATACGTTAGTGAAAAAGGTAAGAATAAAACACTGGCAGACTAGAATTAGGGTGTACAACTTCAGAGGAAATTTTGCAGAATAATGAGGATTGGCCTTGGGATGTTCACTACTACTAAAACATATTATGAAGCTACAGTAACCAAGGCTCAGCCTGATATAGGATTAGACAGATTAACGAGAGGGACAAGAGCATGGCCTATAACAAAAGGAAGGACAATTCAAAACATAGGTTTGGAAAAACCGATTAACTGGAAAGAAAATTCATGAGAGTTCCATCTGACACCAGGCATTAAATTAATTGCAGATAAATCGAAAATATGAATGTAAAAAATAAAAGGATAAAAGTACTTGAATAAAATATAGAAGAATATTCTTTATAATCTTGTAGTAAGAGAGGCCTTAGAAAGTATAGCCTTCTACTCACCCCCTCCCACAAAAAGGCTTGATTATAAAAAAGTGTTAATTTCTGAATGATGAAAGGTACTATAAATAAAGTTAAAAGGCAAGTGGAAAAGAAATGGTTAATATTCTAACCATATAAAGGGCTCTTACAAATAAAACGAAAGCCCCAGTAGAAAACTGAGCAACTGAAATGAAATGACGAGCCAAAGAAAAAAATATGTAAATACTAATAAGTGTAAAGAGAAGCTCAATCTCACTAGTAATCCAATAATTGCAAATTAAAATGAAATATAATTTTCATTTCTCATACTAACAAAAAATTAAAAGAGTTTTAACATCTAATATTAGGTAGGGTGCAGGGAGACAGGTACTCTCGTTCATTGTTAATAAGAATGTAAATTATACATCTGCTTAACCTGTCTGTACCTTTCTTTGTTTTCTCAACTGTAAAATGGGGATAATAAGAATAGTTTTGGGCAGATGACATGTTTACACAGAAGGAAAGCATTTGTAAGGCATTTTGGTAGTGTATGTCACATTCTGTCCTGCAGAAAAGTGCAGCAAGGTGTAACATACAGGACACTCTTGGGATGTTTAGAGCAGCATTGCTCGTAATATCAAAACACTGGAAACAATCTGACTGTGAGCATGGGAGCAGCTCAATGAATAATGGTCCACTGTTTACTAAAAAGAAAGAGGGAGAACTTTAGGTACCGGTGTAAAAGATTTATATGGTATATTAAGTTTTAAAAATTAGTTATGGAAACTTTTATATTATATGATACTATTTGGTAAAATAAAACACGCTATCTACATATGTGCATGGAAAACATTTGGAGAGATTACACCAAACTTATAGCAGGTAGCAGTGGCTATTGATGAGGAAAGGGCTTGGGAAATGCAGGATTTTCTTTATTTTATTCAGTTCACTAATGTTTTGGATTTTCTGTACAAGTTTTATACAAGTATATTATCGAAGAACATATGTAATGCTAAATAATATTTCTATTTGTAATATAAATTTAAAATGTTAATTTCCTAAAATAAGTTAAACAAAAAATTTGCAAGATCTTTAAGAAAAAATTTTTTTACAAAACTTTACTTGGGGAATCCTAAAAGAAGATTTGCATAAATGAAGAGACATAATCCAATTCCTGGATTAAAAAAAAAAACAGTATTGTATAGACTTTAATAGTCCCCTTTTTATTTATATTTTTAATGTAAATATAATCAAAATCTCAATGAGATTTTGGGGCAGAGGCAGAGAGGAGGTGGGGACTGAATAAAATTATACCAAATTTCATTTAAAAGAAGAAATATGTGAGGATAGGAAATAAATTTTTTTAAAGAAGAATGAGAGGGTACTTATGCTAACAATGTAAAAGCATTGGAACAAATAACTGCTTGGAAAAAATAAAAAGCATTCTGCCTCATACTATATGCCAAGGTAAACTCCAGATGGACTAAAATGTTAAAAGTTGAAAAATAAAACCGTAAGTTCAAGGGAGGGGCAGTGACTATTATATAATCTGGGGCTGAGAACCACAACACCAAAGGAAAAAATATTTTTAAAAATTTATAGAAATTATATTAGTCATCAGAAACCAGAATTCACAACCACAGTGAGATACTACTTCCCACCCACTAGGATGGCTCTAATTTAATGGAAAAATAACAAGTGGTAGAGAGGACGTGAAGGAAATAGAATCTTTATACACTGATGGTGGAAATGTAAAATTGTGCGACCACTTTGGGAAACAGCCTAGCAGGTCCTCAAAAAAGTTAAACATAGAGATATCATTTGACCCAGTGATTTCACTCATAGGTATATATACAAGAGAAATGAAAACATATATCCACATTAAAACTTTCACACAAATGTTGATGGCAGCATTGTTCATAATAGCTAAGAGGTGAAAGCAACTGAAATGTTCATCAACAGATGAATGAATGCATAAATAAAATGTGATAGATCCCTACAATGGAATATTATTCGGCCATAAAAAGAAATGATCCATGCTATAATATGGATGAACCTTGAAAACATCGTTAAGTAAAAGAAGTCAGTCACAAAAGACCAAATATTATATGATTCTAGTTATATAAAATGTCCAAAAGCGGCAAATCTATAGACCAGAAAGTGGATTAGTGGTTGCTTAGGGCTGGAGGAGACGGGGGAATTGGTGGATGACAGCTAAAGGGTATGGTTTCTTTTGGAGATAATGAAAATACTATAAAATTGATTGTGGTGATGGCTGTATGCATCCATGAATATACAAAAAAACCCCAAAACACTGAACTGTATTCCTTAAATGGATGAATATGACATGTGAATATCCCTACAAAGCTGCTACCAAAGCAATTTATAGATATGACTATCTATAAATCAGAAACAACTGTAGTTTAAAAAAAATAATAAAAACAAAAAGCTAACACAAATATCTTTATTATATAAAGAGCTCATGTGAATTAATAATTAAACTATAAACAACCTAATAAAAAAATGAGCAAAAGAATTGAACTGTTGCAACAACATGGATAGACCAAGAGTTCTTATGCTGAGTGAAATAAGTCAGACAGAGAAAGATAAATACCATATGATTTCACATTTATATGCGGAATCTAAGGAACAAAAAGAACAAACTAATCAAAAACAGACTCACAAATATAGTGGACAATTTGGGGATGGTCAGAGAGGAGGGGGTTGCGGGGCTGGGAGAATGGGGTGAAGGGTTAAAGTACAAATTAGTAGCTGATGGATGGTCATGGGAATGGGGAGCATGGCACAGGGAATGCAGTTAGCATTAATGTGTTGGTCAGGTGGAGGGCCCGGGGAGGGAGGGAGCAGTTGGGGGGATCATTTTATGAACTATATAGATGTCTAACCAATGTACTGTATACTTGAAACTAAGAATAATTTATCCAGCAAAGCTATCATTCAGAACTGAAGGACAGATAAAGAGCTTCCAGACAAAAATAAGCCAAAGGAATTTATCACCACTGAGCCAGTATTATAGGAAATGTTGGAGGGACTTCTTTAAGAAGAAAAAACATGTATCAAGAACAGGAATAAAGAATGGTAACAACTACATTCCTATCAATAAGTACCTCAAATGGAAAAGAATTAAGTGCTCCAACCAAAAGATAGAGTGGCTGAAAGGATAAGAAACCAAGACCCCTACATATGAAAAGGAAGGGGATGGAAAAAGATATTGCTTTGATGGACCTAGAAGGTATTTAAGTCAGACAGAGAAAGATAAACACTATACAATTTCACTTATATGTGGAATTTAAGGAATAAAAAGAATTGAACTGGCAACTCAAAAAGAGGCAACATTAGTGACTGAAAAGGCATATGAATAAATATTCAACATCTCCAGTAAACAAAGAAATGAACCTACTAAAAACCATAAGAACGCACAATGTTGGTGAGGGTGTGGGGAAATGGACATTCTCTTACCCAGACGGTCTCACTTTGTTCGGGACTGAGGGGTTTCCCAGGAAGCAGTGCTTTCTGTGCTAAACGTGGAAAGTTCTGGGCAAAGCCAGATGAACTGGTCAATTTAAAGTACTGCTTATATGGTACCACTGTTCTGCAGAGTCAATTGGCAATAGGTATCAGGAACCTCTTTAATAAATATATATATAATCTTTAATGCAGAAATTCTATTACCAGGAATTTATTCTAACGAAATATTCATTCATTCAACAAATACTTGTGGAAGGTCAATCATGTTCACTGGATGCTGGAGATAACCCAGATATATATCTACAAGGATGTTTAAATACCAGGTTTTCGTAACAATGAAAAATTGGAAACCACCTAAACATTGAACTTCTGGAGATAATTTAAATAAATCCTGCTTCATCTACATGATGAAATACTCTATAGGCAGTAAAAATGATGTTGAGAACATTTATTGACATGGAAACTTGGATACTCTACATTGTTAAATGGAAAAAAGCAAGTTAGAAAATTGTGTGCACCAGTAACCCCAATTTGCAAATAAGATATATGTATTTGTGTGTAAACAAATGCCTGATAAGATACACCCCAAAATGTTAACAGCAGTTATCTCTGGGTATTAAAATTAAGACTGAATTTCATTTCTTTCTCCTGGTTCATCCATATGAAATGTTTTGTTCATAATAAACATGGATAACTTTTGCAATAACACAAAAAAAAGTCAACTGCATTAAAAACAAACACACAAACAAACACCTGCCATGCCCCATGGAAGAAGGCCCCAAAGAAGGGGTTGTAGATAGTCAAGCATGTGCCCGTGCTTGATCTAGTAACAACAGCTACAGCTACCTTTAGTGAGTACCTTTGGCATGCCAGGCACTTTGCACAGACCATCCCTTTAACACTCACGAGAACCCAATGAGACAGGTGTCCTCGTCTCATTTGATAGATGGTTGCTAGATGACCAACCAGTAATCCACATCTAGTAGGAAACACCGCTGGAATTTGAACCCTGGCCTGCCTGTGTCTAAACCCAGGCCCCTGCCTCTACGTTAGCTGCCTCTGTTCCTGGGGCAGGGCAGAAAAAGGTCCCAGTCCACTAGACACTCTGTCCTGCAGGCCAGTTCCATGCTGGCTCTTGTTCTCCCTCCCTGCAGACAGCCCAGGGGGTCGACAGAAGGACAAATCAGCAAGTGTGGGGACACTAGCAAAGGGAAGGCATGGCGATGGAAGGCCAGCTGGCAGAGGTCAGGGCTCAGGGCAGACTAGACGGGGACTCCTCGCCTGCTGGGCGACTCTCAGGAAGCCCGACCACATCCGGCCCCAGGAATTCCCAGGCCCTGTGCTCCCCCAGAGGCAGTGAGAGAGAACCTCACAAGGCCTGCAGCCGCCCTGCTGAAACAGCAGGAGGAAGACAGCCTGCCATCTGGGACCTTCTCCCTGGGCTTGGCGGCTGCTGGCCAGTCCTTTCCCCTCTCCCAGGCTCCAAGGCCTTCTCTTCTGTATAAGGAGGGGGTGTGAGGGCTGATGGCTCCAGGACCCTCCCAGATCTAAATTCTCTGACTCTAGGGCACTTCCTCACACAGGGCCTGGCAGGAAGAGGAAGGGGCTGAGGCGTCCCACCCAACACATAAAGGTGCCCCCTCCTCTTCCCCTCAGCTCTGTTCCCACTGCTATTTTTAGAACAGATTGCAGGGAGCATCTCTACCAGCCCTGCTATGCTTGGAGCTCCAGGTAAAACACAGCAGCCCATTCATTCCGCTCCAGCAAGAACACGGCAGGAATTTATAGACAAGACAGCCGACTAGACAACCTCTCCCTACACCTTTAGTGAGGCCATTTCTCTTTCCATTACAGCCCAAAGTGGTGACTTACTTTTCCTAATGATGACACAGTTGAGTGACATGACGAAAGCATCGCTAAGATAATCTGTGTCCCTCCTTCTTCCCAACCTGGCAAACTCTTCAAAGGTTATTGAATTCGGGTGATCACTTTGTAAGTTATATAAATGTCTAATTACTATGTCGTACACCTGAAACTAATAATGTTGTATGTCATTTGTAATTTTAAAATTTTTTAATTGTTTTTTTAAAAGTCACCAAAGAGTAGTGCTGGCCTAGAAGGTAGAAGGTTGGGTCCTTGTTCCAGCTCTAGCACCAACCATGCGCCCTTGGCCAAGTTCTCGCCTCTCTCTTGGTCTTAGTTTCTACAAATCAGCTTATTAATCAGTTGATCTCAGTGAAGGAAGAGGGAGCTTTTCAGCTCCACTTTCAAAGATTTTATGGTTCTATCAATTTTCCAGTCACTTGTAAAATAAACACTATATTCCATGATTTGGGGTTTGTGTTGAAGAGAGGTGAAGTAATTTGCCCAAAGTCACACAGCGAATTACCAGCAAAATCAGGATTTTGACCAGGATCTTCGGAATCCTACTCTGGTTTTCTCTGAGGGCAACGGGCTCAGTGAGACGGGGAAGAGAACCACGAAAGTAGTTCTGAACCGGTCTCTTTTCCCTCTGAGGATGCACAGCAAGCAGTCAGCACAGAATACAGCAGAATCCATGACCCTGAAGGAAACCTGGCCAGATTGCTTAATGAACCAAGTGGGGACTTAGGCTCCAGTCTCACAAAGTTGAGATGCAACAGAAAAAGCTCTGAGCCAAGGGAGTTGGGAGACCTGAGTTCTCGTCCTGCCTCTGCCATTAACTTGTCCCATGACCCTGGCCAGCTCACTTTCCCTTTTGAGCCTGAGTTTCCTCATCTAGATTCTAGAACATGAGAAGTTTGAACCACGTGATCCAATTTAATTCTACATCTACGGAGCACCTACTAAGGACCAGGCAGTAACAGAATCAAAAATAAATAAGAGATGACCTCCGCTGGCTCCCAAGGAGCTCATAGTCTTGCAGAGAAGACACGTCTGCCTACAGCTTGTGCTGTGGATGAACAAAACCCTATGGGAACGCAGAGGGGGAGGCATGACTTCTGATGCATGCTTGGGAAAGGTGCATCAGAGAGGGACCAAGCCTTGAAGGTTGAGGATTGCATCTGGCAGGGACAGCAGAGGAGGGCAGGCAACATCGGACAGATGAAACAGCCTAACATGAATGTGCATGGGGAGCTTGAAGGAGAATAATCCAGTGTGGCTGGGGTGCACGGGCAAAGCAGGAGCACAGTGCAACTGCGGAGAGCCTCGAGAGACGAGCTGAGACCTGGGCTCGATTCTGAAGACGACAGTCCCCTACGATGGTTTTGAGGGAGGACTGTGACTACTCAGCCTCCCCAGCCCCTCCCAACTTGGATGGGCCATGATTGCTGGAAAGCAGTAGAACAGAGCAATCAAAAGCAGGTGCTCTGGACCTGGGCCGCCCAGGTTCCAATCTCACTAGCTGTGTGACCTCGAGCAAGTTTCTTAACTTCTCTAAGACTCGGTACCTTCATTTATCACTTAGGTATAATGAGAATAAAGGATAGTGAACCCCATGAAGCTATAGTGAGAATTAAAGTGACAATGTAGGTCAAAAGCTTGGCACAGTGCTAGGCTTACCAAATTACCCAGCATTATTATTCTACCCTTAAACCGAGGATCTGGGAACAATTTGGAGGACGGTGGCCCTATTCAGAGAAAGGCTTGAGGGACGATAAGGTCAAGACAGCATAGATGGTAAGGTTGTGCTGTCTTTGTTAAGAGCTAAGAAGAGAGTAGTAAGATGGCTGAGTCCAAGGGCAAGAAGCTGAAGAAGGCAGTCTACCCAGCCAGACCTGTAGACAGGAGGGTGGGAGGGAGGGGAGCTGGAGAGACTGGAAAACAGCTGAGTATTTTAGGATAGAGTCTGCTTCTTTGGAGGGATATCTGAAATCTAGTCCAGTTGATTCTCAGTTAGTTAGGGTTGAAACTCTAAAGCAGTCAATTAGCAAAATCTAGGCCCAGAACTTGGAGCGGGCTCTCCTCGCTATCAATGGGGCTTGGGTCAAAGTCCTCCTTCCAGACTCTTGCTCAGTGTACTTGGGCCAGGGCCTTCCATCTCTGCCTTTGGCCCATTGTTGCCAGGCATCAAAAGGCTATGTCTATTGGTTCTGAAGGCCAGACTCAAAGGGGGAAGGGGTCTCCCTACCATCCCAGTGCCCTCTGAAGGCCTCTCGTAAGGAGCTTCACCTTGTCTTTCACTTAAGAGTCTTCAAATCTTGTGTGACGCTCTTGGTCTTTTCACCTGGGCCACCCCTCAGGAATATGAACTCTAGAAGTTCATTCTCTACGGTGTAGAGATTATGGCATCTCATTTGTTTGTCCTAAAGCGTCCCTCTTAAGCTTAAAGGGCCACAACTTCAAGGGGAGGGGGCGGGGAAAGGATGGCCTCCTTCTGCCATGGTGTAGAGATTATGGCATCTCATTTGTGTGTCCTAAAGGGCCACAACTTCAAAGGGAGGGGGCGGGGAAAGGATGGCCTCCTTCTGCCTCCTCCTGGAGGAGATGACTGATTTCTCTCAGTTCCATCCCTGAAAGGCAAGTCTTTGCATTGGAAAGAGCAATAAATGAGATTCAAAGACCTTGGTTTAAGAACTAGCTCGGACTCTTCCCAGCCGTGTGACCTTGGATAAATCACTTAACTTCTCTGAGTCCTAACCCCTTTCATCCATAAAACGAGGCTGCTAGGAGGCCTAGGGGAGATGATGTCTCCCCTAGGGGGGACCTCAGATGCCATCTTCCCCTGGAGGAAGCCCTCCAACATTGTGAAATTGCCTGCACCTTCACTTTATAGAACCCTCTCGGTAACGTGTGAGATGTGAGGACTTCAGTGGTAGAATTTACGAAAAAAGAATTAAAGATAAGGAATTTTTTAAAAACTAGACGTACATAAATAAATGTCATCGTTATTTCCAACAGGTTTCAACTCCCAAAGGGCCAAAAAAACCCAGGCCAGCAGAGCCCCGGGCACGACTGTGAACAGGAAAAACTCCAGAGTTGCAAAAGACCCTGAGCCTGAGACCCAAGAAAACATGAAAACGGGATCAGAGCGGGTGTGTTTAGCGTAACTAAAAGGATCACTTTGTATTCAAATCACACAGATGGCCCTTTCAATAATAAATGGTTGTGCTCCCATCCTCCCAGCTCCTTGGCCCTGAGACACCAAACCAAGACAATTGGCCCATCAGGAAAGAGACCATTGTGTGTGCTTCTTGGGGTGATTGATGTGGAGGGAGGAGCTCGGCTGTGTTTCCCGTGATTATGACTCTCAAAGGCCATTTTCATAGCTTGTTCATCATCCTGGATGGCTGGGATGGACGGGGTTGCTGAAGAGCAGTAGCAGCCGGTCATATTTCATCTTCTCAAGCCCGTGGAGCCAAATTAATTGTGTCATCGATTGGAGAGGCAGAGCAGCCATGGCACCCTGGCTCACCACAGTCACTGGGAAGACGGGGCCTCCAGGAGCTGATGTCCGCTTTCCCAACAACCGGCCAGGCCAAGGACCCTGACGTAGGCATCCACCCCGCTCAGCAGCTTCCTGGGACAAGTGGGGAGAGAGCCCTCTCCCCAGGGCTGGATGCTGCATTCAGATTCTCCATTTCTCTCTGGCTAGAACTCCTGTCCTCTGCACCTGTCTGGTGGACAGAGGTAGGTCACCAGGTCCCGGAGAGACAAGCTTGCTGCCTTTCCAGACAGGCGATTCTCCTGCGCCCCACATTCCACTTAATGTCATTTTGTAAGGGAATCAAATGAAATCAAAGTGCGGCTTGCTGTCTGTGCAGGCTTAGCTGCTCAGCCTCTCAGAATTAACCCCGAGGCTGAGTCCCGCGTGATGGACACTATGTACCACTTGTCCCACTTCAGGTGAATCTACTTCCCTGCTAGACGGGGGCATTGGCCTGGTCATGGGCAGATACATCTCGCCCCCTGTTAGACCACTGATAACACATGCCTGATCTCTGCTAGGCTGGGAGGAGGGCAAGTGGAAGGTAAAAGATGAATTCTCTTCCAGGTCCCTTTCACAGCAGCAGAGCAAACGCGCCAAGCACAAGACCCCTCTCCAAAGACACTTAGAAAGTCTTACAGGACAAGATGCAGAGAATGTCCAGGGTCCGGAGCTTCTCTGGCCTGAGCCACCTCTCCAGCCTTTCTCACCCTCTCTTCCTAGTCAAGCAGCCCTGATCCTACACATCCCCTTTGTGCTGAGCTCTGTGGCTCACACCTTGGGCTTCTCTCTCCCTCTAGGTCTCGGCAGGTAGGTAAGGCTGTGAGAGTTGCCCAACCCTGGGTTCCAGACTGGGGCGCAGCAGGCAGGGAGTGGGCTGAGCTCTCTAATCACTGCCCCCTTGGTAGGCCTCTCTTTAGCCTTGTGGCAGGACAGTCTCCTCTGGAGTGCTGAGCCACACCTAGCCCCAGTCCCGGACCTTAAAAGCTCTTCAAAAAACCAACCCAGTCAGTTTCCAGATGGCTATGTTTCAGCTTCTCATCAGACCATTCGGCATTGGATGGAGAGACAGCACAGGCAAGGCCGGCTGAGGCTGGGGGCTGTGAACTTTCCCACCTTAGCGGGTGAAGCACTCACTGCTCCCAACTCCAGGGACATCCCCAGAACTCAGCACTGGTCCCTACCCAGGGCCGGCTGGGACGGGGCTCTGGAAGTAAGGCCCCAATCTTCACCTGCATCCTCCGAAAGAGCAAGACACAGCGGAAGAGGAGGACACACAGGGTGAAGAGGCAGAGAATTTTCGCTTCTCATCCCAGAGCCTCCATCACATGCCAGGGTCTGGGCATTCACGTCCCACCTCCCCAGCCACCATCCAGGACAGGCCACCATCGCCCCTCAGCTGGAGGACTGAAGGGACCTCCTGACTTCCTCACACCGACCTGGGCCCTTCCTATAACTGACCTTCTAGAAATGTACCCAAAACTCTGTGACTCCCTTTCTCAAAAGCCCTCAGTGGCTTCCCTTGTATCTAGAATGAAATCGATAAACTAGTAACCACCACAGCCCTGTGTGATCTGGCCCCCACCCACTTTATCTGCCTCCTCACTAAGCTCCAGCCACGCTGGCCTGGCCTCCATCCCTCCAGCATGCCAAGTTCCTTCCTATCTCAGGTACATCTGCCTGGAACATTCTCTCCAAAGTCCTTGGCTGGCTAACTCCTTTCTGGTCTGCAGGCCCCAGCTCAAAAGTTATGGTCTCCCCCACCTCACCCCACCTCCACACACATAGCAATCTAAATGCCATTCTCTCATACAGAAATCTGTTCTTCTCCTTCATGGATTATCACAGTTTGTAATCACGTGAGTGCATGTGTGTACGTATGTGTATGTTGATTTATTTAATGCTCACTCCCACGAGGGCAGAAATCTTGAGAAGAGCAGAGACCATGTCCATCTCATTCTCCACAGTATCCCTAGCTCCTAGCACAGAGCCTGGCATAAAGTAAATGCCCCCAAATATCCACTGAATAAAGGAATGAATAAATGAGTACAGATGAGCGAATGAGTGAAGGTGTCTTCTGGCAGCAGAGGGTTATAGCATTGTTCTCCACCAGGGCCGACCTCTCCCAGCCTCTCCTGCTGCCCCCGAGGCAGGTGCTGGAACCACCAGAAGCCCAGATGCTATTTCGCCTCTTTCTTCTTTGTGGGGAATAAGTTTCTGTGTTGTCTTCATTTGGGACTTTCTAATTCCAGTCTGCATGTGCCCACAGGGCCTCTTGCACCACTGTGGTCCTTCTGAGGCCAGTCCACACACACCCGTGGGGCCACTCTCTTCAAATGACCTTAGGCCCACCATCTTGGTCCTCCTTTTTGGGTCCAGTTGAGGTGAGGTTACTGGGTGGTAGGGGATGCCCAAGAAAGGGTTAAGTTGCCAGAAGCAGAGTCCCGCCCTCGGGTTTGCTCAGCCAATCAGAGTCTGTCCTGATGAGGTAAAGCTTCTATCCTGGGTAGCATTGGTTGAGTTGGCCAGCCCCATCTCCTGCTGGAGAGAGCCATAAGGGTGGAGTTTCTGTGGAACCAGACAGAACTGGAATTAGCTTGCTGTCTACTCAGACCAGGGCTGCCTGACTCCAGGACCTGCCCCTGCTCCTTTCTTAGGAGCTCAGACAGACCCTAGCATCTCCAGGGCCCCGTCTCAAGCTGCCCAGTAGAAATGACAAGGTGGCACGGCACCTCGGCGTCACATCTGGGAGAAGTCTTACAGCCAAAGCAGACCCAGGAGGCCTCAGTTTCCCTGCCCGGGCCTGGCATACAGCTGGTGGTACCAGGAAATGACATGGAGCAGTCGTCACATGTGCTCAGGATAGCAGCATTCAGCTTCAATAAACAAGACTACTAGATGAATCTTCCTATATAGATATAACTTTAATAATAATTCTCAGAACTCTTCTCGTGTGCTACTTTGCTAAGCGCACGACATGAGTTTAATCCTCACGAGAACCCTGTTAATCCACATACTTTAATGATGAAAACCTGAGTCTCAGAGTGGCTTGGTGCCTCGCCTGAGGCCATAGAGCAGTAAGAGTTTACATCTCCCATATCGCTTGCTATGTTATTTTTTAATGATCGGTTGGCTTATCTCTCTTCATCGCTGTGATCTCCCACGGAAAGAGGGTGACAGATTCATCCGTGCACTGCCACCACGGAGCCCAGGGCGTGCCCTGAGAACAGGGTAGTTAGTGCCTCATGCACTGCACCTCCTTCTCATCCCCGATGGCTCGGTCAAGAGCCTGTTCTCAGAGGCTTCCCGCTGCCCAGCCCAGCACTGTGCACGTGGTGGGGCTCCGTAGAGGGTCACTGAGTGGACGACAAAAGTGCAGCCAAGACCCCACTGGACAGCTCTGAGGACCTGTCAGGCATGGACTGCCACTCTTGTGTCCTTGTCACATCTGTCTAATTAAAGGAGAATTTCATAAAAACAGGGACCAGGTCTCATTCATTCCTGTGACTCCAAAGGACCTAAACTAGTGTCTGGCACAGAGCAAGCATTTATTGCATATATTTGATTGAATAACCAAAGTAATATGTATCTGTCTGTCTCTACTAGCTTAGAACCTCAACGGCCACGGGTAGGACCACCTGTGAGTTATTCTAAATGAGACACAGCGCAGCACTCCCAGGGAATTTAGCAAAAGTTATCCCAGGCAGAAGAAGAAAGGTAGGTTCCCTCCAGGGACAGATAATGAAGCAAGAAAAGAGATAGATAATGAGGAAAAGGGAGTGGTGAGCAGAAAAAGGAGGCTGGGAGAGCAGAGGGAGGAGGCCATTTATTTCCACAGAAAGGAGAGCAAGCAGGCCAGCCCAGAGCAGCCTCCTACCTACAATGGTCAGCTAAGAGTGAGCAAAAATGTCAGTGGATTCAGTCTGCCTGCTGCCTGCCTCATCGTGTTCACCCTACCACAGCCAGGACCCCCACCCTGCAACCCACAGGCCATGGGCACCTCAGAGACAGCACAGAAGGCCTGTACCTGCCCCTTTCCATCCCCAAGGGAAGAATAGACCTGGCCCCTAAGGCAACAGATTTCACAGGCAGTCAAGTTACACAGACATCTTCAAGGTATGGCTCCCTAATGGAGACTGGATGACCTCAGGCCCTCAGCTTTCACGATAACCGCAAAGCTCAAAGAGCTGGAAAGAGTCACCGGACCAATGCACAGATGGGACCACTGAGGCCATGGTGGGAAGCGGTTGCCAAGGTCACACAGTGGGTGGTGATGCACCTGCCTCTCTATCATTCTTTGAATCTATCTTCCTCCAATTCCCTCTGTCCTTCCCAACAAGCATTTCGTGTTCAGAGCATATCACATTTATTATGTTTTGCAAAGTTGAGAAGAATGTCACATTCCTTGAGATGTTTGAAGAATCTCCATTCCAAGATGTCAGCAAACACTGCTGAAAGGAACAGGGTTAAGAAGCGGCAGCACGGGAGTTTGGGGAGTTGTCTTGCAAACCCTTTTCCCCAGAGAGGCATTTGGGAGCCGGGAGGGTGTGGCTTGGGCAGCAGTTTCCATTGTGCAGCAGAAGGCAGAGCATTCACAGAAAGGAAAAAGAAAAGGCTTTAAGAAAAAGGCAGGCTACTCAGTCAGGACAAATTGGTCTAGCAGGACTCTTTTAGCCTGAAAAGCAAGAAGCTGGTGTCCGAGCTCTGCTTGGCTTTCCCTCTTCTCTGTCCCCTGGAGGACAGCAACCCTGGTGGAAAGGCTGTGGTCCAGCCCTTAGCAAGGGTTCATGGTCACCCCTGAGGCTACCAGGATCTGACAGAGCTGAGCACAAGTGGATGACCAGTGGCCAGCTGGACAGCCACCTGCGCCTAGTCAT
>NW_006440132.1:6932483-6933183 GCF_000325575.1 Pteropus alecto
CTCGGGGAGCATTCTGTGAGTGACCAGAGGGATGAGTTGCTAAGAGTCTTTAAGTGCATATGGCGAGGGTGGGGAAAGTTGGACAGTGTGACACCACAAGGTGCCTGCCTAATGAAAGATAATGACCTAACTGCCTGCTAAGGAGTGGGGGCCAAGTGGGGTGTGCAAGGCTGGGGCAGGGCCCAGGTCTCAGGCGAGGAGGCGATTCTTAGATGGTTCCAGCGGTCAGCCTCTCCTTCACTTCTCTCCATCCAGGATACAGCTCCGCATTTAAAGAGTTTTAATTTGAAGAGGCATCCAAATATTGTCTACCCAGGATGCCCATATATCTTGGTGTGGCCCTGAAGCCAGGCCCCAAACCCTGGGGCCTCTCCTGGGTCAGTCAGCAGGGCCTGCAGCCCTGCAGGGACCAGAGCCTGTCTCAGAAACACAGCCTACCTTCAGTCAACTGATGAAAGAGACTCCCCAAGATACTGAGAAGGCTGATATCAACACATTCCAAGCCCACGCACTCTGCTGTTGTGGCCACAAGAACTCTTTCCACCAGACCAGAAGGAGCTAATCCCGAGACACAAGAAAGTTAGGGGACATTGGTTCATCCATGCGACATTCCAGCGACTTTCACAGTGAAAAGGAAGTAGCCTGGTTTCTGAGTATAGCCAACCCA
Organism: Pteropus alecto; assembly: GCF_000325575.1. Classification (NCBI taxonomy): domain Eukaryota; kingdom Metazoa; phylum Chordata; class Mammalia; order Chiroptera; family Pteropodidae; genus Pteropus; species Pteropus alecto. The sequence goes on from NW_006440132.1 coordinate 6,933,151, forward strand.
GGATCGAGAATGCAAGACAGCCTACAGTCTCCA
>NW_006440132.1:6933246-6965849 GCF_000325575.1 Pteropus alecto
GAACCAGGTAGTATAGCAGCGTTGTTGGAGGCGGGGGCAGTTGAGCACCTACTGCATACCAGGCACGGTGCTATGAACTGTATGTGCACCATCCCATTTAATTCCCACCATGACCCTTCGGAGGAGAAACTACTGCCCCCAGGTGAGGACACTAAACCTCCAAGTTAGTACAGCGACTTGCCCAAGGTAACACCGCCAGTTAGCCTCAGAGTGCAACTCAAAAAGTCCATGCTCTTCCCGCCATCCTCCCTCATCAAAGTTATTCTTGCCCCTGGCTAGCATAAAACAAGGCAACTGTCAAGTCTGAGATGATGTAATTCTCAGATGATTACTGCCTTAGGGAATGGGGAGCTGCTGCCCACCACCATCCAGCCACCTCTTCCCCACCTCCTGCCCTCAGCAGGCCTGATTCCACTGCTCCCACCATGTGCCTGCTGCCCTGTGGCACAGTGGGCCCAAACTCATCAGGAAGAAGCAACAAGGCCAACAAGTCTACAGGCTGCCACTCACTGACACTTATCCTCTTCCCCACCCCCCACCCCCCACCCCCGTCTGGCAGACCAACCCCTCTGCTCCTTTTGCAGCCAATCAATCCAAATCCCAAAATGCCCAACACTTTTAGCAAGAGAATGGCCCTGAGTGACCCACAAATGGAGAAATACAACTGTGCCTTGTGGCTGGCATCCAGGTGACAAAAGGGAAGGCTGTGGTCTAGTTCCCATCCTATCCCTCCATAGGCACAGGACCGGCTGAAGGGGGCTTGTTCCAGATCAGCCTTAGCAGGAAGCCTCCAATCTTCCCTGATACACCAGCAGGCCGGCCCCCAGGCTCCAGCAAGCTCCACTTGGCTCCAGTGGGCTGTGACCTGCATTGAACTAGAACGGCTTCAGCTGCAAACATCCCCTCCCAATTACGTCTGCCTTGGGCCAGCGTTAAACACCAGTGTGCCGCCCCTGGCACAACCCACCCAGTGGCAGAGAGGGACCACATGCCCGGCAGCAGCAGGGAGGCCAGCCCAAATTAGACCTTGTCATAGGCAAACCAAAGAACGGAGCTGCGAATCGACGGGTCATGTTCAATCTGGCTCTGTCACTCTACCCAAGCAATGTGAAACCCACTCGACAGAGCCAGTGAAATGCCAAGGGGGAGAGACATTCGAGCACAGGCCTCCTTGCCAAGATCTCGTTGTCCACATCCAAGTCCTACGCTCGGGCTGGTCCCAAGCTCAGAGGCTTGAGGGGCCGGGCTGGCCAGGGGGAAGCCAGACAGCCAGGGCTGCAGCCACTGGCTAGTCCCTTACCTTGCTCTGTGGGGGAGAGGCTGCCAGCTGTTGCTGCTTTGCGATGTTCTCTGACAGGCACCAGCACACTCTCTTCTTCTGCTCCTGTGAGTGCGCTTCCAAAGTGAATAAGCACTCTGCCTTCTGACGTCAGGGAAAATAGAGAAGGGGATGGTCAGGACTGCTCCCTGGTTCAGGGGGCTCCCAGGCCCAAGCCCATCCCTCGGTTCCGCAGGGCGAGGCCGCAGCAGGGAGTGGAGTGCCCACTAAAAGCCACAAATGCACATTAATCCCCGGCGACATCGAGGCAGCCAGAGGAGCAGGGAAGCTGGTTTGGAGGCCAGCTGGTGAGCCTTATGCACACAGGCTGGGGGAAGGGAGGGAGGCAGTGGTTCCCTATACAGTGGAGGCCTGTGGAGAGCCACAGAACAGAAATGGTGAGGTCACTGCCGGGGACAGGCAGCACAAGGCAGCAGCTGGGAGGGCACATGGAGAAGGAACCCAGAGGGCCAAGGTTCCCGCTCCTCTGATGCTCTGTGGAGCCAGGACCTCTCCCTTGGCTCGCAGGACCCCCTCCCCCACCTAGGGCACACTCAGCTGATCACCAGGCCAGGGTTGGATGGCTGACTGGCTGGACGTACCAACAGAACCCTTTGGAAGTCTTTGGGAGGCAGAGTCATGTGGCCTTCCACAGCCCCACTACGGCCGGGCACCTGAGCTGGGTCTGATCAATGGCTGTTCAGCTCCACTGAGTACAACAGCAGTCCCTGGCACCGCTGTCATTTAAATGTCTCCTTGCTATTTAACCTCGTTAAGTGCTGCAGTCTCGTCCCCCCAACTAGATTAGAAACTCCTTCTCGGAAGGCCTTTTTTATCTAGACCTAGAATAGTGCTTGGCAAGTAAAGCCTCGGTAAGCTTTGGCTCCCTGGAGGGACTTCCGGGATGAGGTCAAAGCGAGGCCAGCTTGGCCTGAGCGAGCACCAGGGAGCTGCCTTGACCCGGCGAGTGGGCCAGAAGCTGTCAGAATGTGCTGGGGGCGGGGAGAGGCGGTGCAGCATGCCCCGTATTATCCACCACAGGACACTCTGATCAGAGGATTAGGAGCTCTTTCTGACTCCGCTGGAATTTGATTATAGCCTCACAGGGCTGCGATTAGATGAACTCAGCCAGGGAGCTAAGAGCATGAGCTGGATGGCTTGGAACGGAGAAGATGGTGTTTGTGTGTGGTCCTTCCTCATTTTGCAGTTGGACAGGCCTGGTCTGAATCCCAGCCTTGCCACTTCCTAGCTGACGACCTCCGACCTCTGGAAAGTCTGTAAAATGGAATGATAATGCTATGGCCCACCTCTCAGAGCTATCGGGAGGCAAGCAGTGAGGGCCGTCTGACGCCTCACGAACAGCTCCAGCCGCTACTACTCAGTGCCTCATTCCTTTAGCACATATTCATTGAGCACCTGCTATGTGTCAGAGACTGTGCTAGGCCCTGGAGGTAAAGGGGGAAGCAAGAGAGACAGACGTCTTGCCCTGGGGCTGGGGGCAGACAATAAACCAATAAACAACTAAACAATACAATTACAAATGTGGAAAGACCGCAAGGGAAGCAGTCTTACTTGAGCCTGGTGGTCAGAGCAGCGCTCCAGCAAAGGCTTAGATAATAAGGACCAGCAAGGGAAGTGCTTAGAAGAAATTGTTCCAGGAAGAAGAAACAGCAAATGCAAATGCTCTGAGCTGGGGTGGTTATTGGCATCGTCCAACAGCATTTGGGGACATTTTCCATCCTGCTATCCAACCCAGCTCTTAGGGGTACCACCTTCGGGGCAGGGCCACCTCCCATGCTAAGTGTTCCCTAGGTGCAGTCCAGAAGCTAATCTTCCTAAAAGCCTCAGAAGAAAGAAGGAAGAAAGCCCCACCCCTGGGCTTCTGGGAACTGGGTAGGTGTGTGAGGCAATCCTACCACTTAACGACAGATTCCCTCCACTGCCCAGAACCCCTGGCCCACCACAGGGGAAGATACACTCAGAAAAAGACGCCAAGATTCCTCAGGGAGAAGTTGGGTGGGCAGGAAACGACCAGTGGGCCCTCTGCTCCCTGTCTCATCATGTCTCCCCTGTGAGGAGAGGGGTGAGGCAGGGACTATGGTTCCTTCCAGCTTTGGAAAAGGCCACCACTCCACAAAGCTGGCCTAGCTGGAGCCGCCCAGATCCTGCCTCCACCTAGCTGGTTAGGTTTCACCAAATCCCTTCATCTCCCTGAGCCCCGAATCTTCCTCTGTTTCTTTTAGTTCTGAAATAGGAATTCTGTCATAATAATAATTCCTTTTATCTAATTATCAATTTTCAAAAGCACTTTCTCATCCATGATCTCAAGAAAGGCTTCGAATTTCAAGGACCTAAACTCAGGCCTGGCCTGGAGGCTGGCTATCTTAGATGGGCACACATTGGGAAGCACTTGCTCTCAAGGCTCCTCTCTAGATGCTTCATGGAGCTTTGGAGGCTGGCCTGGCCAAGAGAGACAGCATGAAGCCAGCTCCCTCCGGGGTGGCTGAATTCCTAGCTGCCTAACTCTATCTAAATTAGGGCCCCAGCGCTGTCCTGGCTGACCCTGCGCATGAACCGCCAGTTTTAATACACTCCGTGATCCAAGCCAATGCTGGTTGCGGAGCTGATGCACACTCTGCCCTCAGTACCAGGCTCCAAGGTCAAGGGTGTAAGCTACACCCTTGAAAGCATTCTCATGTAACTCATTGAGAGGCAGGACTTCTTGACTGCAGGGTGGTTAGCCAAGCACAGAGCTCTCCAGGTGCAGCAGCACGGGGCCTGGGCCTCTGCATTCGAACATGAGTGTGCCCGAATCCAACCAGAGACCCGACTCCTCTTCTCCTCTTTAAAACCCCCATCTTGCCTCACCCACTTGTTCCTGAAATAATATTATCTTTGTAAAAACTAAAACTCTTTCTTCAATGATTTACAGTTGTTCACCTGCTTTGACAAATGTTCTCTCCTTTAATTCTCCCAATGATCCTCGACATAGGGAGGAAAGAAAGGCACAGTTGCTGCCATTTTTCAGATGAGAAAACTAAGGCTCAGAAAGGTTAGGTTGGCAGCCCCAGGAGGTCTCAGGAGAGGAGACAAAGTCTGTCTTTCGTCTCCTCCAGAGCCTACTATCTTGCCACATTTGTATAACTGCATATGTACATTACAAACAGATATTCCTCTTAGCTTTCTCTTTAAAAGATCAATAACTCATGGGCGATGTCTCTAATGGAGAGGAAAGGAATATGAAAAGCTCTGCCCCTGTTATGAAGCTGACGACAATAACAGCTACCATTTATTGAGTGCTCACTGTGTGCCAGGCTCTGAGCTAAGTGCTTTGGACATGGTATCTTATTGAATCTCATTTAATCATTATAACAACCTTGCTAGGTAGGCTTCATCGGCCTTGTTTCAGAGATGAGGATATGACTTGCCCAGATCGCTAAGTTCGGAAATGGCAGAGCCAAGATTCAAATGCAGGTCTTCTTAACCCCAGAGTGCGGATCGAGATTAATGGAGCCAGGATCAGATTCCAGGTGAGGGAACGGTCCCTGGCCAATGAGCACTTTGACCCAATGCCCCTGGTGCTTTGAAGTCATCTGTCCCATGGATTTGCGGGGGCTGAGGGACACCTGTCCAGAGAAATAGAGACCCCAGGGCCAAGGGCTACTTAGGGCGATCCCACCCACGCCCTGCTGCTGGAGGGTATAATCAGAGAGCAGCTGCCACCCAAACAATTGGGACTTTCTCAGTGCCTGGGAAAACCCTCTCCAAATCCTGACTCTTCTGCCCTGGTTTCTTCTCCGGGTGCCACCTGCCTGTCAGGCAATGAAGAGAAACCACCTGTTGGAAGTTCCAACTACAATGTGAGTTTGGAGTTCTCCACAGGATCCTAAACCACCGTGTCAAGCCTGTCCCAGGCTACAAAGCATACAGTCATCTTGTCTCCCTTCATTACAGAAATGCCTTTCATAAATAGCAACCCATTAGGAGAAAAAAGAGGTTTCTGGCTGCCTGTGAGCTTCAACTCCCCAGCCCCTTGGGGTCAGATCACCTGGCACTTTACTGAAATAAAAAGCCCCAGATCAATATCCCATCATCAATCTTTGGAGGGCTTAGGAGGTCACAGCTCCCAGGAAACCGATGAGCAGAAGTGCTTCTCTCTGGGAAAAACAACCCCGGCCTGGCAGGAAGCTCTCTTGGCATTAAAGAACTGGAAGCTTCATTTCAGGCCCTGCCAGAGTGAATCAGAATCAAGAGGGATGTGGATGGAGGGGCAAATGCTCTGGCTCTTCCCAGCCTGGCTCACAGCTTCTAAGCTGATCGCTGGGCTCTGTGGAACTGAACACCCACTAGCTCTGAAGTGCCTTTGCCAGCTACTTCCAGTGCCTGGTGGGATGTGCTGACACAGGGGAGGATATCCAATGACTCCTTGTCCCTCGGGTTGCCATTCTAGGCAGCAAGGGTCCCCGGCTGAGCAATCACAATGTCCACTGCCCTTTGGAACTCTCTGAAGCTAACTTATCAACTCTGTCTTCTCCTTCAGGGGTCTTCACCCCAGGGGATTCTCTGGAAGTCTCGTAGCTCTTAGCGAGAAACTGAAGGAATGATTTTCAATCACAAATGACACACACATTCCTTCTCTAAAGAGTATACTCCTCTTGGCCAGCCAGTGTGAGCCATGCCCCACCCACAGGGACCTTCCCACAAGACAGGCAGGTTCCCAGGGCTGTTGGGTGGAACAGACTGAAGCAGAAGATAGGAATGGGTCTAATGAATCCTTGCTTGGGACAGAGAGCACCCCCTGCTCATATTAATGGAGACATGAGATTGGGAATAAAAAATTAACCGAAAATCTAAAAGAATATGATGGCTCAGTGGCTCTCAACTTTTTCATCACCAAGAACCTCTTTGATTAAAGCCATGGTTTAATGATATTTTATCTCCCAAATCATATCAAGCAATGAGGTATTTGCCCAATTTTGCTCAACAAAGGCAGAGCACTGCCCATATGAGCTTCTGATGAGACCGAGATAACCAGAAACACCAATCACAGTGAGCGGGTGTCATTCCAGCCTCAAACCCCGACACTTGATGCGTTCCTTAGCCTATATTATCTGGCCCCGGTAAAGGCCATGTGAAACACTGACGAGACCCTTAGGAGAGGTCCTGGATAGTACTTTCTGGAAAAAGAGGACAAAAGAGGCAGGCATAGGATTCAGAGCAATCTCCAGAGGAAGGGCTCCCAAATAAATAAATAGGGAGATGCATAGCTGTCCGGCCACACCCTCATTAGGACCCCCAGGAGGTCCTAAGCAGGAGATCAGTGTCCCCTGCCCCCTCTATGCACTTCTGTGCCCACCGCTCCTCTACACAGAGTAAGAGACGCAGGGGCAGGGACCACTGTTTCTATCAGGACCTGCCCCAGGACAAGGTAGAGAGGAGGCAGCATCAGAACCCTGGACTAGAACCTTGCCCAAAATCCCCCCTCAAGCACCAGGTCTCGGATCTCTCTCCTCAAATTCAGGGGGAAGGACTCACCTCTGCTAGATACAGCACACAGAATTTCAGATCTTCCGAAGAACCTTCGGGAACAAAAAGTAAGACTTGCGTTACAATTGGTTACAGAGTCTCAGGGGTTTGCTTGAGCAGAGCCGGCTGTCTCGCCCAGAGGGCTGTGTGCGGTACTTCCTGGAAAAAGACAAAGAAAGAAGCAGGCACAGGGGACAGGGAAATCTCTGGAGGAAATGCTACTTAACAACTAACCAAGCTGAGGCACAGCTGTAAGGCCTTTGCCTGCAGGTCAGCCTGACTCAAGGAATGCTGAGATCTCATCTCCATGAGAGGCAGCTAGAGTCCCTTTGGGCATCAAACAGCCAGGTACAGAGAGCTGTCATCCATCCCAGGAGGCCTCTTCCTTCCTGCGATGAGGGACACGGAGGTAGCACATAGTTGGGTTTTCCTTTAAACATTCCAAATGCCTTCGCCATTCTGAAATTCAATAAGGAGCCACTAGGTCGCTGGACGGGCTTTGTTTCTCACCAAGGATTGCATGGGCCATGCAGGTGGGGGATCCCCAATTATGGACTGGGTGGAGCCCAGAGATGGCCTCTCAGACCAGGCTCAACCCCTCGGTGTGTTCTCCTAGAGCCATCTCACCCCTGCTCTGGAATTCCAAACTCGACCATTCACCAAGCCCTCCCCACCTGGGATGCAGCTGGGAGGGAGCGTTGGCTGCTCCCCTCCCCTTCAGCAGAGGAGCTAAGGTGGCATACCTACCCTACGGCAGAAGATGATTCAGTCAGAGTGCTTCAGAAGCACAAGGGCCAAGAGATGACTGCCAGCTGTTGGGGAAGGTTTCCTGGTGGAGGATCCTTTTGAGTTTGAACTCAAGATGAGCCGAATAAACAGCAGAGGAAGGGCTCCCAAATAAATAAATAGGGAGAGAATAAACACACCGGGAGGTGAGAACAGCATGGACAAAGGCACGGAGATGGAGAAGCACGAGACGTGCCTAAGGGATAGCGAGGGTGATGAAGAAGCCCCGCCTCTTCTCCAGGACACCTCCCCTGACAGTTGCAGGCTGCTTCTTAGAAACCAGCAACACACCCCACTGGGCACTATCATCTGGGTACTGGCCGGGGATGGTTTGTAACTTCCTGTATTTCAAACAATAGACCTCACCAGGCAGGCTGTCAGTTTTGAGGGAAGCAAAAATACAGCACGTATAACAGCAAACAGTTCGAGTGCCATAGAACTTTAGAGTACCACAGTGCTACGTGCCGACCAAATGCTTTACCTGAGTGAGCTCAGCCCTCACAACACCCGCCGAGGCATGATTCATGTGAGAAAACTGAGGCACAAATGGCTTGAGGGACAAGCCCCAGGTAGAAAGGAGAAGAACCAGGATTTATCTCCCCTACTCAAGGAAGCCTGGCTCCAGAACCCACGCTCTGAACCACTACACACCGGGCTCTCAAATGCCTCTGCTCCCTCAAGGAAATAGGCCCAGTGCTGGGCTCAAAGCGACCCCTCCACGCATACCTGAATCAAAGAAATTGTCAAAGGAATTGCAGACTGTGTTGCAAAATAAAGGTGCCAAGGTACAAACAGAGACAATAGGTCAAGCCTATTCCTAGGAAAATTCGTGAGTGAGGACCCTCATGTGAGTGAAGGCCAGGCCCCCTCAGAGCAAGCATGTGGGCAGCTTCCCCAGGGCAAAACCACCCCTAGGGCCAGAGGTGTCAACCAGAGCCAGATAAAAACAGCCCATTAGTCAATGGGCTTCACTTTGGCCTTAGAGAGGACAAATCTCGTTTCTTCTCACCTAGAGGTGGGTTGGGAGGTAGGGAGGGAGCCCTGCCTAAGAAGCCCATCATGTTTAAGGAACCTGTCATTTCAAAGCTTCTGCCAGTTCCTTATGCTGCTGAGGGTGGGAACAAAAGAAGGTGGTTTGTTTTGTTTAAAACACACTGAGACATTTCCTTCACTTTCCAGAAGCGGATCTCAGTGCCAAGAGAAATATAAAAAGATCTACATAAGAAAATAGCAATTCGGGTTTTAGAAGTTGGCGGTGAGAGAAGAGAAGGCTCCCTGAGGGAAGGGAAAGCCAAGGAGATGGGAGCCTCAAGGAGACAGGAGGACGAGTTTGGGGGACACAGCCTGGAACACGTTCCCGATAGAGCAGGATGCCTGACAACTGCCTTGACAACTTTTCTGTTCTGCAACGCTGCCCGCCACCACCCTCCTGCATTACCCCAAACCTTCGCTGACATCCACCCCACATCCTGGCCTTGTGCTGGCAGCACTTAGAGAGAAAGAAGGAATGGGAGCAGTGCTCGGCATAGCTCAGAGCCTCAGGAAAGGATGACAAGCCTCCAGAGCCGAGGGTGCCAGGAGGGAGCCGCAGCTGTGGCAAAGCAGGCTGCACGGGAGCTGAGCCGGGAGAGAGACCTCGGCCCCACCGGACGCCCTTGGGAACGTGAGCTTGAGCTCTGGACTCTCCAGAGTGGCAACGGGGCGAGTGGAAAGGAAGAGGGAGGCAGCACACGTTCAGGTTTCCCTCCGACACTCCAAATGCTTTTGCCCTTTTGAAAAGTAACAAGGAGCTATTTGGTTCCTGGGTGGGCCTTGCTTCCCACCGATGAACGTGTGGGTTTCGCAGAGGAAATCCCCAGTCACGGGCTGGGTAGGGCCCCAAGAGGGCCCAGGCCTGACCCCTCCGTCATCTTCCCAGAGCCCTCTCCAGCCTGGCCTGAGACCCCACACTCAGCTGTTCACCAAGCCCTGTCTGTCCTTCAAGACAAGCCAAGAGGGTCAACGTCTCCATTTTTCAGATGCAGAAACTGAAGCCTGGAGAGGAAAACAACTTATCTAAGGCAATCTGTGAGAAAGCGGCAGAGCTGAGGCCTGAACCCAGGACTGCCTGCCTCCACAGCCTGGGTTCTCACCACCGTGTCATCCTTCTGCCCCCAACCAGTATATTCCTCTGTCATTTCGCCAGGCCATGCACTCCAGAAGTGGAAACGTGTCTCTTCCACAGCTCTCGCCTTGGCGGCCAGCACCGATGTGGGCTCTGAGGATGTGCTCAGAAAATGTCAATCAACTAAATTTAACTCCAAGCATTCCAGCAGCTAGGACCTAAGCATCTAAGTTTCCAAGACTGGGCACCTGGCTCCCCAGGGTGGATGGAGAGGCCGAGAATCAGCTGGACATTTCCAGGCCATCCTGAGAGACCAGAGCAGGCCAGGAGGACACACTGTGGGCGGGATGCTGGCCGCCTGGGAGGCAGAAACACAAAAAGCAGCAAAGCCAGTGGGTGGCAGAGGCAGGAAGAGACCACAATGGGCCCCGGCTGACCGGAGATGTCCCAATTGTTAGCGCCAGCTCTCTGCCTGTTCCCATTACACTGCCATGCAGCCCTGCTGAAGCTTTAGGGAAGCTGGGCAGGAGGAGGGCAGGCGAGGTTTAAGGGACCATCATCTGAAGCCCTGCAGGAGGAGGAAACTCTCAGACCCCAAGCTAACACAGTGCTTCCGGTCTCTTTTCATTCATTCACCCAACAAACATTCTTTGGGCACCTATGATATTCTGGGCCCAGTGCTAAGCCCTGGGAGTACGCTTTTCCAGCCGAGCTAAGCACCCTTCACAGAAGTCACATGGGGGAGTCCTTAGTCCCGGGGTGGGGCAGATTCTCCCTGGCCAGGGAACAACCCCAGCCCTAGCCAGCAGGAAAGCCTGGGTGTGTTCCTTGTTTACCATCTTCCTTGCCTCAGACTGAACTCTCTATACATGTTGATTTGAAAGAGACAAGAAACCTAGGAGAGTGAGCAATGTTAATCAGAGATCATTCGGCCAACAGACGCTCCAGCTGAGTCCCAAATGCATCTCTTAAAAGCTTCACTCAGGCCCTGCTGCCGAAGCACAGCGGGTCTCTGGGGGCACAAGGGAGTCAGGCAGGAAATTAGGCGCCAGGACTCAGGACACTGGGTCCTGTGGCTCCAACTCCAACTGCAGGAGTCACTGGACTTCTGCAAACCCCCGGGACCCGCAAGCCTAGCGTCCCAGCAACGCGGGGGTGGGGAGGGGCGAGGACTCTGCCAATGCCTGGAAAGAAATCTAAGCGGTGGAATGTGCACCTTGAGTTCACCTCAGTGTCACTGAGCCATTTCCTTCATCCTCAGCAGCTCATGGGCTCCCTAGAGAGCCATGTTCACTATTTGCTCACTGACACTGCTGGAGAAGGGCACACACACACAGACACACACACAGACACACACACAGAGACACACACAGACACACACACAGAGATACACACAGACACACAGACACACACACAGACACACACAGACACACACACATACCCTCTCATGCCAACCCAACAGGCTCTCATGGCATGGTCATCTCTCCTGAGGAGTGCTGGCCTTGGCCACCATCAGCCTGCCATCTGCGGGGAGAGGATGTGGTCTCCAGCCCCAGAAAGCCATGCCTGCACAAGGCTGTTGCTCGCACGAGCTCAGCATCTGGGAGGTTTCTCTGCAAAACCTCAAGGCCCCACACCACCTAACGTGACCATCCACCACCCAGCGGAGGCTGGAGCTCACCCTGCTTCTAATTTCAAACCTTAGGTCTGGAGGCTCTAGGAGGGGACGATCCAACCAATTTGCAGTCAAGGCTCCCTCGAGGGGTGGTGGCAAGACATACAGGCACTATCAAGCTTCTCATAGCAATTCAGGGTCTGTCTGGGGATACCAGGGCTGGGAGGGAACACAAAGGACTGGCCCAACCCTTGTTTCACAGTCAGAGAAGCTGAAGCCCAGAAAAGAGAAAGAGCCAGCTGAGGTCACTCAGCACGTCAGCAGCAAAGCTGAGCCCAGACCCCAAACTCCCAGCTGTTACCCTCAGCTCTTCCACTGCCCCTGTCGCTCCCATCACAAACCCTACCCAGAGCACAACCAGTGTGAACCCCCCTTCTTTTCTCTCCCTCCCTTTAGCAAGAGGCTGAGCACTGCCCCCCAGTAAGGGTTCCATTCTATAATCAATCAGCCCACGTTACCTGCCCCCTAGTACTCCTCACAGCCGACTGGGTCCCAGACTGTCTGAGCTGAGGATGGGCAGATGCACACAGGAAAGGACTGTACAGTGTGTGCGCAGGAGGGTGGGAGGGACGCGGCAGTGGACGTGTAGGGGAAGCTGGTGTGAGGGAGGGAGGAAAAGACAGAGCAGCAGGAAGCCAAGGGCAGTAGCTCTCACCTGCCCCTCTCCCAAGGGAGCTCCCTGCAGTGCCAGGGTCTGAGCTGAACTTGCTCAGAGAACTGCTCCTCACCACTGACTTTAGTCAGATGGAACCCGCCCCGAGGGAGGGGCTGGCCCCAAGCGAGGTGACTTGCTTTTTCCTTTCAGTGGCCGCCCTGGTCAGTGGGCAGGAGAAAGCTAGAGGCAGAGAAGAAGTTGTAAGTAGTTCCTGGTTCTCACGCTGCCCGGTGTCTAAGGAGGAAGGCCAGCAGGGGCCAAGCACACAGGTCGGGTTTGCAAACAGGCAGGAAGTTTTCCTGGAGCAAAACTCGTCAAAACAGAATTCTTTCGTTGGGTAATATTTTCCTCCCTGCTCCTGTCACTCATGCTCAAACAGGTCTGTTGTTGTTTTCATAATCTGGGAGAGGAAATCAAGCCCCTTTCAGCAGAGACCTCAGGCGCCAAACCAAACCACTCAACAGATACTCTCCCAGCCGGCTTCCCGTTCCCGAGTGGAGGAGGGCATGATGCAAAGTTTGGGGCTGAGGTTCACTCCACGCTCCCAGGTGCTCCTGCTCGCCGGCCCCCAGCCACATATGCTCCAGATTCCTTGGGCTCTGGCCAGAGCAACGCAGCCGAGAGAGAAGGAACAGTGGTCTCTTGTCCCGGATATGTGTGGTGAGTGTGGTGGCAAGTAGCATTTATTGGGCACCTGGTGTGGGTCAGGCACTTTGCATATATGACCTAATTTAACCTTCGCAACAACCTTCTGAGAGACTATTGCTATCCCACATTTACCTGCGAGGAAACGGGTTCAGAGAGGTTGAGTAACTTACCCAAGGTCACATAAGTAGTGAGGGGGCAGGGCCGAGATCCGAACGCGGGTCTAAGTCCAAAGCTCTTCCCACTCTACTCCCCATCCTCCCTAAACATCTCTGGAAAAGAAACCTCCCAGCAAAACTCAGGGTGCATGGGGAAGTCTGCCAGCCTAGAATGGAACGTAAGTGTCTGAGAGCCCACCAGCCCTGGGACAGGACCGGATGGCACACGCTCAGATGCCTCACCGACAACTAGCAGCTCAGCACCAGAGGGGCTGGACCCAAACTGAGCCTCTAGAGTGTCCAGAGTGGTGGATTTGGCACAAGCGAGGAGGGGTCCCAGAGCATCCTAGGCAATCACTTACCTTCCTGCAGCTTCACGCTCCGGAGGTAGAGGGGGTTCCTCAGGACGTTGCAGCGGCCCGGCTCGTCCTCCTTGGTGAAGAGCAGCAGGTCCGAATAGGCGAACAGCGTCACCTGCGTCAGGCAAGAGCAAACAGAACTGGTTCTTCAGCTGTCCCAGAGGCCGGGAGCCATGACCTCTCCTAGAGGTCCAGATAAGGATCCCTCGTCATCTCAGACAGGACCAGGAACGGACTTAGTGTGGCCTCAGCCAAGGGCAGAGACCTGACCTGTAGTCGAGACTGCCCCTTTGTCCTACAGTTTTCTACAGCTCCACACCTCACAGTGGGAAAAAAATAATAAACGACAGAAATGACCCTCACCCTCCATGGCAGATGGCCCCCGCAAGCCTCTCCGCGGCCTGACAGCCCACGAGCCCACCTCTCTGGCCAAAAGCCCCTGGAATCTCCAGCCCAGCACCCTTGGCTTAGAGCCACCCTCGAGCTGCAGGATGTTCTGCATCTGCTTGGATTCTCCTCTAAATATCTGGCTGTAAGAGCACTAGATTTGAAATCAAAAGTCATGAGGCTCCTATCCCACTAAGTAGCCATGAAAACTCGGTTAAGTCCCACGAGTTTTCTCATCCATACAAACAGGGGCAGAGACTCTGCCCAGTTTCCCCACAGGCTCCTTTCACAAGCTCTGTGCAGACTGTGAATTGAAGCATCATGCAGTGTGAGATATTATGACAACCCAATCCCTTGCAGATAATTTTAACTGCAGTAATGCGCAATCGGTTCAAGAAAAAGCCAGTTACTTATGCTCCAATACCGACATGTGCACAACTTTTATCCCTTTTATGCACTAGCTGCTTCAAAAATAAAGGAGAAAGCTATTTTTAGACATTATAGGTAAACCAACAGGCATGCTCAGCATATTTTTGTGCTACAAAAATCCCCTTAATCCTCTAATGCCACTAAAGATTACACCATTCTTTGTTTTGTAAATTCTGCAGTGGTCTGTAGTCAAGAGCAATAAAATCCAATTTTAGATTCTCTGAGGAAAACAAAATATAATTAATTATGTGAATTTCCCTTTGCGGTGTCAAAATTTGAGACTTCATCTCTTCTGAAGTTAGAAGAGTCAGCTAGGAGGGCCTGGCATGTACTAGTAAGGGTCGCAGTGAGTACCTGTTAGATTGTCATTGAAGTTTAAAAAGCCAGCGTGTTAACATTTAGCTATCCGACTGTTAAAGGCAACCTAACAACTTCACCTCTGAGACTATCCAACAGAAATACTCATAAGGCTATATAAATATGAACCTGTAAAGATGTTCTTAGCAATATTTTGTGATAAAAGAAAACGTATATAAACTAATGGGAGTGGGGAATGGGGATGACATAGAAAAAAAATGTAATAAAATAAACAAGGGAAGGGTAAAAGAAAAAAGAACAAATGCTCATCAAGAGATGGATAAAATAAATTATGCTACCTTCATGTGGTAAAATTTTGTGCAACTACTAAAAGTATAAAGTAGAGCTACGTAGACAGAAGCTGTAATCTGTCCATCATGAGTCAAAATAGTGCAATGTGCAAAAATACCTAGTGGATAATCCAATCTTGTGAAACAAAACTATAAATCTGTCTATATTTAACATTTTCCAAATGTCTAAGATACCACACTCTTCACTCTGGGGAGTGGATTTTCCTTTATTCATTTCTGCTTAATTTGCGTTATTTTGCAACAGGACTCTGTTACTTTTGTGTAATTTAAAAGAATATAAATATTTTTCAAAGGACCACTTGCCTTCTTGAGTGTAACACAAACACAGAGATTTGAAGAATGTCAGCCACAGAGACAATACAGGGAGGGCGTCCTTGAGCAGGAGGCTCTCAGGGCCTCTAGCTCCCTTAATGGGACCAAAACATTAGGGCTCTGGAACCCTGGGTTGGCAAGGATCCGGGTGATGACTCTATCCCAACGCCCTCCTACCACAGCCCTGTCCCAACACAGCCCAACAGAAGCCTCCATTTGTTGAGCACTTATTTTCTGCTCAGTGGATCCTCACTTAAAAATAACATCATTGCCCTCATTTATAAATGAGGACCCTACAGCTCAAAGAGGTTAAGTGACTTGTCCAAGGCCACACAGCCAGCGACTATTGCCCAGGTCTGGCTGACACCAAAGTGCTCACTATACAGAGAGATAGCAATACGCCTTCAGTTGTCCCGTCTCTGATTGTGAAAGAATCCAACAAAGACCAAAAAAGAGGAGCAAAGGAGACCAAAAAATAAATGAAGTTGGGGTGGGGGGGATGATCTGAGAGTTCAGAAGAATTTGAGGGGTTGGTTGTCTGAGAGGAGGTCTTCAAAGTCCAAGCAGTAGAAAGGAGAAGGCTTTAAACTAGCCCAACACAAGCAAACACTGGGCTCCCCGACCCACTCAAGAAAAACCTGGAAGTCACCTGCAGACCCGCAGGGAAGCTGGCAGGGTAAGGGGTGGACTAAACAGTCTGTCAGAAGCCTAAAAAATTTTAAAAACGGCCCCAGCCCAGAAAGGGCTGGATAGATGGCAAGCGCCCATGGGCAAGGTGAGAAAAGCCCCAGGCTGCCGCTCTGGCCCTGCTTCCCAGAACTGGAAATGTGGTCTAGACAGGAAGTGATTAAGGCATGAACGAAGAATTTCCCCAAAGGTCAGGTCAGGGAAAGAACAGAACTGGCACATGGCTGGAGGCAGGGCAGAGGGGCAAGCGTGCCGGGGGAAGGCAGGTGAGCCCCTCTTCCATCTCACCAGCATCCTGCTGGCTTTGCTCCAGCAGGAGCCACAGCAGCCCACAGTGGAGTGTCGCCCACCTCCATGGCCCAATTACCTGCTGCCCACCAGGTGTCTCCCGACTACACTTGCTCCGAGGACACATCTGTTTTCCCAAAGGGTCAAGCGTTGAGGGATCACTTCCTTAGAGAATCCTTGCAACTTGGAGGGTTGCTTCTCCCAAGTAGCCCTAAAGAAGCTTCCTCTGGGAAGCTGGCCTAAGGGCAGGCATTGCAGAAAAGACCTTGGTGCCTTAGTTAATGGTAAACTCAGTGAGTCAGTATGTAAAGTGAGGGTGTGTCTGTCTTGGGCCCCATAGTACTCCTGGAAGCTCAAGCACAGGGCCTGGCTACATTGTAGACACTCAATAACTATTATTAAAATGTATAAATGAGGCTACCTCATTTGGTTTATTTGATTTCAGAGCATATTAATGAAGTCTGTGACTGCTGGGAGGCTGTGTAATGAGGGCGGTTCACAGTGCGGGTCTGGATCAGCTCACAGACATTAGCAAACTGGAGCAGGCTCAGAGCAGAGAAGGAACCAAGAACCAAGAGGCAGCATTCCGGGAATAAAGATTGCTATTGAGCTTAAGAGAGAACTTTCTACAATTTAGCACTCTCCAGCAACAAAACCAATGCCTCTAGGGGCTGCCTCTGCAGACTCGAGAACTGGCTGGAAAACCATCAGCTAGAAGTCACAGGGAAGAAATCAGAACAGACGGCTCCTGAGGACTAACCAACACTGCAATTCTGCAAATTTATCCAAGCCCCTCTTGGACCGGTTCATAATGCTGGAATGAATAACATGACAGGACTCTAAGATGCACATACTTTCTTCCTTGCATACATCAAAAAAAGAAGTATAGTTATTTTACTCATCTTCAAATTGCTTCTTTTGATCTTCGAAAGGGGTCTCTTAGTTCTAAGGTTCCAAAGAACCATTAGACAAAGAGTTTTTGGACAGATTGTAATCATGCTATGGCTTCCGCTTGTGTTTACTAGTTAGTTTTTAAACAAACAGGCCAGAGGCAGCACGGTATCACGGAAAGCATGCCTGAGCCGGAGATGCGAGTGCTAATCCTGGCTCCATCCCCTATAAATAAGCCTTGAGACCCTCGAGTCCCAGTTAATCTTGCTGGTGCCTCAGTTTCCTCATCTATAGAGTGAGGACAATTGTGCCTTTGCTTCAAGAGCTAATTGAGATCTAATATGTAAAATGCATGCACAGTAACACAGTAAGTGCTCAAGGTTTGGAGACCTAAAGGTGAGTGGACAAATAAAAGAGCGAATGTAAACATAGCTATATATTTCAGGGTGGCTGCCATTTCTAAATGCCTTCTTGAGGATCTTGTGAATTTATAGCCCCACCTCGCTTTCTGACCCTTGGCCACCCGACCGTATCCACCACACCCTTCTTCACTGAGCACAGCGCCCGGTGACTTCGTGTTCCTAAAACTCAAATCCCCCTCAACAGATGAAGTTTTACTCCCATAGAGGCGATTCAGAAGATATGCCAAGGTTCTTAAGAAAGTTCCCCAAGAGGAGGTCCAGAAACGTAGTGAGCAATGCCAGCGTGGTGGAAATAAGGATGCAGTCTCCCCAAGGAGTTCCCTTGAAAGAGACGATGTGCATTTGGAATATATGAGTTCTGGTCTGCTTATTCAAAAAGAAAATAAAAGCAGCCTCTGCTTTAGCCACAATTACACATATACTGTCCCAGAATGCTGAGGCCGAAAGGATCCTTAGCGAGCAACCAACCCCAGCTGCCTCAAATACACACCCACTATTCGGATGAGAAGACTGAAGAAGGAGGGAGAAGTCTCGAATGAGCCAGCAGCAGAGCAGGAGCTGGCTAGGTACTTCCTGCCTTCAGGTTTCCTGATCTTTCCACACTACCTCAAGCTGTCATTCAATGCAGCCAAGCCACACTGCCAGTGTTGAATGAGGGCCTGATCTACAGCAAGCCCCTTACCTTCAGGTAGCCTTGAAAATCCCAGGGCACCAACTTCTGTGCCCAAGTCGAGTCAAGCTCACAGGACTGAACTGGAGCCTGGCCAGCTCTGGGGACTGTGTGGGTGAGTGAAATTCTTCCAGTCAGACATCAGTAGGGACCAGCACCCAGGAAGGGTGACAGGATCTCTACACCCCAGACTCCGAAGTCCAGGAGAAATCACAGACTTATTCCTCAGAAGGCGATTTGAGATTTGGCTTAAAACAAACCCAGAAAACCTGGGTAACTGATGTTCCTCTAAAATTCTCACCCACAAGGCCATTCATCAAAGCTGAGGTGAATGGCCTTCTCTTCCGCTCCTTGGAGGAAGCTGGGATAGACAATAAGATGTCTTTACGGGGCTGCGAAAACTTTCTAACTATCAAACGTGGGCTAAACAGCTTTGCAAAGGGGTGAGCTCCTCATCACTACAAATGTACAATAAAAAGCTGGGTCACTGTTTGGTAAGGAGGGTATGGAGGGGGATGAAAGACTTTCCAGGTTTTTTACACTCTGAGATTATATAATGCTAAGACCATCAGGAAGAGAGATGGAGGATAGCCAACGAAGCCCACCAGAAAACCCCGACTGGGAAGCACAAATGTAAGCCTTACCTCTGCAGCCTTGTTCCTCCCCTCGTACAGCAGCAGCTCCTCTGACAACAGGAGGGTCCGGGCAGGGTTACAGAGATCTAAAGGCTGAAAACAAAGTGGGCAGTTCAAAGAGGCCTGATGGAGATGGCTGTGGGTGGAAGGGGAGACAGCTTGGCAAAGCCAGACACAGAAAAGACTGCCAGGCCTCCCCACACCCCAAGAACCCACTCGCCCCCTCATACCCAGATGGAAACAGAAAGATACTCTTGTCCTGGGCGGAACTGTTGCTGCCACCTTCACCACCAGCCCTCACTGTGCGTCTTACACTCTCTGGCAGGAAGTCCAACCGCATGTCGCAGTCCTCCTCCCCCCAGCTCCCCCACTTCTCTGGGCTCCTGGGACTTCCCAGGCCCCACATGCTCCCATCTCTCCTGTCCATGTCTCATGGGATGATCTCTGCTGTAAGGTCCAGGATTTCAGGATACCTCCGGAGAGGTCTCAGGATACCACACTGTGCCGGATTTGGTCACTTGAGTCCCTTCAAAGCCATGCCATCCCTGCTCTACATTCATAACACACTGTTAACTGACTCTTTCTCAGCCATCAGTTCCCAGGGGCCAGTTCTCACCCGAACCCCTCCCCCATCCCATCACCCTCCCCCACATCCACTGAGGAGCCCCCGCTCCCTGCCTAGTTCAGAGAAAGCTCCTTAAAGCTCTGGACTCCCCAGCAGGACTTATCCTCATGCACGCATCTTTATAACAGGGCTTCTAAGCACCTGACGCCAAGCAAAGTGCTGAACAAATGTCAACTACGCACAATGACCTGGGTGGATCTTACAAATAATATGAAGCAGAGGAAGCAGGGCCCAAAAGAATATATGCAGTATGGTTTCATTAAATAACATTCAAAAGAGGCCACACCACGTGTGTTATTTAGGAAAGCACACATAGATGGTAAGAAAAGCAAGAAAATGATTATCATAGAGTCACGCTAGCGGGTACTCTGCTGGGGAGGGAGGCATTCCAATCAAGAAGGGATATACGTGGCCTCTGGAGTGGTAGAATGGTCTACTCCTTTATCTTCGTGGATATCAACTTTAAAATCATTTGTTAAACTGTACATTTAAGTGTCATGCCTTTTTTTGATTTATATATTCTACAACTGAAATTTTTTCATAACTTTTTAAAAACTAATTTTAATTTTTTGTAAAAATTTTGAAATGAAAAGAAAAAATAACCCCTCGTGGATGCCAAGCCCTTTGTGGTTACATCCCTAGAAAGAGAAGAGACCAAAAGAAAGTCAAAGAGAAATATGTCACCCGCCAGAGGTGTGCCAGGTCCTAAAAACTGTGAGTCCTAAGGTCCACTAGACAATGGCAGGCCTAGAGTGGGATGCCAGAGACACCAGACAAGGAAATATGGTCAGAAATGAAGCCCTTGGGATGGTCACCTCTATGTTGCTGATGACCTCGAGGATAAACTAACCAAGCCTTTATGGAAAGTAATTTGTCAATATATATAAAGAGCCTTTAAAATGCTTATGACCCATAACTCAGTCATTTCATTTCCAGGACTCTCTTCCAAGGAAAATAATCAGAGAGGCAAGTCATACACAAGGGTTTTCATCACAGAATTATTTACAATAATAGCAAGAGAAGTAGACATAACATAAGCGTCTGCATAGAGGACTGGTTAAATAAATATGGTACGTCCATATAATAGTGTGCAGCCACTACAAAACACAGGCTCAGAAAGTATTTAATAACATGGGAAACATTCGTGCTGCAACTTTCATTTTAAAAAAAGCGAGCGACAGGATAAAAAATGGATAGTAAGACACCTAAATGCTCGCAGTGGTTAGATATGGGTGATAGAATAAATAAAGGTTTGGAAATGGGGAGGAAGAGAGAGAAGAGGGAAAAACAGGAGAAGGGAGATCTAAGGGAATCTCAGGCCACCAGCTATTATTGGCCAGACATGTTTGCCAAGACCAAGGAGGCCAGATAAGATGTCAGACTTCGAGGCTCTCCCTTGATCATTTCCAAACAATAAACCACTGGATGAGCCAGGAAGTAGAAGCCTCAGCACAGAGGCCCAGTGACAACACAAGCAGCTGTAGTGTGCCTGGTTTATCCCTGGAGAAAGGGGAGGTCCGTGGGTCCAGGGAGGGGACCCCTTGTTGCTGGGCTTCCCTGCCCCCACTCTCCGAGAGACCTGGGCTGCCTCAGTACAACCCCGAGAATGCTAAGCGTCTGATGCTATTTGTCTTTCAAAAAAAAAGGAGACCGGGCTCCCAGTCCTGGAATAAGGGACTATCCCCGAGTCCTGAGATGAAGGACCTTCCTCTTTCTCACCTCCCTTGGGGGCACTCACCAGCTCACCTGAACAAAGACAGGAAACACCAGGACCTTGGGGGCCAGGGTGACATAGGTGCCATAGCTTGAGTGTGGGGTGTGTGGCCTCATGACTGGGCAGTTCTGGTAGTTTCCATGGCCCTTCATGGTCTGCACCGTCTTCATCAGCCGGGACTTCTTCCCTAGGCCCGTGTAGGACTTCCCTTTACTGGGACTGCCTGATTCTGTGGAACAGAGATGGGGGACTGTGAGGCATTTCCATGACCCCTGCAAAGGCATCCCCTCTGCAGAAGCAGGGGACAGACTCAGTCAACAGCCACTGCTGTGAGCATCTGCTACGTGCCAGGCCCTGTGCAAGGTGCTGAGAATAATACAAGGAGGCCTCAGAAGGATCTCAGTTCTCAAGGAATTCTCTCACAATCTATGAGAGACACTGACACGTGAATAAACAACCCCAAGGCATGGACGGAGCTGAGAGCGACCATCTGAGATGGAGGCTACAGTCCCCATCTGGTGACCCAGGGCCCAAATCAGAAGTATCGGTTTGGCCTCATACTTTTAAAAATCAGAAGATCTGACCTCACCAGGACCACAGTTCCACCTAGGACAATCAGTTGGGGCAGAGCAGCAACTGCCCAGGTGGCAGAGCACATGGTCTCCCCTTTACCCCATCCCCACCATTCCCTGCACGCACCTAGCACAGCTCTCCCATCCCATCACCTCCTCGGTCCCACGGACCAAAGGACTGGAAATCGGGTCTCTGCAGTGGTAGCAGAGACAGTGGGCTTCCCCGAGATGTATCGCGGTCCTCCCTCCATCAGCCAAGGGGGCTGGAGCAACCTGGCTCACTGAAGTCAGTCTAGAACAAGGATCGGCTCCTGCTACTCCATTTCTCAGGAAAGAGCACCAGCCAGAAGCCAGATGGCTGTGCCCAAATCCCACTGCTCTGCTTACTGGCTTGGTGACCTCCAGCAACTCACTTCCCTCCTCAGAGCCTTGGTTTCCTCCACCATAATAACAGTTTCAAGCTCACTGGGTTGCTGTGAGGATTAAATGAGATGCTCTAAGTGACGCCCCTAGCACAGGACCTGGGACCTATAAGTACACAATAAAAGTCAGCTGCTAACTTATTGTGGTTCTTGTTGTTATAATTCCTCCACTTGGAAAAGCAAGTTAATCATGTGTTTCAGGGAGTCTGGGAATCCTAGGTTTTATCACAGCCAGGAGTTCCTCCTGGCTTGGCCACCAACTCACAAACTATTCTAATCAGAAAAAGGAAAGAAAGGCAGGGAGTGGGAGACACCCCCAGGGAAGAGAGCAGAAAGGAGGCAGGGGGTTCCTCTTTAAGAGGATACAGCCAGACACTCCCCCACACTGAACAGGGGTGTCCTGCAGGTCTTTGTCAATAGAGTTCGATGGGCAGAGAAGCAAAACAGAGAGCAGCTCAAAAGTCAGAGATTCTTGGACACAAGCAGGTAGGAGTCATACTCTGCAGCTTTCAGGTTCTACCCACTCCTGGCTTCTCCAAGGGTTCCTGCTGCCCAGGTGGGCAGCCGACTGACTAGCCATCCCTCACCTGCATGCCCAGCTCATATCACAGAGCCCAGGTGTCTTTCCACCACCCCCTGTCCTTGCAGCCAGGGGGTAAACATGTGGCCTGACTCCCGCTACATTTGGGGGAAGCTCCCCACCAACGCGAGGTCCACCACCTCAGAGGAAAAACTCAACTCAGAAGGTTTCGCACTAGTTTCCTCCACCCACCTTGTCCCCCTTCTCACGGAGCAGGGTGAGAAAAACAAGTTGACTCCCCCTCCCACAAGTGACCACGGATCCCAGCTGTATCTTGGGGTCGCACTCAAACCATAATCATTGAAACCACTTCCTGCCTCTTCGGGGAGGTGCTTCGAGAAAAGTAGAAAGAGCATGAACCCAGGACGGGGGCAGGGGGAGGGCAGACAGATCCATGGATGTAGTTACACAGCTCATGGTCTGATCCGGCCATGACATATGTCCCAGAGGGGTCTGTGCTGCCAGGCCATGGCCCTTTGCTGAAAGAACCCATCCTGAGTCTCTCAGGATTTGAGTTGCACAAGACACCTGAACGTGAGCACAGGCTTCCCCAGAGACTGGTCGTGCACCCTGAACAGTTTCCTTGCCCCTCTGAACCAGTTCTCTCCACTGCAAAGTGTAAAGTGGACAAAACGCTGCCTTGCCTGTCCCAGGGCCAGTGTGGGAGGCACACACAAGAGACCCGATGGGAAAGGGCTTGGTGAATAACACCAGCGTGGGAGCGCACGAGGGACTACTACAAACCCCAAGCTGACAAATAATCCAGCCATCAGGGCTGGGGTTAGGACAAAGCTGCCGAGCCTCGGACCGTACTGTGAGCCTGGAACCAGACAGTCTAATTTCACGTAGCCAAGCCTAGACCAGAGACGGCAAAAACCACAGAGGACCAACAAGCAGGGGACTAAGGCAAAACAGACCAAAATTAAAGAAAGATACTGTTTGCTTATGCCAAAATCTGGGCCCTGTGCCCCCTAGTCTCAGACTTTTAAAAGAATCCATTTCTTCCCTTCCCTAGCCTAGCTGTGTAAGGCTGTCACACAGTCTTCACCTTGGGCCTGAAGAGTGATGAAAAAGCCACTTGACGTACACCTTTGCCTTCAGGTGTGAAAGATCTGCTCAGCCTCATTTTATAGACAAGACAATTTAGGCCTGGGGTAGTTGGGTGACCTGCCTAAGATTATTTGGCCAGTAAATAGTACAAGGTGGAATCAGCCCAATCTATGTGGCTGTCATGCCCATGCGCCCCATCTCTATGCACTCCTAAATAATGTGTGGCTGGCTAGTGGACATGGATCTCCCAAAATACTTTTTTGAAGTAGTTTTCTTTAAAACAGTCCAGTCTTGACTTCCCACCTGCTACCTCTTATCATCTCTGCTCCAAAACCCCACATCACCTCTCTTTGCTCTAACACCTGCTTCGCTGACCAAACGCAGTAATTACTCGTCTTTGCTCCGGCTTCTGAGGTAAGTCTTGGCGGCCATTCTGCCCTAGCAGAGGCAAATCTGAGGCCCAGGCCGCCTTCACAGGGCACAGGACAATGCCAAGGGCACCAGTGGTCCTGGAAAACATGTCAACCACAGGCAGGCAGGCGCCTCAGGCCCCGGAAGGGCACCAAACCCCATTCAGCTCAGGATGGCTCAAAGCTCCCTCCTGAAAGAAGGCCAGGCAGCCCAGCCAGAGGGAGGGAAAGAAGTCGGCACCCTGGTGACAGCCTAGCCTTGGGAGAACCCTGAGTGTGTCTAAATGAAGCTTTGTGCCCTGAAATCCACCCCTCCTTCTGGACCCCAGGACTGGGAGCTATGAAGACTTGATCCCTGGTAAAGAACAAAGATGTTCTTGGATACCGAACATTATGAAGGAAGGTCAAGTTCCTCATACAATGCATTCAAATAGTTACTGTCATTATTAACATCATCATCATTACTTTTCTTGTCCCACTTCCCATGGCTTAAATGACTGTGCCCTTCTTGGGTCACTAAGTACTGTATTCTCAGAGGGGAAGCAAAATGTGGACACAGGTTAGGAGGATGGCAGGGAGACTCCGAGTCATCTCTCGGGTTGAGAGGGAGCCAATTGTCAATCACTGGCCCACCACAGGTGACACACCTCTCCAGCTCCCTTACTCGGTGACCAGTCTGCAAACCCTTAGAGGCAATCAGAATCATTCTCCTTCAGTCATCTGAGTAACAGAAATTCTACTGAGTACCTTCTGTCTTCTGTCACACATCCGGCATTGGACGCACAGAGCCGACCCAGGCCCTGCTCCTACTGAAGTCACCATTCAGCAGTGGCATCTCCACTCGAAGCTAATGCGCCAACTAAAAGCCTTTTTAAAAACTCAGGGTTGAATCACTATCAGACTCCTCTCCAAAAGGAACACAGATTCATTTCTGACAGAACAGGCCCAAACACCCAAATGCTCCAGCCTGGAGAGAATGAAGATTTTTCCCATCAGCAGCACTGAGCCTGATAAGAGCCCTTTTCTTCCAAAAAGACGCAAGCATTCTTTCAAGTACCCACTCTAAGCAAACATCATCTTCACAGTACTGTTAGAGGGGGACCAGCACAGAAGCAAGTACAAGTGCCTGGGAGAAGGCCACTCTCGAGGAAGGAGGTCAAAGGGAATTCTGCTGGCACTAGGAGAAGGGCTCAGGCATACTCAAGGCAGGCATCACAGACCAGCAGGCAGGGCCGGTCTCGGCTTCCTAGACACTTGTGCCAGAGGTCTCCAGCAGGCCCAGAGGGAGACTAACAGAATGCCCAGCCAACTCCAGCATCAGGACTGATATCTCGGGCTTCCTGAGAGAAGGAAATGATTTGAGTCCAGCTTTTTTCCCTGGTCATGACAAGACAGGGCCAGGATTTGAAGGCCAAAGAAGAATCACTCCAACAGCAGAGACATCCATGCACTTCAAAGATAACTACTCTTGGGATACAGGCCACTGCTCACGACCACTGCCCCATTTAATCCTCCCACAGCCCTCTGAGGTGGGAATTATCAGCCCCATTTTATAGATGAAGAAACTGAGGCCCAGTAAGGGGACATGAGTTGATCGAAGTCACACAGCCAGAAATCCAACTTGAGACCTCCCAGCTCCAAACTCCATGCCTCCCTTCTACGTAGGCCTGATCGTGTTGCCTACAGCACCTAACATATATTGTTATCCAAGTAAAATTGGATGAATCTCAATTGAATGCCTGAGTTCTAAACACCATGTCTGTGATTGCTCTGGTAAGATCTCTCTTCCTTCTTAGGCAGGCTCCAAGGAAGAAAGACACTAGTTCAGTGAGGGAGAAAATGTACCAAAGGAAACAGAGTCTACATCAACAAGCAAGGGGATCTTGACTCTGTGGAGAGGGCCTCCAACCTCCGAGGAGGAGGCTGTACCTGACCTCCCAGCTGACCTCACAGTCTCTCCGGGGCTTGGGCTTTGGGAGGGCACAGCAGAGGACAGACTCACCTTCAGGGATGGCATCCTCCTGGTACACAGGCCGCAGCAGCTGCAGGGAAAAGACAGGAGAACCACCTCAGCCCCGGGAACAGGGCAGGACAACTAGACAGGCTGCTCACCCCCAGCCTGGGGACGAGAAGGGAACAACACCTCAGGTAATGCGGGAAAAATAGCAGTCATGCTACATGCTGAGAGGGGGCGCTCAGAGGGAACACAGAACCCAGAATCCTCCAGAATACTAGAGCTGGACAAGGCTTTCGCTGTCATCCCTTGGCCAAGTTCCCAACTTCCTTGATGGCAGTTTGTTCCGAAGTGCGTTCCTTGGAACACTGGCACTGTGGGACGCTAACAACCCTGCCACAAAGAGAACACCAGCAGGGGAGTCTGGGAAATGCTGAGTTAAACCACGTCCAACCACTCTCTTCACTACGGGATGTCCTCAGAGCCTCAAATAGGCTAATCTGCATTGGGACTCTCCAGAAAAGGAAGAGTACGGGATATTTCTCAAACTTATTTGACCTCAGAACACTTTATTCCCAGAGTATCTCGTGGGACTAATGTTTTGGGGTATGCACTCCATCACCCCACCATGCCATCATTCAGTGTCTGCTTTCACACCCCTGTGACAGGGGGCTCACCACCTACCACACACAGCAACCCATTCCACTGGGGAAAAGTGCAGACTGGCACAAAGCTTTTCTTTCTTTCAAGGTGCCATCTTCCACTCTGTGATGTCCCCTGGTCCTGAATCTGCGCCCTGAGGCCACAAAGACCCACCTGCTCTCTTTACGCAGAGTAGCCTTGCAGCAGCAGAGCTAACACACACCCTGCCTCCTAATTCAGCACTCCCAGCCCCTCTTAGGCGCCTCGCCTCAAGTCTTTTCCTGGCCTCACACAGGGACCAATGCCCTTCACCTTCTCCAAACCAGCTGTCCATACCTGGCTCCCAGGGTTCAGCGGGGCCAGGATGATGTAGTTGGGGTCGGTGGGGGCAGTGGCACGGGACAGCGCAGGCAAGGTGTGCTGGCCCCCGCGCTTGGCCACCTCGGTGTAGCGCTCCCAGCCGCCGAGCAGCAGCCCATCAGAGCTGTCACATACCAGGTGGCAGCTGTGGCGCTGCTCAGGCCGTGCCTGGGCCCCATGGGTGCAGTTCTTCTCCCGCTTGTTGGGGGGTGACTGGAGGTCATGGGTGGACTTGCAAGAGGCCCGCCGCAGGACCCCACCATCTGGCCCCGGCTTGACCTGGGGGACCATGCGCCACACGAGCAGGATGATTTCACTGGGGCAGCTCCTGGAAGTTGGCAGGGGGAGGAGGGGAGTTACATAAAGAAGTTGAGTCTGGGGGAGACCAGGAAGTCAGCCAGGGTAAGGGCCTTCAGGGGAAGAGAGGAAGAGTAGTGAAGGGGAAGAAGCCCCTAATGTCAGGGCAGAAGCGGGGTAAGAGGCCGCTTAAGGCAGAGACAGCACAGGGGTCCCTTAAGTCAACTCTGACTGGCAGAGACTGAGAAAGATGCTGAGACCGAAGCCAGGGTAAACAAGGAGTACCAAACTCAACTAGTGACGTCTGTTGTGGGCAAAGTATAAGCAAAGAGGAGCAAACAAACCACCTACACGCAACCCCTACAATGGGCCATGAGGGTTCTACCCCAGTAGGTCAAAATTTAGAGGGCCCAAACATTTTAAAGAATAAGTTTTAAATCGTGCAATTGAAACAGTTGCAACATCTACATATCCTTTAAAAACAATGGTCTTAGCTCTGAGGTATCAGGAATAATTAGCTAAATAAGTAGCTAAAGTGGAAAGCCACCCCCTGGAGCCCCATCAGGAAGCACAGGGTCTGTTTGAGAGCTTCTTCCTGCTGTTGGCTCTGGGATCCACAATTGCTCTGAGCCTGAACCTTCCATTTTCAGGCCAAGAAACTGATTCCCTGAGGGGCAAAGTAAATTGCTAACAGCTAGGCAAAGGAGGAAAGGGTAAGACCCCGTGCCCAGGGTTGGGGAAGAAAGGTGTGCCATCACCCTGAGGTCCCGGGCTGCCCCCTGCCCGTCTCACCGAATCTCATGGGCCAGCTCTACGCATTTCCAATGCTCCACAGGCCTCTCATTCAACTGTAGCACCGTGTCCAGCTGCTGTAGCCCTGCCCGCTCTGCCGGGCCCCCTGTAAGGACCAAAAGAAAAAGCCACTCAGAGGCTCCTGAAGCCCACAACCCACTTAGAGGACCTGGGGTACTTGGTTTCTCCAGTGACCTCAAACGAGGACTGCCTCTGTCTGTTTCTTCATCTGCGAACTGAGGGGCTGACCTTGGTGGTTCTCAGGGGCCTTAAAGGAACACACCCTTTGCCCTCATCTCCTCCCCACCTGCTCACGCCTCTCTGCTGTCCAGCCTTCCAGCCAGCCCCCCGCCAGGGGCTCCCACCCCACTAAGAACCCTTCCTTGTCAGCTGGCTCACACATTTCATTCTTTCCTTCAACATCATTCATTGAGCACCAACCTCACGCCTCATTCCCGTGCAGGCACTGGGAGTTACCCAGATCACTGGGCCCCGGCTTCTCCTCTTAAGATGTTCACTCGATGATTAGGAGAAGTCTTTTCTTTGTGAAAAGTGGGGAAGGAATGCCTATTTTTACGTTTTAATCAAGCTTGGAATAGGATAAAATATCGACTCCAAACAGAGTTCAGAAATGACTCATTTTCCCATGCAGCCGTTATTGAAAATATAGGTTTAGTTCCTGTTTGAAATGCTTGGGAAACAAAATAGAAAAATCTATTTTCGTTTTGATAAAAACAAAAGAAAAGAATGGGTATATTTTCATAAACCTCAGTTTTATCTGTAGTCACTTAAAAATATTATTCTTTTCATTTTGAAAAATGAGGAGATGCTTTGCTCCAGTGTGGGGCATCCCTTTCAGTTCTAAGGTCTGATTTGCAAAGCCCAGGTGCATGTCAGGCGAGCAGGGCTGGCATCACCCAAGACACTCACCGGAATCCACAGCCTGGACTCGGACCGGAGAATCGCAGCAGATGGTGAAGCCAAAGCCGTCTTTCCCCCTCGGGATGGTGATCTAGGACACAGCCCAATCCAGTTACTCCCAGAAGCTGCTCCAAGGTCTGGAAGCCCACAGGCCCCACCCCAGAGCCACCCTCCTTTCCAAGGGAACTACGCCAAAAAGGAGTCGGGCCAGCCCCTCGCCATCCCTATCTCAGCCTAGGCATCTTGAGCCCTGGGTTGTAGGCCAAGCAGGAAGGCTGGGAGCTCAGGAGGCAAAGCCTGGCCAGTGTGGGAGGCCAGGACAGACAGAGTCTTAGAAGGGCAAAGCTCACCTTCCTCAGCCCAGGCTGACATGCAGTCCTTTGCCAAAGGGCTTACTGGACCGGCACGTAGCCACTTTGCCTGTGATCCACTGCCTGCTCTGTCCCTTCCTCTTTTCCCCCAGGGGTCCCGGAACTCAGGGATGAAGCCAACCTGGCCGCTGCTCTCCCAGGGAACAGAAGAGAGAAGACAGAGACACACACGCACTCACAGCCTCAAACCAAAGGTCAGGGAACAAGAACCAGGCTTCTCAGGGTGGTCCACAAGGCATCCAGTGAGGGCTGCCAGCTAAAAGGGCAGGTGAGAACACTGACCCTGAGCTCACCGCCGACCTCGCTGTGCCTGCAGAGGTCCATGTATATGGCAACTCCACAACCCCTTTCAGAAACCCCCTGAAAGGGCTCTGCCATCTGGATGCTCTTTACAAAGCAACAGTCAATTATTAAGCTCCTGTTGCATGCTAGACTCTGCTGAAGTACCGAAACATGAGGCCTTGGTCTCTGGCTCCCAGAGGGGCATGAGGGTACACGGATCTCTCCAAAGCAAAGTAGGACATGGCAAGCATTAGAGAAAAACACGAGGACAGTGTTGGGAACGGTCCTTTGTGCTTGGTTTCGAGCGCGGCAGGATCTCAGCAAGTGCTAAGTTAATGAGGACAGCCCAGAAGCATCCCACCGGCAACAGGAAGCTGCAGGGTGCAGGGCAGTCTGCTGGCTCAGTTCAGTTCAGCCTTGCTGTGCTCTCTTTCTATGTACCCTTAATTAGGCTTTGGGCGGGGTACAGAGACCCAGCTCTGCCCACCCAAAGAGCAATTCCAGGCTGCTAGGAGCAGGTGGATGAGAGCAACAGACCTAAGGGAGCGAAAATCAGAAAAGAGGTTTAGTGGGGTCCCAAGAGACTCCCCTGGAAGTGGCTGTGAAGTGGGCCCTGGTGAGGCACAGGGAAGGCGTCCCAGGTAGACTAAGAAAGAAGCCAGCGCAGCAATCCTGAAAAATGTCAAGGGCCACCAGCCTTGTCAGGAGACTGTCTCCTTCATTCACAGTTGTTTCTTCAAGGCTGGGTGCCTGGCACTCGCCTGCCAGCTGTTCCAAAGGCCAGGCGGCTGTGAGGAAGGGGAGTGCCAGGGGGCCCGGGGCGATCAAGGCCCTTGGAAGCTGCCGGGAGGCCCCTGAGGCTCTGCTTCCCACCAGCCCTGGGCCTGGATTCAAAGCGAGTTTGTAAAACAGGAAATCTAACAGACAAGGGGAAGGGGGAGGGGGCAGGAAAATACCCCATTCCCATAAGAATTCTGGGAAAACACGTAGCTAAGACAGGAAGAGAAAAAAATGAAAAGAAAGAAAGAAAAACAAACTCTGGAGTGAGTGCGGAAAGCCCAGGCTGAGGCTGAGGGAAGCTGTCAGGAGCCCCCATTTACTCCACACGACCAGCAGGGATTTTAGGGGCCCGGTGACCCGCCCTCCATCCAAGCAGACGCTGGGATTCCAAAGTCTTACCAGCACTTCTCCTACCCAACAAGGGCCACGGCCCCTGTGACCCACATGCCTGCTCTGGAAACAGGTCCTAGCACCCGTGGGCTCCGTGCTAACAGTTTGGGGACTGGCCCCAGAGTCGAATATGTAGAAAAGGCATGTGCTCCAGCAAAACAGCCTCCCGCACGCACGTCCTGGTCCCCTCAACCAGGTGAAACTGTGGCCTGGCGCTCCCTCTGCCTTCCTGGGCACCAACTTATGAGGAGCCAGCTGGACAAGAGTCCAAACCAGCTGAGGGTGGGCAGGAGAGGGAAGAGGAGATCGCATCAGGAAGCAAGCTCCTGTCCTGGCTCAGCGTGGTGGGGTGGGACCGCACGAAGAAAGCGGAATTACATCATGAGCAAAGGCCACGTTAAGTCAGTGTCCAAAGAACCTGATCATCCCTGCAACCCTGAGCAGAATGCAGAGTTTGTTTAGTACGCCCATTTCACAGAGAAAGAAACTGAGGCCTGAGAAAGTAAGTGGCAACCTCCAGCTCTCGGCCCTCCTCTCTGACCTCAGGTCTCAGGGTCAGGAGGTAAGGAGAGCCCTGTCTGAGTCCTGGACCTTAGGGGCTCCTGGCAGAGGCTGTCCTTCCTGGGGGTGGTTCTTGCTCCTTCCTGTCCAGGGCCGCAACTGCCAGTACTCTCAGATCTCACTCATGCCGGCACCTCACTTATGCCTTCCGGCCTGGTTTCTGGTCCTCTGTCATGCCTGGACTTCCATTTCCAACTGCCACCATTTATTGAACCCCTCCCACAGGTACCTACCAGGTGCTGAACCAGGCACTGCATATACAACATTCCATTTACTCTCCCAGCATCGTCAGCCCTATTCCCCTGACAGGGAGACGGAGGCTCAGGGAGGTAAAGTGACAAGTTCAAGAGCCACAGATGAAGAAGAGCAGAGCTCAAGTCTGACAAAAAGCTGGTGCTCTCACCCCTGCACTGGTTACTAGTGTAGGATCTACCTTGAACCTGAGTCCCAGAGCCCCAAGCCCAGCCTACACTCATGACTGGCCTCACTCTAACTGAAGCGTGACCCCCGTCTTCTGGCCCATAGTCCCAAGGTGACCAAGGATTTATGGACCTCGCATCCAGTGCCTTCTTGGCCTCACCACTCTGCCACCCAAATGTTGGTGTGGCAGGAGCTGCTCTGCCTGGCTCCAGGAGGGCGGGAAGGCAGGGTGGGACTGTGCAGGGCTGGGCCATGCACAGGAGCTGATAGCTGGGGAGAACTAAAGGGAGAACATGTGGATCCCATGGCTGTGGGGCCATAGCACAGGAGGCCCCTCCGGGCACCTCCCTGGGATGCCTGCCCAAAGGAGTCAGGACCGTTTTCAGGCTCATTGTTAAAACACACAGAGAGACTTTTCTATATTAATAAAATCAGAACCATTCCTGAGCTCCCCTCCATTCCCCAAAACTAGACATCCCTTGCCTTCGTCCTCCCGGACTCCATGCCTTTTTTATAAGAAAAAATGTCTATCGCAGTTCCAGAAGAAGCTCAGAGGCTAATGGATCATCACTCCCACTCTGCCCCACATCCTATGACTGGAGGCTGAGCAGCCAGACCCTCTCAGTGAAACTGGGCTCCAGAGCCAGAGGACTCTGGATCTGCAGCAAGGCACGACTGGGGAGAAAAATCATGTGTGCATATCCATGTGTGATCATGGACATGGAAAAACACATCTGTGTACATATACACAGAAACATCCTGTCTCACATATAAGCACACACCAAAGCAGGCAGAAACGCTCACGCGATCACACACACAATGCAGGACAGGTACTGACGTCCCAT
>NW_006440132.1:6966177-6986414 GCF_000325575.1 Pteropus alecto
AAAGTTAGCGAAAATACAAAGTTAGCAAAAAAACACAAAACCCAGCTGCTCTGCAACCTAGCCATATCCATTCTCAGCCTTGGGATGCTTTTTTAACACATACTCCCCCAAAATAAAAATAACAGAAAATCAACAGATAATCTCCCTGTGACAACACCCAGCCAGTGGCTGGGACCACACAGAGTTGGGCCTCGTCTGCCCCTAGAGAGAGGTGGTGGGTAAAGGCTAGACCTCTGGTCCAGCTCTGGCTTCTATCCTCCCCCTGGATCAAAATGACCCAGCAAGGAGCAGGACGGGGCAAGGAAGGCCTTGCGGGGAGAGAAGTCCCGCTAGGGTGAACTCCCAACCCCGACCTCCAACAATAACCCCACACAGCCCCCCAAGGGGCCAAGCACCCACCTGGCGGTAGCGTCGCTCCGAGCACACCTTGCAGAGCCCATTGAAGCGGTTCATGGCTGCGGGTCCTGCCTTAGCTGCCGCCCCATGAAAACCCAGCTCTCCCCCCCAGCAGTGGGAGCCCGCACTGCGCCCCGTCAGCCTGGCATGACCGCCCTGGGAAGCCCGCCCCGCAGAAGAATGGCAGGAAATCACCTCTCACCTCCCCAAGCCCTGTCTGTGCTGTGTGCCTCTGCACGATAAGCCCGAAGGCTTCCTGAAACCTCAGAATGACAAGGAAGAGGGAGAGTTTTATATTAAAATTCTTGTCAACTAGTTAGTATTCCCCGGGCCTGGCGGGGAGAGGGCGCCTTTGTTCTGGCTGCATTCTCCGCCACGGGCCACTTTGTGATTCCAATGTTCTCACAAACACCCCTGGCCAGAGGAGAACCCGGCAGAAAACACAGCCCACTCTATAACAACACCGCCTCCCCCTGCAAATCCCAGGGTCCCCATAGTAAATCCAGGGGACTAACCCAGCCTAAAGAATCCAAAGACTCCTTGCGGGGTTGTAGCCACAGACATCCTACCTCATGACAGGGAACGTGAAACATTTGAATTCTGAGGACCTGCCTGCCACTCTCAGCAGCGACTTAAAAGTCAGTTTCCTCACTCATGTTAGTGGGCTGCTTTAGGATCTGATGATACCTAGTCCATAAAGACAAGTCGGAAGAGGATGACCCAGCCTCCTCGTTTTACCCATGGAGAGGCGGGGGCCTAGAGCTGTTAGGTCACACAGCAGGGTAGGATGGAGCTGAAACCAGAATGCCATTCTTGTCCCCTGCCTCGGACAGCAGTAGCTAGGGAGCCCAGGCCCCCTTACACCCACCTCAGAGCCCCTGGGGAAACCCGCCCACCCACATCTTTGAGGACAGAGAATGTCCCTTGGTCCAGCCCAGCTCTGGGTGCCATGACAGTGGGCAGGTCACCCAGGTTCTGGGCCTCCATCTCCCCATCTGCACGATGGGCGAGTTGAACAGGTGACCTCTGGGGGTTCTCCCCCTGCCCCAACCAAGCCCCTGACAATCGCCGCCACTTGGCTGAGTGCTATGGACAGCTCTAAGTGTGTAAGCCCAGGAAAAATCAAATGTGCCTCACAACAATGCCCCCTGCACCGAGGACCTGTGTGCAAAAGCAGGAATTTCCCAAGCCACAGAGAAACCTGTGGTGTTGCTCTCCCTGTAATTCCCACAAATCACCAGCTAGGCTCCCTGCTCACTGTCCTCTGTCCTCAGCAAGTACAGAGAAAGGAAGGAGGGTTTTTGCAGCTCCCCAGCTAAAGCTAGAAGACAGTTTAAACTCCTAATGAAGCCACAGAAAACAGTAACTGGCAAGTTACTCTAATATACCATGCTATGCAATATAGTAGCAACTAGACACATGTGTAAGGTAAATTTAAATTAATTAAAATTAAATAGATGTTTAAGACCTCAGTCATACTAGCCACA
This sequence comes from Pteropus alecto, assembly GCF_000325575.1. NCBI lineage: Eukaryota > Metazoa > Chordata > Mammalia > Chiroptera > Pteropodidae > Pteropus > Pteropus alecto. The sequence continues at coordinate 6,968,061 of NW_006440132.1, forward strand.
CTTGATAACCACAGGTGGCCAGTGGCTACCTCATTGGACTGCGTGGCTCTAGACTGTACCCTCCAGGAGGGCAGGGACTTTGATTTGTTCACAGTTGTATCCCAGCACCCAGCATAAGGCCTGGCCCATGTAGATATTCAATAAATATTTAAAGAATGAATGAGTGAGGGAATGAGTGGAGTAAATGAAAGGGAAAGTGTTTTGTAGATTATAATACAACTATATATATCACTGTCATATCTTCCCAACTAAGCCACACTCAGAAGGTGGTGTGGCACAGTGCTCTCAGGAGGCGGCCAGACCTTGCTTCACATCTTGCCTCCACCACTTGCTGGCTGTGTGGCCACAGACAGTGGCCTAACATCTCTGAACCTTACATGTCCCCCTTGTCTACGAGACTGGGAAGTAACGACCACCTCAGAGGTGACAGTGAGGATTAAACTCAATAACTACAGCGCCTGGCACAAAGGGGCTGCTCAATCTCTGGGAGTTTGCTTTTCCTTCTCTTAGTTGCTAGAGAAAATCATGGATCACCTTCGGTGTCCTGCAAAGAGATGGAATGAATTTTGGGAAATTCTCCAATCCCTATGTGAAGTTCCTCCCTAGACGCAAAGCCCTGATGGAGTTAGAACCATCGGTCTCAGGTTCAGACTCAAGGCCGCTCCCTCATATCAAGTGGGCCTAAGCTGAGAGGCTGATTTGACCACAATGCCGGAGGAAGCAAGGAATCTGAGGGGACTTGTGGGAAAGGGAGGACTCAGCTTCAAGAGACCAAAAGTTAGAAAGATCCGGACTCCTCCATTTCCAGGTTCAGTATCTAGATCTCCCCACCTCTGCCCCAAGCATGAGTAACCCTAGAAAAGCACAAGAAATAATCCCTTACAAATGCATGACTTGCTGAGTTTCCAAGCATCAAGTGAATATGAATCTCAGGCACCGAATGCTGCCCTGTTTAGGGGCCTCCTGGGCCAAGGAACTAACCCGGAGCAGGTCGGAGCCCACGGCAGCGCTCAGGTCCCATGAGTCCTGCCTAGGCTGGTCCCACCTACCTTGAGTTTCTCCCCATTCTCAGTGTCCCCATCTCCTGGCATTCTCAGCCGCAAGTCTAGAAGGTGACAGAGCAGCATCAAAAAGTTTCTGCTGGCAGATAAGAGTCCTTTCCACAGATCACCCAGAGGATGAGACCAGGGTACCAGGCCCATGTAGCTGCCCAGGTCACTCCTGGCCCCCAGAATGTGGGGATGCCTGAGCTTGGGCCAGGCAAAGGGCTCAAGAGCCAGCACTGCATGTGGGAAGGACAGAATTGTTGGGACATGAAATCCAAGTTCTGAGCCTCAGAACTGTCCACAGAGGCAGGCAGCCCAAGGTCAGCAAGGAGGCCCAAAGGGATCCTGAGACCACTGATCCTGGGAAGGGGCCACGTAGGAAGCTCCTGAAACCCAGCCCTCCATGAGCTAGGGGTAGGGGAAGCTAAACCACATAGGGTCAGTCCCATAACTCTCTCCAAGAAAAGTCCCACCAGATAAAGATGTTGTGAGCAAGAGGCTGCCTGCAGGTTACATTCTAGCAGGCATTCATGAGAAGTCCCTGGACCCACGGTCTGGTTGCAGCTTGGGGTGAAGCGTGTCACAAAACACAGGGGTTGATGCTACTACCCGGGAAGGGAGGGATGGGAGAAGCCGTAGGGGGACAGTGTGTCTGGGCAGAAGCCAAAGGTGGTATGCACCTACCTCTCAGGGGCCGCAGTCGCCGCCGGGCCACCTTCAGGTGCTTGGTCCGACCCAGGGCCTTCCCCAGAAGGTAGTACCAGCCGCTGATCTCCTGTCACAAGAGAAGTGACAGGCTCAAAGGAGGCAGAGAGCACAAGTCAGGCAGCCACCAACCCCCCACAAAAAAGCAGCAACTGGAAAGACTCCCTCAGAAGCAGCATCTCTGCAGAGACAGACGTTCCAGCCTCCCTGCCCCAAAGGGCACTGCCATGCCTGAACCTCCAGGAAGCCTTCCCTGATACTCCTGGCAGAGCTGGTCTGCCTTTCTGCCAAATTCTCACAGCTTCTTATCTCCGGAGAATAGTCTATTTGCATGGCTGCCACCCCCACTAGGCTGTACACAGACTCTTTTATGTGCCCAGCCCTGTGCCTGGTATACAGAAGGAGCCAGATAAATGTTGACAGAGAGAATAGTCTATTTGCATGGCTGCCACCTCCACTAGACTGTACACAAACTCTTTTATGTGCCCAGCCCTGGTATACAGAAGGAGCCAGATAAATGTTGACAGAAAGGAGTGAGGGCAGCCCGAGGCTCCTGAGCAGTCGGCAGAGGGGAACATCTTCTCCCAGGAAGGAATAAAGCTGAGGCTGCAGTCAAGACATTTGAGACTGTCATGCAGGGTAAGAGGTCCTCAGCCACCTACCCTAGACTTCACTTCCAGGGCCACCTGGCAACACCATGCAGCAGGTCACTAGGACATCCCCAAGGATGTGCAAAAAGAATACGTCCCTTCCCTGCTCAAAGCCTTCAGGTGCAATGCAGAGTAGAAAGGATGGTGTCTCTAGACCCCAAAGAGTCCCCAGCTAACTGGAAAGAAAGCTCCACAGAGGATGCTCAGTCCACCCGCTATGCACCTGCTAGGCCCAGAAACACGAGGCCTGGCAGACGATGATGACCGCTGGAACAGACCACAGGAAGCGCCTGGCCCTCCTCCTGAGGGCAGGCCCAGGAGTGCTCTGAACTCCAAGGGACCTGGCAGTGTCTTTAACAGCAGACTCTAGACCCAGAGCCTCCTGGGAGGACTTAGGGCTGCCGAACAACTGCTCTCTGACAAGATCGAACCAAGAGAGGAACCCAACCCCTTGGTCACGTAGGTGATAAATACAGTGCTATTCAGGCCACATGGCACTTGTCTCAGTGGAGCACCATCTCACAGACAGAAATGCCACCCGAGGGCTTCCAGACAAAGGCCCCACCTATACCAGCCCTGGCCTAGGTGGGATGACCCTCCCAGAAGCTTCCTCAGGACCTACCTTGTCCGGAGTCAGGAGGGACTTCAACCCAAAACTCATGCAGCCAATGAGTCCACTCTGTCTGGGAGAGCAAGAGGCCTGAGTCAGCACCATTTCACTGGGCATTATTGAGGAGTCTATTATCAAGTGTAACATCGGTTTGCTCGACGCACTGCGGTTTAGAAAGTGCTTTTATGTGCCTCATCTCATTTGATCTTTCCAATTGTCAGGCTGAAGAGGAATTATTTCTCTATTTCACAGAGGAAAAAACTGAGGCTTAGAGTTGGTCCCCTCCCAAGGTAACCGGACTTGTAAGTAGCAGAGTCTCATGGGAAACCCAGGTGTCCTAGGTCATGAGGCAGCACTCCCTCCATCACCCACAGAAGCCCAGATCCAGGCAGATCTGAAGAGCTGGTCCCCAGAGGGAACTTCAGCTCTCACATCAGCTGGTGATGCTCAGTCACGGAGGAAAGTTATAGGACCTCAAGCTCAAGAAGCTCTGTCTAAGGTCCAGGCAGGACCTGGCAGTCTTTGGACAGTTTCAGATCAAAGTTCAAACCAACACAAAAGTCTCCGAGACCAATCTGACCTGGGGGTCCAGCTGGACAAGTAGCCATAAACCAGGGTCAGGCCTCGCAGGGATGTCACACTGTGGCCACGGGCTGAGAGTTCAGTCAGGTCCTTTTTGGCTAAAAGTAAGTCAAAGTTCCTGAAGACTGTCCCACTGTCCCAAAGTCAGGGACTGAGTGATACTTGGCAGCTTTCAATAATGATGGCACAGATCAATATTAATAAAATGCAAAAGATATCCTCCCTACTGTGAGAGAAAAGGGAATTTATAAATCTGTAGTATAATGAGAAAGACTCCCACAAAAATATTCGCAATGGTTGTTCATGAGAGAGACACCCACAAAAATATTAAGAATGGTTGTATCTGGTAGGCAGGATTAGAGAGGGTTTTGTTTTTTCTTCAGGTTTTCAGTGTTTTCAAATTTTCATAGGGAACAAGCAGTACTTTTGTAATCAGGAGAAGAAAAACAGTGTAAATATATTTAAAAGTATTTCTGTTCCACCACATTTTTCTCTATACTAACACTAGATAGAGGTGTTTTTTTTCTCTTCTCTCCTAGCACATCCCCAACTCAGACCCCGTCAGAGTTGGTTTACTGTTAATCAAGAAACAACAGGGATATTTAGGCTGGAGCATAACCCTGATGGTTGACTTCAATACCTGAGGGACCCGCATAAATCTGGCACGTTCTGTGGAAAGCACAATATCAGAGCCAAAGATGAAATGAGCTCCTGGATAGGTAGTGAACTCCCTGGAGATGTGCCTCCCTGGTACCCGGCCTAAGGGGGCCTGAGCAAGGCCCACAGCTCCAGCCAGGAGTGTACCACAGCAGCCCCCTGAAAAGCCTGTCCAAGTCCTGTGCCCCAGAGCCTGCTCCCAGGGATCCAGACGCAGCAGGTCCAAGGCAGAGTCCAAGCTTGTGAATCTGGAGAAGGCACCCGCCCATGCCTGCCCCAGTCAAGGACCAGTGGTCTAGAAGGCCTCTATAAATACATATTGTTTGGATTCTCCGGAAAGGGTGGCAGCTCACCACCTGATAGTCCTAAGCAAAACAAAACCGGCTTCTTAAGAGCAGCCAAGCCAAGTGAGGGGTGAGGATGCAGAATGCTGGGGCCTGGTCCTCAGAACAGGTGTGCCTGCCCTGCAGACGAACACTCTGCACTTGGCAGGGTCCCACCAGCCTCTTTTCTCTCTCTCTCTCTCTCTCTCTCTCTCTTTCTCTCTTTCTCTCTCTCTCTCTCTCTCTCTCTCTCTCTCTCTCTCTCTCTCTCTCCTCCCCAAACTCTCTCTCTCCCCGCCCCGCCCCGCCACCCCGCATTTCCTACAGCCTGGGCTCTACCTACTCCCCACTCCACTCTCATCATACAAGGCCATATTAATAATCCACCCAGAGGACAGTGTGGTCACCCCAGTAAAGCGACCCTTCCATGTCCACCTCCCCAGCCCACCGCAAAAACATATACTCTTCCCTCCTGGCAAGTAGCCAAGTCAGCACTGATGGAAAGGGGCAGTCACAAGAACCATCAGGAGCACAGACACTGATATGAGATGCCATTGTCAAGACACTGCCAAAGTCCTCATTGCCGATTTAATTGCTGTCAACACATTCAAGAGAGAGCCAGCTGGGATCCAGGTGCCCGCACTGCCTGGCTACATGCTTTTCTTCTACACTCGGTATGGCTGTAACTTTCTAAATCTCCAGGCACAATGCTTTAGCTGTAATAAAAGCTGCCTCTCTCTGCTCCTCAGTAAGTAGAATTTTCATTTCCCAGTGCTTAGAGAATGCTAAATGGTTAATAGCCTCCTGTGAGCTTCGCCTCCTGCTAAGGGACCTCCAATGACTTTAAGGTAATTCAGGCAGAGTAAATCGTCACAATCCGTAATCAGGACCCTCTCTCTAAGTGTTCTTCAGTTAGCTACTTCTTGAGCCTGCCTTTGAAAAACCTTTGGAGGAAGAAAGACTTCTTTTACATGCAACCTGAGTACCCGGCAATATACCAGTCAGCTTATAAACTTGGAAACTGCACTCGCCCTGGGGAATGCCTGAAATTTCGCTAGGCACAAATCCTCAGGGGCTAAGCCTTGGTTACTTCTGAATGCCGAAACCTGAGCTCAGGGCTTGGTGCACTCAGTGAAGGCTTGACAAATGGATGAATCCATCATGCCCATGGTTGGCAGGCACTGGGCAAGGAGCCCAGCATTAAGGAAACAAGATAAACATGCAGGAATTTAAATAGCAGTTCGAGACAGCAATACAGGCGATGTCACTAGACAGGGTGAGATTGACAGATGAACAGTGCAGGCAACAAATGCTGAAAGTTCAGGGAAGCAAGAGGTAGCTTAGGGCCAAAGTGCTTGAGGAAAGCCTGAAGAGTTAAGCCAGAGAAAACGAGAGGAAGAGCATTTCAAGCAGGGGGCACAGCCAGTGCAAAGGCTCAGAGGTAAGGCTTCATGGGGAACAGTACTAGGCTCACTTTACTTTTAAGCATAAAGCAGGAGACACACTGCAAAAAGAAAAGGCATTATTTTGAGGGAATGCCCTTTAATTCTCTCTCTCAGGGACTTTAAACCATTCCTGTTCCAGGATTACTCCATTTTATCGCCATTTATTTTTAATTTGACGGCTTAAAATAAATTGAACGCATTTTTCCACTCAGTTTTTCTTTCCTTAGGTTCAGTTGCCATCTCTAGTCACAAACTTTCTAACGTTACGGCACTCTACTTGGTTATGAGAGGAGAGCAGTACACTGAGAATACCCAGGACAGTGTGTGACACGTAGCAAGCAGATGCTCCACAAATGTAGGTACTGTCGGCATATTATGTGTGTGTTGTGGTGGTTGTTTTTTAACTTGGTGCATAACATTATAATCCTAAGATTGTTCTCTGGCCACAAGTTCTGAAAACACCATGACTGACACCAGAAGCTTCAGTTTAGCTTTCGCCATATTATCAGACAAAACTTTTAAATAGCTCGATTCCATAGTCAGTGATATTAAGGAATTACTGTTAATTTTTAAATGTGATAATGGCATTGTGGTTGTTTTTTTAAGCCATCTTTTATAGAGATATAGAGATGAGATGAGATGAGATGAGATGAGATGAGATGATGTCTGGGATTTTCTTAAAAATAATCCGCTGAGGAAGGGAAAAGTGGGTGGGGACATAGGTGAAATAAGATTGGCCAAATATTGATAATTGATTAAGCTAGACTACGAGTATATGAGGGTTTATTATACATTTGCTACCTTTCCATACGTTTGAAAATGTCTATAATTTCTTAACAACTCATAGAACCTTAAAAGCTGAAAGTAACCTTAGAGGTCAGTGCATTTTACAGATGAGGAAACTGAGGCCCAGCGCAGGGAAGGGACTTATTCATGGTCTCACAGAGAGTCAGAGCTAAGCCAAAATCAACTGCTCTGAGCCCAGTTCTCCTCAGCTCCTACCATGATCACCATGACGAGTTGAAATGATCCAGCCCTTCCCCAGAACTTCTTTGCAGATCATCTTGCTTTCCTAATACAAGTTTATAGCCATCACTGAAAGGGTCAAGAGAATTCATGAAACAGATTCTTCCTTTCTATCTCCCAGCAGTTTCAAAATGTTACTGCCACATATTCAGCTGGATGACTTATATAAAACTACATTAGAAATGCTCTGGGAAGTAGTCTGAGGCCTGAGGAACACGTGTACTGACACAGAAAGAATATGGTTTGGAGTCATTTCTCACCCGTATGAGATGGTCAAGTGTACTGTGATGTGATTACAAGTATGCGACTTTGGTGCCAGACTGCCTTGATTTGCATCTGGTTTCCACTGTGTCCTGCTGTGTTACCATGGGCAAGTTACTTAACCTCTCTGTGCCTCTGTTTCCTCACCTGTAAAAGAGCGATAATAGTAATTCCTACTTTATATAGTTTCATGAGGATTAAATTAGACAGTGAATGAAATATGCTTAATGCCTACACATAGTGGACAGTAAGTGCTTAATAAATATGAGCTTTTATATAAGCTCAGGCAAGTTCCTGGGCCTTCGTGAGCTTCAGTTTCCTCTTCTCTGAAGAGAGGGACAATAATAATTCCTACCTCTCAGAGTTGTTATGAGAATTAAATGAGATAATGTATGTAAAGTGCTTGGCATAAAGAAGAGTTCAATAAATGTTTGTTTCCTTCCTTCCCTAATTGTCTTTCATGTGAATAAGCTGAATGTCCATCCGTCAGAGAAACACAATTTGATTTGAAAGCATTGAGCAAGACAGAAGTTCCCTGCAATCTCTGTCTGCCTCCTCCAGCTCAGAGGCTTGTTCAGTCAGAGATGATGGATCAATACTGCGTCTCTCACCGGCTGAGCTGGTCTCTGTGGTGCTGGCAGCTTAGACAGGGCCCTCTGTTCTGAAAGCAGGCCTGTCTAAGCCTGCTCTGTCCCTCTGGAGCTTTAGGTTGGGACTGTGACCACGAGTTCGACTGTGTTTTGTTTAATAAGGAATCTCACTTTCCCAAAATAGGCAACAAGTGGAGACACTCACTGCCTCTGTCACACGGCCTCGCGGGGCGCTGACTCATTCTCCCTGGCTTCACTTTCTTTCCCAAAAACCTTGAACTGCATTGTTGGCTTCTCCTCCAGCAGCTCTCTCAGCTCGCCCTGGTCTAGCAGAAGGGCGATCACAGCGGGGCAAGCGGAAGCTCCCAGTTTGGTGTCTGCCTACAGCACCTGCTCCACTTCTGCCTCCACCCGGCAGGCTGGCCAGCTGTTTCTCTGACACTCTCCTCTGGCTCCTTCAGAGCTTTCCCTTCAAGACAAGAAGATTCTGACCCTTAGTCCTTGGCACCTGCTGTGTTCCTGGGCAGTCTTACCTGCTCAGAATTTCACCCACTGCCTTGGCGGTCATGGTTCCCACAGACCTCTCTCTCCCCTGAGCTCCAGGTCAACAAAGGCAGATCCCCTCACAGTTCGCCCCTGGCTGTTTTCCAGGTACCTCCATCTCGCAGTATCCAGAGCTGGTTTCTCCTCCCCTCCAAGACACTGTGACTTTGTAAGGGACACCATCTAATCCCAGGAGTTCGCCTCGACTTCTCCCACTGCTCTCACAGCTAAATTACTGCTCAGTACTTTTGATTGAATCTCCTAAATATGTCCTGGGAAAAAATAGCCCTAAATCATCTTTCTCACAGATCACCAAGAGTCTCCTAGCTCCTCTCCAACGTTTCAAAGAGCTAACAGAATGATAGATCTAGAATACACGTCTGTCATGTTCTTACTCAACACCCTTCAGCATCTCCCCATTGCCAACTTCCCAAACACCAGCTGGCTCCATGAGGTGCACCCCGAGAATTGTGTAAATGCAGATTCCTAGGCCCTGCCCGTGAAGATTCGGATATGGTACCTGGGAACCTGCGTTCCTTCCAAGCACCCTGGATGATTCTAATGCATACCCAGGACTGACAACCATTGGCCCTTAGGAGAAAACCCACAGTCCAAAGAAAACCTACAGAATAATCAGACTGGGCTTCTACCAACTTCTTTATCTTATCCCTAGCCAGTCCCTACTTCATACCTGACCCTCCAGCAACACCAGTAAGTTTGCAGATCCCTCTGCACTTCTGCCCTGCCCTGCCTTCTACACTCTACTGGTTCTTTCTTCTGTCTTTTTACTTGCACATCCAGGAGGCAGTATAGTTTTGAGAGTGGGGACTCTGGGGTCTAACTGCCCGGGTTCCCTTTCCGGCTCTACTCTTCACTAGCTGTGTGACCTTGGGCAAGTTACTCCTTTCTTAGCTTCAGTCTTCTTTTTTTAAAAACTTAAGACAAAAACATACTCCTCTCAGAGCTGTTTTAAGAATTAAATGAGATAATCCACTGTTAACACCTGGCTTGCGTCAACACCAGGTAAATTGTTGCCGCTCCAATTATCAATGTGACATCCTCCTCCTCACCCATACCCCCAAGTCTCTATCAGTGATCCTAGCAAGAGGAGGACAGTCTCTCATTGACCCCACGTGTCCCCAGCACTTACAACGATGTTGCCACACTGGCACCCAGGAAATGGCAGCTCAATCAGTGAGGTTTACAGAACTATAAGCACCATTCCATTATAAAAAGTAGATGCGCTATCAAAAGACAAATCCTTCATTATGAAAGTTGAATAAGGCTCAACTTTAAAAAGCATAGTAGCTATAAAATTTAGGGTATTAAAAAGCATTCAACCCAAAAATATTCTCTAGGTCTAAACTAGTGAGTTGAGCCGATTTTCGTTTACCTAGACCCTTTTTCAGTCACTATTTGGCTCTATGATCGCTTGACAAATATTAACGGCCACAGAGTCTCTCACATTTCTTGAGCTACACCAGGTAAATGAGCCCCTGCTGCTCATAGTCAAGTGCCATGGCCATCAGTCAAGTGCTTTTACCCCCTTTCCTTAGCAGCTAGCTAATCCTCGCCCTCACCTGCCTAGCTCTCCTCCCCTGCCCTGTGTTAAATGCCATTAGTAATGACCACAGCTGGCCTCCTGTGTCTGGGCTGCCTGCAAGATCAGGCCATTTGGATTCTCCCACACGAAACTTCCGCACCTCCTATACTGGTCTCCTTATGGCAGTCTGAGCCCACCAGGAATATTCCTGCTCCCTTGCCTGTGCTCATACTATGCACTGCCTGGAATGTCCTTTCTAACCTTCTCTCCTTGTCTTATTCTCGATCTCCGCCCCAAGTTCAAAATCCTCCTTTCTGCATGAAGGCTTCCTTGATTACCTTAGCCAACAACGAACGCTCCCTCTTACACGTTTGCTGCCCTGTTACTCATTTTCGTTCTTGTTCATTGAACCAATACTCGCTAAACATCTCTGTGTTAGGCACTGGGTACGGTGGTGATTAAGAGAGAAGTGGGCCCACTTTTCATGGCGTTTCTACTCCTATGGGACTGAGCCTACGTGCGTTGTTACTGTAATTTGTCTCCCAGCAGTGTCTGATGTCCCTTCCTGAAAGTAGGTGCCATGAGAGCAGAACTCACATGCAGGCTGGTTGGCATCCCCGTGGCCAACGCAGTGTCTTGCTCAACAAATGCTCCTTGATAACACAATCCTTGGCATCATCAAGAGTGACAGGGTCTCAAGGAGTAGCAAACTTAGCATTGCCACTGCCGCTCATGGTTGTGCTATGTGCTGGCCGCCTGACTGCCACCCACAGGCCCAGAGCATGATCTCTCCTCCTGCTCGGCAGCTCCCCTCACCTGGAGTCACCTGCCCTGTTCCACACAGTGACCAGGAGGCGTTTCTGTTCATCTTCTTCTTGGACAGGACTGCAAAGCAAACCAGATGGTCAGAGTGTTTGTAGGGCCAAGCGCTAGGCCAGACCCACATTGTCTGACATAATTACGAAATCTGGAAATAACCTATACATCCAACCATAAGGAGGTGGTTAAAAAACTCAAGCACAAATAGCATGGGAGGTGAGTATTGACACATAAAATAGTACACATTATGTCGTTAAGGACAAAAGGGAGGTTACCGTACAACATTATATAATAATTCCATTTTTCTGCACACACACACACACACACACACACACACACACACACACGCACACAAATTCAGAGATCTGAAAAGAAATAAACCAAGGCATATCAGTGAGTAGTAGGGCTAAAGGTGTTTTTTCTTCTCTTTGCCTATCTGTATTTTCCATTATTGCCTTGTATAGTTTGAAAAACAACAAAATAAAAATTTTCACTAATGGGAAAATATAAAATGTCCATTACCTTCGCACTGGCCCCAGAGTTCAGGGATGGAGGAAAGAAATAGTAATAATAATAACAACAACAACAGCTGACATTAGGTGTCTCATTTACACCTCTGCTCTCCCGGGTTGGCACTATTATTAGCCACATTTTACAAATAAAAAAGCCAGGACTCAGAGAGGTTAGCAAGTATTTAAACGGGGGTGAGAGACAGGCAGGGAGGCAAAACATTCCTCAGCTTGGAAATTCCTTCAGCTAGAGATTGCTTGGCCTGAGGCACAGTGGGAAATTGCCTACTGCTCAGGGGCTGCCAGCCTCGGGCTGGGCACTTCAGTTATGAGAACCAGCCAAGTGAGACCTTATCTCTGTGGACCTCACCACTGGGAAGGGTGCCAGGGATGCAAGGACACAAGTGAATGAGAAAACAAAGACATCCTTTAGAAGTCACTGTTTTTCTGCTTAGATCTAGTTACTAGATTTGGCAAACAGAGCTGTTTCCAGATAAACACTCCTTCCCTCTCCTCTGGCACCAGACTTACAAGAAGAAGTGCTCGTGGAAGACTGGGTCTCTGCAGTTTGGAATGGTCTGCGTCTTCTGATGGCGTAGTCGATTATCTTCAGGGATCAAAGAAATCTTGAATTGGAGAAGAGTAAGCATTTAGATGATTACTCGTGGCTAGGTTGTTAACTAAGCCCAGAGGCTGACTCTGCTCATCTCTAAGTTGAAGTCTTTCCGGGTGTCCTTCACATCAGCCTCTGCACAGGACAGGGTGGAGTCCTTAGTCAGATGCTGGGAAAGAAGGAGAAGCCCCAGGCCAGAGGCGTTGGAGTCAGATGCCAGGACAGGGCCCCTTAGTAGGTAGGACCAAGAAGGTAGTCACCGGCCGAGCCAGAGATGGGTACAACCTGACCATCTCTACTCTTCCTCCAAGCACAGAGGTTACTCACAAAGCACAGGTCTCCTCTCTTCTAAGTTCCCAGCAGCTGCTGAGTGCTCCCTTCACAAGAGGCTCTAGGTCAGCCTCTGCCAAGGCCCCCAATCCATGCTCTCACCCTAGTGCATTTGTCCCCTGCCTCAGGCTCCCGCCCTGCTCTGACCAAGTCCTTGCCCACAGGGATGTCTGACAGCCTGGGGGCTTTGGGAAGGGGGATGCATCAGGGCCTGGCAACCCGACTGCCACACTCTGCATGCCTGGCCTTTGGTTCTGGCTGGAGGTAGGCGCCTGACCCATGGGACCTCTGCCGGATCTTCTAGTCCTCAGGGACACTCCTCCACTCTGCCACTCAAACCTGGACATCCTGCCTCTAGTTTGGGGGAGGAGAGGGGTGAAGGTATTGTTTGTCATGAGAGGAACTGGGATTATCTGCGGATTTACACCATCCACACACTCATGATGCTCACCTATGTGGATGACCAACATCATCCGTAAGATTCCTAAAGACCACGCCAGGCTAAAAGAAGGGGTCTATCCTAGCTCAGGGCCTCATCCCTGGGCCTAATAAATAACTACTGGCCAAATGATGAGGTGGTCACTATCACCGGAAATGGCCTCAGGCCGACAGATTGCTAGGATCTTGGGACTCTCAGTTCAGTGACATCCCACCCCACCCCATCCATACCCGCCCCCACCTCCAGTTCATCATCTACCTTCACGTAGGGATCACAGATGCCGGGGTGTTTGCTCATCAGGCCTTTGCATTCTATGACTAAACAGAGAATTAAAATGTTGGGGTTGGCGGGTGGGAAAGATTATTACCAGGCCTTTAATCTGCATAAGCGCCATTGGATATTAACCCCTCTCTGGTCTAGTCCACTCCCACCATCTCCCACACTCAGGCAGCACCCTCGCCAAGGCATCATAAGGTATAGTCAATCCCCTGAATCTTAACAGCTGTAAGAGAACATAGAATTTATTGAGTCCGACCCCTCATTTAACGAGGAAGATGAGGTTATGAGGGGGGCCCAAAGACAGTAAGAAACTCATCCAAAGTCACAGAGCAATGGATTGACAGAGCTGGGTTTTGATCCATGTCCATTGACTCCCAGGCCAGTGTTCTTTCCATCACACAAGATTATCTCCTGGGAATGGAAGGACCAGGCCAGAGAACGTACCCTGCACGGTGACCTGTGCTGTCACTGACGAACAGTATAGCACAGGAGGCAAAAAGCTTGTGTCCAGAGGTAGACAGACACAAGCATGAATCCCAGCCCTACACTAACTGGCCACACGAGCCAGAGCAAGTCCCTTTGCCTCTCTGAGACTGAATTTGCAATTTTCAAAATGGATTTGTGATAATAACATCCACTTCGCAGGGTACTTGTGCTAATTAAATGAGATAATGTGTCGAAAGTGATTAGTAGACAGCCTGGCAAACAAATAACTGCTCAACAAAGTGCGGTTAAAGAAAAGAATGATAAATAAAGGCAAGGGATAGGTGGGGGTGGGCTGCAGGTCTGGTCATGAAGGCAAGCGCGGCCCATTTGCCTGAAGTCTGCAGAAATCAGACAGCAGACCTCACAGAAACTGAGCCTCTTTTCTATTTTCTTTCATGTGTAGTTTTATAGAGCCCGGGGGTTTGGCTTCGATGGAGCTCCTGTAGTCTGTGTCGTAAGGCCGGGAAAGCAAAGGAGAGAGAGGAACAGGCTGGATGGGATGAAGTCCTCAGACTGGGGCGAAGCCAAAGAAAACTGTGCAGGACAAATGGAGTGGTGGAGGCCAACATGCATTTTGCAAAAACTGTTTGCACAGCTGGAGTCAGGCTCTGGCGGGCAAAGAACCCCGCTCTGTTGGTCCTTGGGAACTTCACCTTGGGCCCCCCAAGGCCAGGACCACAGGACCTCAGGCGCCTGCTGGTCTAGCTGCCTGGTATCCTAGTTACTGTTCCTGGCACATGCTTCCCCTTGAGGGCGTGGTCCCTGAGGGCAGGATCCAGGCCTGATGAGCGCAGGGTCTCCCTGGCTCTCGGGGGATACACTCCCATTCTAGTGGGGAAGAAAAGACCCTGGACAGTTCAGGGTGACACAGTGTAGTCAGGGCTGTGATGAAGACATGGAGGAAGAAGCAACAAACAGCCTAGGCAGGTAGGTCAGGGGGTGATTCTTAGAAGGAAAAACATGAGGCAAAATGAGCCTTCCGTCCTGAGTCTCAATGATGAAGGCAGGCAGGGTTTTTGTAAAATCAGAGGGAGGGAGACTTATTTTTCAAAAGGACTTCAAAAAGAAGGCAAACTATTCCAGACACAAGGACCAGAGGGTGCAAAGGCACAGAGGCATGAGCAAGCGTGATGCATTCAAGGGGCAGGAGGTACACGTAACTGGATAGAACAGGGGGTGAGGAGTGTCTTTAGTGGCAAGAGACAGGGAGGCCAGAGAGATAGGCAGGGCCTTTGTGGCCAAAGAGAAGAGTCCTGGCAGCGGGGCTCATGACAGATGCTCAGTGACTATTGGTATGATGGATAGAAGGCTGAACAAATGGATAAATGGACAGGTAAAGTGTAAAAATCCTCTGGGTGGCACCAGAGGACCTTGATCACCTGGCCCCAGGTTACCCCTCCACCCATCTTGTGCTGTGCCCCAGTCATGTTAGACTGTTCTTCAAATGCATCATGTTCTCTCTGACCCCCGGGGCCTTTGCACATGCTGCTCTCCCTGCACGGAATGTCCAGCCTTCCTGCTCCCTTCTGCCTGGTTCGGGCCTGTTTCTCCATCACTTTTTTGGAATTTACAGCTTTCTATCTTATTTGACAAACACTAAAATACAGCTCACTACATGCCGGGTACTGTCCCAAGTGTTTTACAAATATTAACTCCTTTAATCCTTACAACAGCCCACAAGATAGGTACTGAGCTTGCCTAAGGTCACTCGGCAGTAAAGTATCAGAGAGGGAGGATCGAGAAGTCTCCTGTGGTCCTGCTTCACTGGAGCCAGGAACAGTTCTAGCCTGCGGGGGAGGAATGGCCCACTGTGTGGACTCAGTCATATCAGGAGCAGGACCAGGGAGGTATCCCTAGAAAGAGTCTCAAGTGAATACCCTCTTCTTTTCGATGGACACGTAACAGGACACTATAAAAAGATGAGAGAAGAAGCCATGGCCTATGGTAACACCATCTCCAGGAGGGAAGCTGAGCGGCCCATCCCTTTCCTGATAGGCCTGGCACACAGCCATACTCACTGTGGAGAAGCAGAACCCGGTCCTGGGCATCGATCGACAGCTTCAGCTGACCTAAGGAGACAAGAACAGAAACAACTTCACCTCCTCTCCTGGTTGGGTGAAAAGTGGAATCATGGTGATGGGAATCCTCTTGGTTCATGTGAAGAGATTCAAAGAATCAGGCAGTCTCTAGGTTGGAAGGGAGCTCAGAAGCCATCTAGCTCAGCCTCCTCAACATATCAGGAGTCTCTTCTATAATACCTTCAGGAGTAGTTCTCCAGCCTAGGCTTACATCCCTCTGGCGATGGGGAGCTCATTACTTTACAATGCAGCCCAAAACAAAACACCAGGTCATCCTCACAGATACCCAGTGGCCCTCCAGCATCAACAGAGGAGAGAGAAGACCTTCCTCAAAGACATGTTGAAAAATCTTCCTCAACGACATGTTGAAAAGTCTTCTGAGTCCAATACATTCTTCCTGGAACCTCAAAAAGCTACTGAACCCAAACCATCTAGTGGACGCGCACTGGAGACGATGCGAGAAGCACGGGGCGGGGCGGGGCCCAGCCTACAGCAACCCCACACATCAACTGCAAAGTCCTCACATCTCCTCCATCCATGACAGCTCTGTCTAGCAGTCATCCGCTTCTGCTTGATCACCTCAAGTGATGGGGAGCTCTCTTCTTCAAATGGGAGCCCTTTTGCTTTTGACATAGTTCTGATTGTTCACCGCTCCATCTTTATTGAGCCGAAAGTGGCCTCTCAGTAACTTTCATTGACTAGATCTCATCCTGCAGTCTGAAATCTCTCCTCTAGACCAGAGTCTACACTCCTTCCACTGTTCCTCGTGGCACAGTGCAACATTCCTCATCATCTCAACTGTTCATCTCTGGACATGCCCCACGGAACTGGGATGGTGCCTGGGGCTTGTGCTTTGCTGCTGGTTAGAGGAAGGCTAGACACAGTTTGGAGAACAGAAGAGAAGGAAGCTTTGCTGCAGTCCACCAACCACCGTGACGTGGCAACCACTTGCTCCTCGCACTTTGGGGTGTTTAAGCTACGAGCCCAAGCAATCCAGGCTCCAGCAAACCCTAGTCTAGCTCTCCACCCATCAAACTCCTGCCCAGGACACTGATCTCAGAAGCTGGGAGACCTGTTCCAGTTCCAGACCCAACTAATGTCCTATTTCAGAGCCACAATGTCCATGGCTGTGAGGTGGAGCTAATAATAGGGGTTATCGTACTCTCTGAGCTGTGTGGGGATCAGGTAACGCTGGAGGGTGAGGAGGTCCTTGGATGAAAGGCGCCAGGAGAATCCACGGTGTTATTAGCTCAAGGGTTGAGCAAGCACCACTTTGGGGCTGAGAAACCTCCTACAAAAACTGTGCCCCATCCAGTGTGAGGTAGGAAACGGAAGATGGAAACAGACAGTGCCAAGCAGTCACCGACCCAGTCTCTCTCTATGTTTAACATGAAACATTTTTTCTGAAATTGGGACCAGTGCAGCAACGCCGCACATCAGCCAGAAAGCCAGCTCTGGCCTGAACACATTTGGTTTCCAAAGCCATGGGAATGACTGTGCCGCACATCACCTACCACCTACAATGGCCGTTTCCCAGAAATCAGGATCGAGAAATCTCCCAACACAAATGTCACTAATTCCATCTGACAAACATACACTTGTCCGGCACCCACACAAGCCCTGAGTGAGGAAGGGCAGATGGGAACAGCCTGGTGCCTGTCCCCAGAAAGCTCACAACGCGGCAGCTAGGACAGGGGCGTGGGCAAGGCCAAGAGCGAAACTGGAGTGGAGAATGGGCCTGGGGTGAAGACTGGCTCAGAGGTCAGGTTAGTCTGCACGGCCCCATGCGGCTCCCCTCCAGGCTCCACCAAGCAAGACTCCTCAGCGAGGGCCCAGGTGCCCTATACCCTGTTACAGCAGAGAAACCAAACCCTGCAGGCCAGGCTGCAGGCCCCAGCGCAGGACACACCCTTTCACAGCCCGTCCTCAGGCTCACTGATGAGGGCAAGATGGAAAATGAGACCTTTACCCTGGCCACGCCTGTCCCCTGTCCTCCCCTCTTAGGCCATTCCATCATTTTGCCCAACCTCTTCATTTGTTAGTCAAAACAGTCATGCCCAGCAACGGAAGGTGACTTGACCTGGGCCCAGAGGTCAAGGCCAGAACTGAAGACCAGAACTCTGCTCTGACTCCAGCACCATTTCCTGTGCACTGAGCCAGTCTCCTAGAATACTCACAGCCCTCTGATGTGCACCATTGCATCTGCCAATGCAGCCCTGGGGTTCAGGGGCAAAGAGAGCCATCAGGCACAGGACAAGGTGCCACAGCTTTGCTAGAGAACCCAAGAGGAAGCCAAAAGAGGGCAGGTGCCAAGAAATGTCCCCAAGTCTAGAGAAATAAACCACCAGGAGAAGGGAGGTCAGCTGAATCCCTGGGTACCAGCTAATCGGGCCCCCCATAGATACCAGCTAATCAAGCTCCTCATAAACCCCCCGAATCTCTGGTCTTGTCAATATCCTCACTTTCTCCCCAGCCTGAGGGTGTGGCCTATGGGAGTACCCGAGAACGTTCAGGGTTAAAGGTCTGAAGTCATCCTCGTCTGGCTGTTTGGGGGCACTGGAGAGGCTATGTTCCCAGTTCTCATGGGGCTGCAGTAGGGCACCAACTCTTGTCTGCAAAGGGTGGTGGTGACAGGTGCCCAGAGAAGCTGCAGGAGTGCACCAGGGACCTGGGCCCAGAGGCAAAGGGAGTTGGTTAAAGAAATTCAATTTGGCAGTCCTTCCTCAGCAGAGGACCACAGGAAGATGAACTCTGACTCATAGGACATAGGAAGAGACATACTCAGAAAACGAAGCAAGAAGACAGGGCTGCACACCATTA
>NW_006440132.1:6986443-7038361 GCF_000325575.1 Pteropus alecto
CAGCAGGAACGTGTCCTGGAAAGACCCCACGCCACCCCAGGGTGTGCAGAGAATACACCTATGAGGAAATTGTCTGGCTAGCATAAAGCGAAAGTCAAGTCAAAACCCAGTCCAACCCAAAAGCAATTCCCATTTAAGAAAGGTCATGTGTTGAAAGTCACAGGAAGGGGGATGATTTCAGGCTAAGTGAACAAAGGAGGCTGGGTCTCTAGGAAGCCTAGCCAGCCACCAGCACTCGTAGATTTTCCCTCCATTTGTGGGGACAAGTCTGACTCTCCAGCTGTGAGTGCAAGAGGGAAGGAGGGAGCCTAGCCAGGTGCCAGGCACTTCCCCCCACTGTGGTCCCCAGCTGCTTCACCCACAGAGCAGCCTGATTGAGGCTCAGTGAGGGTTATGCATGTTTGTCGATTTCGCTCTCTGCCCTCCTAGGGAGAAATGGTAGGCAGGCTGCAGCCTGTTGGGGAGCTGGGAGCCACATAGCTCTTGGGATGTAGCCCTGGAGAATTTCAGGTGCCTGTTGTTTTGAAGAGAGAGAATCTTGAGGTGTTTTCGGAGAAGCAACCCTGGCTTTTGATGGTGCCCACTGGCAGAAGGAGACCCGCAGAGCAAAAGTAAGCAGGGAGCTGCTGTGGTAGGATAAAAATTATGATGGCTCAATTCAACCCCTTTCATTTGACTCTCTGCTTCCTGTGAAACCTGATATTACTGTGGTTTCTCAAGCTGTTGTTCCTTCCAGGAATAGACTGCTCTAGCCATCAATCTATAAGGCAGCTAGCATCCTGACTGCACCCCTGTGAGAGACCCTGAGCAAAAACTACCCAAACTAAGCCATTCCCAAATTCCTGGCTCACAGAAACAGTGAGATAACAAATGTTTGTTTTTTAAGCCAATAGATATCGGGATAATTTGTTATGAAGCAATGTAGAACTAATACAAATCCATATTGCCTCTGCAGAAGGATGACGTCAATCTGATCAATTCTGAGGCGATTTTCAATTTTAGAATTTGTTAAGAAAATACCGTTTTAAGGTAAATCGGTATTATGACTAAGGAAATGGAAGATCTGCTTTTGAGAACTTTGGTTTTTAATAAAGAATTTTGATAGATTTTGATAGATTTAATTTTGATAGATTTAAACTATTTACCACTAAACTGCAAAATCTGGAATTGTCCCATATTAACCCAAGCACGTGCCTGAAAATGCTTCACCTACAGAGCAAACACTTTCTTTTTATACATGTTTGTGTGCAATACTATAAGATATAAAAATTCACATTACTCTGCCTTTCACAATTTTCCTTTAGATTGTATTGTAATTAATTTTAAGCCAGATGTAATTTTAATTCCAAATTATCAGTTTTACCTCATTTTGTAAATTACTCAGCCTCCTTATCTTTTTCATAGTGCAGACTTTTTCTCCATAGTTAAATATGTTATTTTACAATGACGAATGTCGACTATGTGCTTGCAGGTAGCTTTAAGCCACACAATGGAGTCAATAATTTATTTTCATTATGTTTTATAGTTGTGTTACTTTTTTCATGGTCAGATAAAGTTTTCTAGAAGAGTAAGTTTAATATGTAAAACACAAGAGAAGAAGCATGGAACTATGAGCGAAGTGTGGATTGTGGAATCAGTAAGACTTGGTTTGGATCCTGGTTCCACCAGCGATGATCCTTAATCACTACATGCTTGGTTCCCTCATCTGTACGATGGAAAGAAT
Organism: Pteropus alecto; assembly: GCF_000325575.1. NCBI lineage: Eukaryota > Metazoa > Chordata > Mammalia > Chiroptera > Pteropodidae > Pteropus > Pteropus alecto. The sequence goes on from NW_006440132.1 coordinate 6,988,167, forward strand.
AATAATAATACAGTTCTGATAGGGCTGTTGTAAAACCGAGAACTAACTCTTAGTTCTCAGTTTAGCACCTGGAAAATAGAAGGTACTCCCACCGAATGTGGGAAGGAGGGAAGGAGGGAAGGAGGGAAGGAGGGAAGGAGGGAAGGAAGGAAGGAAGGAAGGAAGGAAAAAATAGAAGTACTGAAGAAAGGAGGGAGGGAGGGAAACCCTGCAAAGATGTGGCTTTTCTACTGCTAGAGCGCCACATTCCATTGAGGACCTACTGCATGCCAGGTACTATTTCCAGGTACTGAACAAAACATGAAAATTTTAGAAAACATATTAGAGGATTTTTATTTTGGGGATGACAGACCCACTGAGGAAATCTAGAAAAACTAGACAAAATATTTAAAAGCAGCATCTTAGAGATGTAACGAGACAGGGGGGAACTATAAAGCAGGATGTGGGGGAATGGAGGTCCGTGGAATTTAGTTAAATGTTTTCCTGAGCTAATTTTCTCCTGGGGGGTGTTTTAAAACTCCAGAGAGGTGGTGACCAAAAGGCTGAGAGGCTGAGCAGAGTTTCTCTCTGAACAGGAGGTGGAGATTAGGGCCTGCGCAGAAGTGAGGTCCTTCTGAGCCTCTACCTTTTGGGCTGGAACCCTAAAGGGTTGCTCCTTAGGAACAGAGTAAACCATGATCAGACACAGTTCCTCAAGGGACTGCAGCTCAACTTCAAACAATCTCAATCCCTAACATTTAATTAGGTTATCCCAGATTGCTAAGTGACCTCAAACACCTGACAGAAGCAAACAAAGATCTTTTTGAAGGAAGATATCATCTTAGGCCCAAATTAAGGAGAAAAACAACTCTGTACCTATCATTTCTAATAGACACAGCCACATACAACGTAAAGAAACAAAAAGACTGAAAGAAATAGGGTGGAAAAAGTTATGCCTCGCAATTATTAACTAAAAGAAAGCTAGGCGGGTGAATGTCAGTAAAAGTAGAATTTATCTCCATTAGAAATAAAAAAGACTTCTAACAATAAAAGAAGACTTCATAATAATAAAAGTCTTAATTCACCAGAAAGATAATAATTCTAAATTTGTGTGCTCTTAATACTGCTTCAAACACATAAAGGAAAAACTGACAGAACTATAATGAGAAACAGACAAATTTGCAATCACACTGAGAATGTTAACACACCTCTCTCGGTAACTGATAGAACAAATGGGGAATAAAAATCAGCAAGGATGTAGAATATTTTAACAACATTAGCAAACCCGACCTAAACCTGATACATACAAAGAACACTACACACAATCACTGTGTGATCTTTTCAAGTACACACAGAACATTTATAAAAAACTATGTGCTGAGCTATCAAAGGACCAAAAATATGCAGAGCACGTATTCTGAGCAAAATGTAAGATAAGGAATAAAAATATTACTAGAAAAGTCCCAATATTTGGAAATTAATAAATATATTTCTAAATAACCCATGGAGTCAAGAAGAAATGACTATGAAAACTGGAAAATATTTTTAGCTGAATGATAAAAAGAAAAAAAAGGCTACATACCTTCAAACATGAGGCTTCTGGAGACTGTCAACGTTCTTTCTATTTTTGACCCCATTGATAGTTACACAGGTATTTGCTTTGTGATAAATAACTGAACTGCACATCATTTGGGGGGACATTTTTCTGTATGTGTGTTATATTTCATAATAAAAAAGTTTTTTAAAAAGAATATATAGAGCAGAATTGGAAAAGCAAACAAAGGGCCATCAAAAGGCCAGAAATAGAATTTCTGAACGTTCCCAAGCAGATGGACTCCAAAGGATAGAAAAGCCAATAAATGCTCCGGACTCTGACCAACAAATGATGAGCTCCTGAGAAATAGTTGGATGGATGTCCCAGTAAAGCCTAGGGAATGTCTCGGGCTCAGAGCAGCAGGTGAGCAGCTGGCAGGAGCCTCCAGTTCAGGGCCTGCCTTCACACTGCTGGCATCTGTTCCCAAGCTTCATTCCCACTACAGAAAAATGGATTTTTAAAAAAATTTCTGTGGCCTCTATCGAGAGGCAGAGAAAAGAGTGGGAAAGGGCCCCCGACTAACATTATACTTCCACAACAAACAGAAAATGCCCAGCATATTGATGTCATTCCTTAGTCTACTCTGCCTGAAGAACCACATCTTCCTGACTTTCCTCTGACAAACCAAAGATTCCAGGCACTCCGCTAGAGCCTACACACGCAGCTGCTCCCCATGGCCTTTACCTCGCTGGTTCATTTGGGAATAACAGTTCTAGAAAGAGTAGGGTTGTATTATTCAATGTCCACAGCTATTTGCAGCACTTCAGAACATGGCCAGCCTGCCTGTCTCCTCCTCTCCCAGACACCTTGGAGGAAAGGCAACCTGTTCTCTCCCATGACCACTTACTACATCCTGGCCCCAGACCAGAAGTCCTGGGCTGGTTAATAATATGTTGCCTCAGGTAACCTAATAAGTTGGTATCCTGTCAAGAAGATATTCTTTAAATACTTATCAAACATTTTTGTGAACTTGGGAGTATATTTTCTATATAAAATATCATGCCTAAAATTCATATGGAAACTCAAGGAACCCAGGACAGCCAAAACAATTTTGAAAAAGAAGAATAAAATTGAAGTCACACTTCCCAATTTCAAAACTACTACAAAGCTACAAAGCAACAGTATGGTATTGGCCTTAGAAAAGACACATAGAATTAAGAGTCCAGAAATTAACTCATGTATACATGGTCAATTAATTTTTGAGAAGGGTGCCAAGATCTTTTAATGATGACATAATAGTATTTTCAACAAATGATGCCAAGACAACTACATAGTCACATACAAGATTGAAACTGGACCCTTTCCTCACATCATATACAAAAGTTAACTCAAAATAGATCAGAGATCTAAATGTAAGAGTCAAAACTAAGAAACTCCTAGAAGAAAACATAAAGGTAAATCTTCATGGATTTGACAATGGATGCTGAAATATGACACCAAGAGCACAAGCAACAAAAGTAGAAATAATTTGGACTTTATCAAAATAAAAACATTTGAGCTTCAAAGAACACTATCAACAAAGTGGATCAAAAAACCCAGAGATTGAGAGAAAATATTTGTAAATCATATATCTGATAAGGGACTTGTTACTGGAATATATATAGAATACGTAAAACTCAACAATAAAAAGATAAGTAGCCTAATTTAAAAATGATGCATAGGATCTTAAAAATGGGCAAAGAATCTGAATAAACTTTTCTCCAAAGAAGATATACAAATAGCCAATAAGCACATGAAAAGATGTCCAATGTCACTGATCATCAGAGAAATTTAAATCAAAACCACAATGAGGTACCACTTTACCCCCATAGGATAGCTAGAATCAAAAAGTCAGATAACAGCAAGTGTTGATGAAATAAAAACCCGCATACGCTGCTGATGGGCATGTAAAATGGTGCATCCACTTTGGAAAAGAGTTTGGCCGTTCTTCAAACAGTTAAACCTAGAGTTCTCATTTGACCTAGTGATTCCACTCCTAGGTATATAGCCAAAGAATCGAAAACATATGTCCACACAAAAACTTGTACATGAATGTTCATAGCAGAGCATTATTCATAATAGCCAAAAGACAGAAACAATCCAAATGGCCATCAACTAATGGGTAGATAAACAAAATGTGGTATATCTATATAATAAAATATTATTCATAAAATGAATAAAAATGAAGTGCTGACACTTCATTGTTACAACATGAGTTACACATGTCACAACATGAGCTAACCTTAAAAACATTATGCTAAGCAAAAGAAGCCAGTCACAAAAATATATATATATAATTCCACTCACATAAAATGTCCAGAATAGGCATATTTATAGAGACAGAAAGTAGATTAGTGATTATTTAGGATCAGCCAAAAGGGGAGACTGAGAATTGGGGATAATAAGTTAAGGAGTACAGTGTTTCCTTTTGGGGTGATAAAAATGTTCTAAAATTGACTGTAGTAATAATTTCAAAACTTTCTGTCGATATACTAAAAACCATTCAATTGTACAGTTTAAATGACTGAATTGTATGTATGTGACTATATCTCAATAAAGCTATTTTAAAAAAAACATGTTAGCAAATATACTAATGAAATTTTTTTCCTGAAGAAAAAAAACTTACATACGCTTACCAGGACTTATTCAAATTACATTATTTCTCATAAATAAAAATCCTTCTGGAGTAGTTGGGTTCTAGCCTCAGTTTACATACTCTCATCTGCTGAAGCCAGGTCACCTCCTTAGAAGGTAGTGTATGGCCAACTAATGTTACTTGAACATGTCCCTTATTGGGGGTATGGGGTTGTACTCATGCGCAAATGTGCACACACACACACACACAATACATAAACCACAACTTATACCATATAGTACTCTCCCTGAAAAGAATTCTAGTAAAAACAATTTTGTCTCCATCATTTCAGAGATGCTGGAAATTTAACTCCCTTTAAAAGTTTGGTCTTAGCAATACTTATATCAAATAGACTTTAAAATAAAGGCTATAAAAGTGACAAGTAAGAACATTTCATATACAATAGCCAAGATATGGAAGCAACATAAGTGTCCATCAATAGACAATTGGATAAAGAAGATGTGGTACATATATACAATGGAATATTACTCAGTCATAAAAAAGAATGAAACCTTACCATTTGCAACAACATGGACGACCCTAGAGGATATTACGCTAAGTGAAATAAGTCAGACAGAGAAAAACAAAAAACATATGATTTCACTTAGGTTGGAATCTAAAAAACAAAATAAAAGACAATCAAAACAGAAACAAACTCACAGAAACAGAGAACAAACTGATGGTCGCCAGAAGGGAACGGGGTTAGCGGGCTGAGTAAAAAAGGTGAAGGGATTAAGAAGTACAAAGTGGCAGTTACAAAACAGTCATGAGATGTGAAATACAGCACAGGGAATATAGTCAATGATATTGTAATAACTACGTATGGAACCAGGTGGGTACTAGGCTTATCGGGGGATCACTTTGTAAATTATATAAATGTCTACCCACTATGCTATACACCTAAAACTAATATAATATTGAATGCCAACTATAATTGAAAATAAATAAATAAAAAATAAAAAAAAATTTAAATGGTTATGCTCAGGGAACTACCAGGTAGGCAGCACCTTCATCTGGTTCTACCAGGACAAAGCCCACTGCTGAAGGCCAGAGGCTACCTGCCATGCTGGGGAGAGACCAGTGAACTGAAGAAAACTTAGCAAAGCCCTTCTCATTAGGGGAGTTGACTGTCAAAATTGACTCTGAAACCAAAGTTTCCAAACCTGCCTGATGGCCAAAATAGTTCTGTGGTTTCTTAAAATTAGATTCTCAGGTCCCACTCCAGACCCATTAAACCATAATGTCTGGGAGAAGATCCTAAGAATCTGTGATTTTAACATGCTCCCAGGTGCTTCTGATAATTGGCCTGGTTGGTAACCACTGATATGAATCTTCATTCATGAGGAGACAAGCAAAGATCATTCAGTGTGTGAAGAAAATCATCAGCCTGAAGGAGAGGCGGCATATGTCAAGAAAACAATTAATGCAAGAAACAAGAAAGAACTTTCCCAGTGTTAATCAATGTCCTCAGATTTAAGAGGTGACTGTATACATAAGAGCAGGAGGCTCCCCACCCCACCCGATTCCTGCCTGCCCACTGCATACTCAGGTCACAGTCACTGGTTCAAGCAGCAACCTTCTCTGACACCCATCCAACCCATGGCTGGGCAGGGTATCCACTGCCTGCTGTACTGGACACCCCTCTACTTCCCAGATCTGGCAGGGAAATTAATTCAACAGAAGAATGTAGACTGATAGGAAATAGTCACATCATAACAATAAGGAAAAGAAGTGCTATAATTTATAAAACTGTAGTTACAAGATGATCTCAATTTTGTTCAAATTAGACACAACATTCCCCCACACACAAACACAGAAAAAAGTCTAGAAGGATATAAACCAAAATGTCAACAACGGTCTTTTCTAGGAGTCAAATTACAGATTACAGGTGATTCTTACTTCCTTCTTTTCACTAAGTTTTCAACAGTGAATACATCTCACCATGATAATACAGAGGAAAAAAAACAATGAAACATATTTTTATTTTTTAATCAGGACACAGCTAAGGTAACAGGGGCTCACAGCTCCCTGACAGTCTTTCCAGCCCCACCAACTCAGACCATCCCAAATACCTCCCTTGTCTGGTACAGTTCCACATCCCAGTAGAGTTAACAGGAGTTAACACTGCCTCTAAGTGTTGGGAGAACTAAATGAGATAATGCAGGTAACGCACTTGATACAAGGCACAGCACATGGTAAGGGCCCAACCAATGGTGCCTAGTTAATTACTCTCATTGTTATCGTCCGCCAACTGGACCAGTGAACTCCAGGATGCCAGACCATAGGCCATTTCTAGAGGCCAGGACACTGCTTTCCCATTACTTCCCTGCCCCTAGAGAAAAAGGCAGGTTGTGAAGAGTCAAGTGTGCTGACAGAGGTATAGTAGGAGGGCCAGAACCCCAGGGAGGGCCTAGCTCTTCGGTGCTATGTCTTCAAAATCTGGGCAAAGTCCAGTTATGTTACAGTAACTGCCCAAACCTTCGTAAATAAAATGGCATACAAATTCAAAAAAGATTGTACTGGACAGGTCGTTTCAAAAGGCTTCAGCTCAAGTATCAACTCTGCAACTGGCTCACCAGGAGTACTTCCCCTCTCTAGATCGCAAGTCTTCACAGAGGAAATATAACCCCCTCTTCACAAGGTGTTGCAGAACCCGAGAAGAAACAAATGGAGAGCTGTAGAGGGCTGTATCTTTAGTATGGCTACTTGGAAGGCTGGGTTTGCCTAGACTGTTGAGGAGCTGCTGCCCAGCTATTATTTGGGGGAACCCAGTCCTGTTATCTAGGGAGCAGAAGTCTACTGCCCATTTCTTTCCATCGCAAGCCCCCAGGGCAGACCTGGGACCCTCCTGAGAGCCTAGTCGCTCTTGGAGGAGAGAATTCTCCCATCTCTGCTGTGGGTCAGCGATCCACTGAAGCAGTCACAATGCAGCTTCCCAGGTGAGCCCACGAGCAGGCAAGGCCAGTGGGCCAACCTGGCACCTGCACTGTTCCTGCTCAAAGGCGTAGTAATAAGACTTTGATTTAAGCCTGAGCTGCTTGCTAATGGGAAACTCAGTGGTGACAAACCAAGTCTCTGAAAGATTAACTGGGGCATGATTATTCCAGCCCAGTGAGGCAGAACCAACTGCACTTGGCACCAGTGGCCAGGCAGCAGGTGGTGCCCGGCGGCTTGCTTGGCCTGAGCCTGTGCCTGAGCCCTTCCCTTGAGCCCGTCCTGGGCAACCACAGGAGGAAGGATCCCAAGAAGGTGCCCCCAAACAGAAGGCTCACCTGCTCCTAGCCTCATCTATCTCCGTGGGGACGCCCTTTCCGGGCGCTGAGTGCAGGGTGCTTCAGCCTTGGAAGCCAGCCGAAGGCACTTACCAAAGGTGGTGAGGTAGAAGGACAAGCCCGGGTGGGCACGCCGGCTCCCGAGAGAGACGCGGTGCAGGGAGTGCTCCATGGCCGCCCCGCTCCGGGACAGGAGGGTGCGCCTGTAACCCGAGGCGTCTGTGTTGCTCCACGGTAACCGAGGCAGCAGGTTCACCCGCCCCCAGCGCAGGGTCTCGGAGGCGCGAGCTGAAGCCTGGCTGAAGCGCGCATTTGAACTGGCGGGCGCGCCGGGCTCTGATTGGCCCGCGCGAGTTTGAATGGGGAGGTTTCCACCTGACCGAGCAGACACTGGCTAAAGGCGGGGAAGCGCTGGCGCCCCAACTGCGAGGACAGTCCTCGCGGCCTGGATGGCAGCCCTCCCCAGAAGCTCTCAGGACCGGGAAGGCACACCAGGGCTCCTGACGCCGGGATTGCTCCAGGCTAGGGGCGCCATCCGCACGAGAGGCCCGCAGCCCCTGGGCTGCACACTCGGGCGGGCTAGGCCTGCTTGTCCAGTTCTCCCAGGCCGGCAATTAGCCAGGTTTGTAACCTGTTTTGAAGCTCAGAACTGTAATCACTGGACCGAACATGGGCAAAAGAACACCCTTCCGGCCCAGGTCGGGGGGCTTTGGAAAAGTGTTCTCCACACATGGACGGGCCCACCCACCAGGCTGCAGCCCCTTCCCAAACCCTGCCCTCTCCATCTCCCTCTTGAGCCTCCTTTTGGATGAGAGGAGCCTGGGATAGGTCCAGACCAGAGCAGCTTGCTCCAGCCAGCCTCATGGCCCCCCATCTGCCATGGGAGAAGAGGACAGGCCCCCAGCATCTGAGGGGACAGAAATGCACAGTATGCGGAGCGGATAGATGCCTTCAGTCTCCAGAGCCTGATGCAAGGAGGCAGAGCTAGAAGGAAGGTCAGCCCCTATGCTGCTTTGTCAGCAAACATTCATGGGACGCCTCCTGGGAGCAGTTTCACACCAAGACATCTGCTCTACCAGTCTCTGACTGTTGCTGCTGTGGGAGGGAAAGCTGCTGGTCTTATGTAAGTCTAAAAATGGGAAATGTTGGAAGTTGCCAAATGGATATTTGTGGCTCAGTGATCCACTCAAGACAGGAGTGGGGGACGCAATAGAGAAAGTGGAGAGAAAAGTTGTATGTATTGAGTATCGTGTGCCAGAGGCTGTGCTGGGCAATTCGTACACATCGTCTCATTTAATTTTCACAGTAACCCTAGAAAGCATTAGCCCCAATTTACCAAGGATAAATCCGAAGCTCAGGCAGAGAGAGTAGGTAACTTTTCCAAGGTTGGCAGAGCTAAAATTTGAACTCGGTTCTGTCTGCCCCTAAGGGCATCCTCATTCTGTTCTTCCTTGGCCTCCATACCTGATTCATGGCCAACCGCAGGTGGAAGTAGCAGACCTGCCTTCTTGAGGCAGGTAAGGAAACTAGATCCTATAGGGCCAGCTGGCCACCAGCAGGGAGCAGAAACTGGAGAAGGTGCCCTGAAATCAGCAAACTAGTGGTCAAGTGCAAATAAGTCACATAAAGGTCAGTGGATTGTTTGAATCCTAGCACTTCGTGAGACTCTGCTGTGCTCTTCAGCCAGCCCCCAAACCATGAATACTGCCCTTAGCATGGGCAAGCCTACTCCTCTGGCCCCAACCCCGTGGCAGACTTACCTGCATCCTGGATTTCAGTGTGCCTGATTCTCCTTCTAGCTGGTGAAGTCTGAGTCCAGGCATTCTTTCTGGGCAGGGAGGTATCCCAGCTCTGCCGCTCCATCCAGCCAGAGAAAATGGGCAACCTCAGGCTCAAGCCACAGGATGAAGACAGGACACTGAGGCTGAAGATGCTGTAGACGTGCAGGAGCAAGATGAGAACGTGGTTAGGCATGGCCTGAGGATGTCCCCTGAGAAGGCTGTTCTCTCCCAGTAGGAATTAGAAAAGGAGGTCCACAGGGAAGGGGAGAGTGATGAGCCCAAGGTCACAGTGGCCCCTTCACAGCTCTGCCAGGGACCACTGTAGAGCCCACACTAAGGAAGACCACCCTGAACTCAGGAAGCTGTGAGCAACCTGTAAATGCACCCTTGAGAGAGTAGGACCCAGCAAATGGGCAGAGTTGCGGTATGTGGCCTGGGTGAGAAAAGCCTGAGAACCACACTGGGCACTTCACCCCCACTCAGCACAAAGGTCCCACAGCCTTGTAAGTTCCCTCCCGACTCCTTCTGCCCTACTCAGCAGCTAACCTATTTGGATGGGAGACCCCAGTGCCACTCCGATCTTAATCTGACCCCTGCAGTGGCAACACCTCCACCACCTTTACCGCCAACAGTAAGGCCCCTTACTTAGTAGAATACTGGAAGCTTCCTTCTCCTAAAGGAGCAGATCATTCTCTTCTCAGGAGAGAGAGGACAGAAATGAGTGGGAGCCCAGGCAATGCCATTGCAGGAGAGACTTGTCCTATTAACCCATACTGCTGTCCACAGGGGACATCAGAAAAGGTCATGGTTATGGCCTTGCTTTCCCCACAAAGGTGAGGAGTTCGAGGACCAAGCCTGGCTTTCTGACATGCCCTAAGCACTCTAGCACCCCCTGGCCTTGGGCCTCAGTGTCTCTCTTACTCCTCACACACCCCACGCATACATAAGCATACTATACACACAATACAAACACACTGCACACACAAGCATACATTACATAACACTTCCCATGTACAAACACAAATATACCACACACACAAACACACCATATTCACATACACACCACATATACACAATTAAACACACTACATATGTACCTCACACATTATACAAACACACCCCATACACTATACATACATCCTATGCACATACACAAGCGCATAGACACATACACACAAACACCTAAATACACCACATTCACGTACAAAAATTGATTATAGGCATTTTTTTAAGACTGACTCTGTATCTAGAGGAATAAGGACTACTTGGGTTTAGAGGGAAGGGAATAAAGGGCTTTATTTGGGTGCATTTTCACCTTAGCTATTAAAGAATCTTAGTGCCTTTAGCTATCTTCTGGCCCAATAGCCAACCAACTTTTGAAAAATGATAATAAAGGGGATTTGGACTACCAAATGTTAAGTAGTATTATAATAATGTAGTACAAGAAAGAAGACAAACAGATCAATGGAATAGAATAGAAAGTTCACAGAGGAAAATGATTTTATTTAGAACGGAAGAAAGATTTTCGATTTTCAAAAAATTTTAAACTAAAGATTCATTTCAAAAAGTTAAAAGAGGAACTTTCCTTTTATTATTTAAAAGGAAATAATAAAGTTAAAGTCTATTTAAAAAACAAAACAAAACAAAATCAAAGTCTGGTTCTTTCAAAAAACCAATAAAATAAAACTGTGCTAAAACAAAGAAAACTACAAATAAACAAATTTAAGAAAGAGAAAGACACCCAAAATACTAAGATAATTCTTTAAATTATAAGAGAGAATTATTGCAAATTTTAAAATCTGGCGTGGGGTGGAAAATGAATTTTAAAATCTGGCATGGGGTGGAAAATGAATGATTTTTCTAGAAAGTATTAATTACTGAAATTGGTACAAGAGTTTGAAATTTTTAATAGCTCACTAACCATAGATAAAATACAAAGGAAATCAAAACTCTACCTGACAAATTATAGACAACCCAGATAGTTTTAGAGGCCAATTCTATAAGACCTTCAAGAAACAGATAATGCCAATGTAATTTAAACTGTTTCAGAACTAGAAAAAGCTGAAAGACTTTTCAGTGCTAAGTACAAGTCTAGGCAAAGACAAAAACCAGATAAGGTTAGCAACAGAAAACTATAGAGCAAAGTTCAAAGATAAAAATAAGAGTAGAAATTAATGAAATAGAAAACATACATAGATAAGAGCTATTAAAAATGTGACTAAACTGGGCCCACATTCTCCCAGTTTCGACATGTTCCTTTTTTTTTAAAGAAAAACCAGAAATTTCTAATTTTTAATAGAATATCTCCCAATTGTTTAATATTGGCTATTCATTCAAAAAATTTAAAAATATTATGTAAGCCAAATAAAATGAATCTCTGCCCAGTAATGAGTTTAAAATCTCTACCAGACCTATCTGACTTATGAACATAAACACAAAAATCCTAAATAAAATATTAGCATATGAAAACCAGCAGTATATTCATGATCAAGTGGTATTTTTTCCAGGAATACAGAGATGGTTCAAATTTAATGAATACTTTAGTGCAGGGGTTGGCAAACTATGCCTACAAGACCAAATCTGGCCTACTATCTATTTTTGTGCAGCATGTGAACTAAGAATGGATATCATGTTTTAAAATATGAAAAATCCAAAAAATTAAAAGCTTTTCCATCTCCATAAAAAATTAAGATTTTTAAATTTAAAAAATGAACTTAAAATATTTTTAAATATGTATATATGTACAAAGAAGGCTTACAAATTAGTAAGAAAAATATTCATGTACCAAAGGATAGGAATAATCATTGCACAAAAGAGGAAAATTATTGACTAATGCATAAAATACTAGCAACCTAAAAAAGAAAAAAGGAAAATATCATCTGGTCCCACCATTTGCCTTCAGAAAATTCAAGCACTTGTATTCATAAAAGAGAGTAGTAAAACTCAGAGTTGTTAAATGGATCAAGTTGCTAAAGTAGTAAATAAATAGTGGAGAAAAAAGAATCCAGCCAAAGAATCACTATAGAATGTCGTCTTTCACACAGCTCCTCCTATTCAGAGCGGCTAGGCTACAAACTCGTAGGACTGAGACTTCCACGGCTACTGACACATTAAAATTCAATTCAGCAAATGTTTGCCAAACTAAGTCCCCATGTTGTGCTGAGCTTTATACTTAGTGTTGGGGATATAGGAGTGAGCAAGATGGGGCTTACAATCTAGTGAGACACTGGATGACTGTTAAAATAGAGGAAACAAGGCATCCTGCAAAAACACAGATTAATATCTCAGTCTGGGGAGTTTGGCAGAACAAGATGATAAAGGAAGTCAGAGAAGACTTCTCAAAGAAAGTGACCTGATTTAGTTAAGCAAAGGAGGTGAAGGAAGGGTTACAGGCAGAAAAAACAAAATATGCAAAGGTCAGAAAATGAGATCATTGTATGTTTGTGGAACTGAACAATGAGAAGCATGGCAGGGAACTTATAGTGCGAGGGAGGAAGTAATATGCAAAGAGGTAGAATCAACAGGACTTGGTGATTGATTGGAAGATAAAATGCAAGGAATCCTGGCTTGAGAAATTAAATGTTTAAAAGTGCTCTTTACAGAAATGGAGAACATGAGAGAAAGGGCTGAACTGAGGGGAGACCTGAAGAGTCCAACTATGAGCTTGCTAAGGTTGAGTTACCTATGTGCTGTCCAAATGAAGGTGCCAAGTGACCTGCTGAATATACTGGACAGAAGTTCAGAAAAAATACTTAGGCTAGAAATATAGATTTAGGAATTCTCAGTCAAGCCATGGGCATTAATAAGAGAGCCCAAGGAGAATGTCTAACATGAGAAGAAGGCTCAGGAAAGAGCCAAGAAGAGTACCAACTGTAAAGATAGGCAGAGAAAGAAAGGCTAGAAAGGGAGAAGGAAAGCCAGAGTCTGTATTAAGAAGGAGATTATAGTCAACCATGTCAAATTGAGAGGTCAAGTAGGTTAATAACTGAGAAGTGTCCATTGGATTTAGCAACAAGGCAATGATTGTTAACCTTCCATCTCAGAATGAAATGCTGGGAAGCAACAGCTCCACATGAATGAAAATGTACCAAATTCACTCTAAAAGGAAAAATACCCTGGGCTCAAAGCCAGAGAATATTCTTGGGTCAGGTTTTTTTCTTGTCCTAAATTTAACCAGCTGGAATGCTTTGTTAAGTGGTATTTTATTCACCCTTGATATGCAGGATTTGCTTTTAAGAGTATGCCTGCCATTCATCTTCAAGTTAGAACACAGTATCTTTGGGTTAGTGGTTCTCTACAGAAGCAGATGCTGGTTGCTGTAAATACCACTGAGAAACTTTCATTTGCCTCAGATGTAGAAACCTTTGGTGACCTAAATACACAAACAAAGTCTAAGGGAATCAAGTAAAAAATTCAAGATTTCGAGTGAGCTGAGAAATGTTATTTCAAAGTAGAAGAGACCAAAACCTTCACTGCCACAGAGATGTGAAATGGTAAGTTGAGTCCAAAGATAAAAGTCAAAGACTTGACAAGAGCTAGAAAAAAAAGGGCAGAGCCCTCTGTCTCTCCTAGAATGGCTCAGTGTCCTTGTAGTTATGTTGGAATCCCTTTTAGCCTCTTCAGGAAGCACCCCCTTTCCTGACCTGATAACAGGCAACTTGGGTTGGCTTAGTAAAAGGCTCCAAATGCCCACAAAAAGTTTTCCAGCACAAAAACTTCTGGCTCCAGCCAAGATGGACAAATATCTTGGGACTGGATCCAATCCAGAAACTGGATTTTCCCTCTCATCTGAAACAACTAAAAGACTGGACAAAATATATGAAAAGATATTGGACATCAATCAACAAAGGGCAGTTACCCCTGAGAAACAAAACCAACAAGGTGAACCCTATGATTGCCCCCAGCTTATTGCCTGGATAGACTTTCTGAATGGGAGAGGGAACAGAGGCCAACTCCAAATCCCTGAGTTGAGGAGTTCAGGAGGCCAAGGCAGCTAGAGCTCATAGGACAGAGTATCAAAGAGGAAAGAGCTACACAAAGAGAGAGCTCAGGGATCTGCAAAGGGTCTTTGCTTCAGGTAAGTGCTGATGAGCTCATGGATATAAGAAAAGTACCCTGAGGAAAGAACCACCCAAAAATATTAGAGGGAACAACCCTTCAAGCTCCTGCAAGACCAGGAATAATTCTGATTCCCTTAAGCCAGAGTAGGAAGACTTTCTAATTTCATGGGGCATTGGGTAGTTACTCAGAAGGGTTTTTGTAGGGAATAATTAGCCCTAGACTAAACAATGCTCTAGTCCCATCCAAAAAAAGAAAGCTTAAAAGCAAGACCCAAGAGGATCAAAATGTTTATAAGTAAATTAGCTGCATCCCAGAACAAGCTCAAGAATATTTATAAAAGTACAAAAGTATCTAACATCCAAGGTAAAATTCACAGTGTCTGCTATCCAATAAAAAGTTACAAGGCATGTAGAGAAGCAGGAAAATGTGACCTCTAATGAGGAGAAAAATCAACAGAACCAATTCAGGAATGACACAGACAATAGAATTAGTAGACAACACATTAAAATAGTTATCACAACTGTTTTCCATATGTTCAAGAAGAATTCAAGAGCATTTTAAGTAGAGACAAGGAAGATATTTAAAAAGGCCAAATTGAACACCTAGAGGTGAAAAATATAATGTCAGAGATAATATATATGTGTATGTATGCACACACACACACACACATACACATATATGTACATGTAGGATGGGATTAACAGCAGATTAGACACTGCAGGAAAGAGAAAAAGATTAGTGAAATTGAAGACATAGCAATAGAAACCATCCAAAATAAAACACAAAGAGAAAAAGGAACAAAAAAAAAAAGGAAAAAAAAAAACACCACAGAGCATCCTTGAGCTGCAGGGCAACTTCCAGCAGCCTAATAGATACATATTGGAATCCTTAAAGGAGGTAAGGGACAGAAAATATATTTTAAGAAATAATGGGTGAAGATTTCTCAAATTTGATGAAAATGATAAACCCACAAATCCAAGAAGCTCAATGAACCCCAAGCAGAAGGGCATAAAGAAATCCATACTAAAGCATATCATGATCAAATTGCTTAAAATCAGTGATAAAGAGAAAATCTTAAAAGAGGCCAGAAAAAAAAAAAAAACCCACGTTACATACAGAAGAAGAAAGATAAGAAAGACACTGGACTTCTATTAGAAATATGTACCAAAAGACAGTAAAGCAACATCTTTAAAGTATTGAAAGAAAAAAAACTGCCAACCTAGAATCTTTTACCCAGTAAAAATATCTTTCAAATATGAAGGCAAAAATAAAGATTTTCTCAGACTTACAAAAGCTGAATGAATTCATCGACAAACCAGCACTACAAGAACTGTTTACCGAATGGAAGGCTGGATCTACTCAGAGGAATGAAGAGAACACCAGAAATAGTAACTACGTGGGTACATATAAAAGAGTTTTTTATTATTATTTAAATCCCTTTAAAAGAACAATATAACTAGGAACCATTGGTTAAAAAAACACCCAGAGCTCCCTGCATCTTGGAATAAATTGTTATATATTGCCTTTTCTAAATTCTGATGAGATAATTGCAAGAAGCAAACTCCAGGGAAGCTGTTAGCAAGTTAGCATTTGCAGTCATGTGGAATGTAGATTCTACTTATGGGAGAAAATAATGTAGATATGTTTAGTATAAAATGCAACGACCACAGCTGAGATCTGTAGCTCAGCTGGATTGCACTCAAGCTTAAATATAAGGCTTATGTAGCGCAAAGCCAATTTCTGGATCAGTAAACTGTGATGATGAAGTGCCCTTCCAGTGGACAGATCATACAGGAACAGAGGTCATGGCATCCAGAGATCACAAATATTCTCCAGGGAAATTTCATTGAGAACTGTGGACTATATCTAGGTTGGTTTTACTGGAGCTGTAACTGAGAGAAGGGGCGTGAATTCTCTTTGCTTCTAGATTTGTATCAATCACTCTTGGACCTCTTTTTCTACCCATCACTCTACTGAAACTGTCCACTCAGAGGTCAACATTGACTTCCTAATTATGAAAATCATGTGGCTCTCATCAGTCCTCATCCACTTTTCCTTAGTTTTCCTCCCAGTTTTCTGATAATTCCTCCATTTTATGGCTCTTCCTTCCAGTGAGAGTATGCTACCTACTTGTGCCCTTTTGTCTCCTTCTTCCCCAATATTCTCCCCCTCTGAGATCTCACCTACTCTTATTGCCACTTTTATCTGTTCTGATGATGACTCAGATCTCTCTCCACCCCAAGGCCCAGAGTCACCTCTGCTTTGACACATTAACCAACAAACTCCTTCCTTTCAGCATTCATCTCTAACTGCTCACGTAGTCTGTATCCCTAATTGTCTGCTTCCACATCTTTCTATCCAACAAGACTGCCAGCAAATCTAGTGCAGTGACTGAGATATGTCTTCTTTGTAGCTGCCTACTGCCCAGCCTAGTGTTTGGCACACATTAAAAAAAAAAAAAAAAAAAAAAGCCAAATCTTGCTAGGGGATTCAGATCTAAAATCAGTATATAAGACATAGATTGTGAATAGCCAAAATTACCCTCAAATAAGCCATTAGTCACCCATAAAATGCACATGGCATTGTAAATCAAAAGAGGAACAGCAAATTTACCTTCCCTACCTCGCACTCCCTCTGGGATGTACTTTCACTGTGTGGCAGAGCTGGAACAGCCCCCACCACTTGCATTATATTCTCTCTGTCATTCTCTCCCACTTGTGCTTCATTTTTAGGCCCTGCGCATTGATTGAATTTCCATAAGTGAAAATCATATGTAGCAGTAACTCCATTGTAAAAGTTTGATGTTCAGGGATTCCAACTACTTCAAAGGCTGATCTTTCTTTAAACTGGCTCTTCCTTTTGACTTCACAATTTCTAATGACTGCACTTCGCTGAATCAAGCTGAAAATTCTTTGACTCCTCCCTCTCCCTCTCTTTCCAATTTCCAGGTTCCTGTTAATTCTTCCTTTGACAATTCTTCTTTGTCTCCATTCTTACTGCCAAATACATAAGCCAGGCCCTGATCACCTCCCATCTTGACTTCTACGATAGCCTCCTTACTGATTTCGCGGGTTTTGCTCATCTCTAACTCAAGTTTCACTGACATTAGATTAACATTTTCTAAAGCACTAATTTAGTCCTATAACTCCCCTATTCGAAAGCCATCAATGGCTATCAAATAGAATCTACTTTCTCTAGCCTGGCATTCAAGGCCCTGGACAATCTAGCCACAAGCCAGCTCTAGCCCTATTGTATACTCTTCCCAGACAGGAACTCTACACTCCTTACCTATCCTCCAAACTTTTCCCACCTGTGTCACTTCGCTCCACCTAAAGGCCACCTCCACAAACATCTCCACTTGCCAAAACCTAAGTCAGCTTCAGATGGTAGCATCCAAAGTGCCCCCTCCTTCTTCTCATCACTATAACTCCTTTTCACCACTTGGCTCACACTCCTACATTGTTATGTACCCTAAAGAAAGGAGATATGTCATATGTTTTTTATTCATTGCTCACTCAGCATATATTACTGAGCATTTACAATGTGTCAGGCATTCAACTAGCTGCTAAAGATATGCAGTGAAGACAGATGCCACTCACAGAACTCAGCGAGACCGGCCATGGACGGTAGCAACAAATAAGCTGTGAACCCCATAGAGGCTATGAGAGAAGTGAAAGAGGGGAGCCTCACCCTGACATTGGTCAGAAAAAGCTTCCCCAAATAGTTAGCATGTAAGCTGAGACCTAAAGAATGAGTAGAAAGTAGCTAGGCAGAGCGGGGAAGAAAAGAATCTTACAGATCGAAGGGAAAGTACAGAAAGAAAAAAGTCTGAAGAGAGGACAGGACTCATTAGAAGGAGCAAAAAAATATATCATTGCTGAATCACATAGAACAAGGTGAGAGTGGGGGAATGGGGTAGGGGACAAGCAGGGCCCAGCTAAGTCACAGCCTTTGCTTGTAAGGCTTGTAAAACGAGCAAAAGAGGTTGGGTTTGATCCTGAGGGCAAGGGAGAGTTTTCAGGAGAGGAGTATCGGGATTATATCTGCATATTGGAAAGCTGGGAGAATGGATGGTAGCAGTAAAGAACAGGGCCCGATGAATGAAGATGGACACCTGGACGAGAGTAGGAGCAGAAGAAACAGAGGAGCATGGATTTGGAAGCTATAGCTAATATGATTTGGTGATTAACTGAACTCAAAGGGGCCACAAGAGAAAAAGGTCAGAGATGATCACATAGCCTAGATGAGTGCTTTGCGCATAATGGGTGCTCAATATTTGTGGAAGGAAGAAATTAATAACAAATAAGTGATTGAATGAACAAATGTACTAATGAATGAGAGGCTCAGAAAAGTAGAGTAAATTATTTTTGGAGCTCTTTTCCAAGATAGAACCATCCTTAGAAGTAATATAGACTCAAGAAAAATAATTTGAATGTGTAGGTTTACACACTCCCTGTATTTTTAAACAGGTGAAATCTGATCAAGATAAATTTAGGAGATACAAATCAGCACTAAAGCCTCAGATTGCTTTTGGTGTCTCTATCTTTCCAAGTGCTGCTTTCTTGAATCTCTGCCCAACCAACGATCTGTCAAGATCATCAATAGCTACCAAAGTCCCTAAATCCTAGGCCACTGGGCATGTTCCAGAATTTTCCACACTCTTAAAATAGTTCTTCTAATGACAATCTAAACTGTTCAAAGATTAATTCATTTATTTGTCAAGTATTGATTGAACATCTACTACATGTAGGACTAGAATCTGGGGTTGTAACCATGACAATATACACAGTCCCCATCCCTCCAGGAGCTACTAGTGCCCTAGAGCATTTAAATTGGATCACATATGCAAATGATGAAATGTAGATTTTTCTCCGTTTACTCACAAAGAAGTCTCTTTAACTGTGTAGGCATTGGCCTCAGAAATAAGTAGAGGCCTCCAGTCTGTGAAAGATGTCATTTTCATAACATAATATCGCCATCTAGTGGTCCCCAATAACTTTACCGATTGATCCAGGAAATTTTCAAGCTATATTCCTGGGAATGACTCTCCACTGTCTCCTCCAGATCCTCTCTTTTCTCTCTTTCAAGATAATCTATGAGTTGATTCTCTCTCATATAATAGGTACCCAATATTTGTTAAATAAACGTATAAACAGAAGGACAAATTAATTTCATACCTTGATACCTTCTGGCAACTGAAAGAAAATTTATAAATTCTTTCCCAGATTCCTCTGGACGCCAAAGGGCCTCCAATCATTTGTAAATAAAGGCTAGAGTTATTTCTGTCCTTAATTTAGCAAACAATTCCTTAGGTGCA
Organism: Pteropus alecto; assembly: GCF_000325575.1. NCBI lineage: Eukaryota > Metazoa > Chordata > Mammalia > Chiroptera > Pteropodidae > Pteropus > Pteropus alecto. The sequence goes on from NW_006440132.1 coordinate 7,007,785, forward strand.
TTAATAAACTGATTTTTCTAAGGGTCACTGCTGTCATGGATGAAACCCTCACTCCTTCCCACATAAGGGAGCTTTCTGTAATCTAAAAACAATGAAAGACAGAGTCTGTTACTCCAGATGTCAGGACCAGTACCAACACAAATGACTGGCTCTGCAAGGAGGCAGGTGTGGACATGGAAAATCTGAAAATGCTTTCATTGACTATGTTTCTACACACAGGTCAAACTGGGCCAGGTGTCATTGGGAAGTGTGCTCAGAAAACCATGGTGACTCAAACGAAGTGGCCTATACCTATAGGGATCACAAAGAAAGTAGAAACCAGAGATGAGTTTCTCAGGAATATAAGCCTCCTAGGACATTATTTCAACAGGCTAAGTCTTAAGTCCTCTTGCCTGCTTAAGTGTGTAAAGCACATCTCTGTGGGATTCTGGCTGGGCCTCTTGGCTGTGGGGCCTTAATTCTTCCAGAGGGTGGGAAAATGGCAGTTAGCAACAGTTACCTGGCTCCTCCTCTCTCAGAACATAGGGAGGCTGAAGCAAAGGGTTCATGAGGGCTCCTCTCCCTCAGTCAGTTCTTTTCTACATGGCCTCATCCTTCCTTTCTAAGACTGTTGACTATGCACTAAAAAGAGGGACTCAGAGAGGTTTTGGAATCCAGTAGATGAGATAGTGAGGTCCTAGGTTCTAAGTCCAACCCCCTTCACTGACTGGCCTTTGATTTTTGGCAAATTATTTAACCTATCCGGCAAGGCCACAAGAAACTGTTGTGAAGGTTGTGGACAAACTGTAGGGGTGCTGCTCATGTTGTAATCACCATAGATTTCTATACTGATGGAGATATTTTTCAGCAGTTGGTAAAAAGTGTCTTAAAGGGCACCTTTTTTCTAATTCACTCAAAGGCCCCAAATGGGCTATCATCAGCCATGTATTCTGAGCCTTGCTTTCCTAATCCAGAAAACGGAGACAATCCACATTTATCTCTAGAGCTGGCCAGAGAACCAACCCAAATAGTGGATGTAAAGCACCCTGAAAACTGTGGTTTGTAGATTATATTTTCCTAAATTCCATTTATGATTATCCAAATTTGAGGAATTGGTATAACAAAGATGAAACAAGTTTCAGCCTGCCAACATTTTCTCTCCCTTTGAAAACAGAAGCAAAAGCCAGTGTTCATTCAGATGGCAAATATTTTCTCACTCAAAATATGTCATAACATTTTTTTTTTTAGGCAAGCCAACCCTTGGTTGACCTCACAGATTGTAAGGACTTTGTCAGCTTACAATCCCTTATTTTTTACACCTACAGCACCCGGTCTTCCTAGGTGGTCTCCTATCCAAGTACTAACCAGGCCCAACCTGCTTAGCTTCTGAGATCAGATGGGATCGGGCTTGTTCAGGGTAGCATGGCTGTAGACAAAATATGTCATGATTTAAAAGGTGACTTTATGCTCATTAAGAAGACTTAAAAGAATGTGCCAATTTCTGGGAGACGTTTTACTAATTAAAGTAGTTGAATTAATTATAAAACAGACCTCCTCAGTCTTCAGATAAAAGAGCAAATGAAAGCCAAGCCCTTCCCCATCCTCAACCTCACTACTGACCACTGAAAATTGGGTTTGCTCAGGAGGACAGGTCTGAGGGCAGGCTAAGGAAAAGTGGAAAAATGTTGTAAATTTTTTAATTAGCCCACAGAAGTCATTCTGCAATGTACATAATGCCTCTCAGATTTCTCTTACTATGAAGATTCAGCTAAATATAGTTCAGTCTAGTAACACAAATAATGTCATATAATTTTGATTTGGCTTGGAAAAGAGGAATGGGTAGGCAGCAGTTTGAGCTTTCTAATTTGGTCTGTTTTGAGACAATGTTAAGACGGAGTTGAACATTTAATCTGCCTTTCTTGTATGAACTGTACTTAGGGCAACCAAATAACTGATGAGGAATAAGTTTCTCTTTATAAAAAGATCTTAGGCCCAACCCAGAGTTCCACTTCTGGCATAATAGTCTAAGGAGCTCCGTGGAATGCTCTCCAGTGAAAATTGGGGACATTTTTATTTTTTAAGTCTCTGGAAATGACCCTAAGAGTATACAGCAAATTGAAGAAACACTTATTCAAGAAAATCTGTAAAAGCTCAATAAGAACTGCAAGAGTCTATGGTATGTGACCCTGGACCCATGCCTTCTCTCCCCCTGACCCCACCTCACTTCAGTGAGACAGAAACTCTACTGTATGCTGCTGCAGCCTAAGAATACAGGGCTTCCTCTCCCCTCAGCTCCAAGTCAGAGAGCTGTCTTCCCAGGACGGACAGGATATTGTCATTTCTCATCTTGATCCCAGCTACCTGTTGCCAAGGCTAAGTTCTTGGGAGTACAGCCTATAGGTGGAGGCTCTCTTCTTCTACCCAGCCCCCACCTGTGGGAAAGGAGCTTGACCCTGGGTGCAGAACTATTGAAAATGCCTGGGCCCCAACTGCCCCTGCCCCAGCTTATGGGGCATAGAGCCCAGAGTTTTTATTGGGTACATGAGAACTTCATTATATTATTCTCTTTACTTTTATGTAATTTTGTAAATTTTCTGTATTAAAAAGTTTTAAGAACAAAAACATGGGGAAAAAAAATCCTTCCAAAAACCAAGTTCAAGCAATACTGAGACTGAAATTCTGTTTTCATGAGCATCAGTGAAACTTCCCTGGAGACTCAGCAGCTTAGAAGCTGGAACTTCATACTCTTTCAGGTTAATACGAGTCCTGTGCCACATGCACAGGAATATTACACATAATGCATATACACATAACACAATGAATATTATTGGATAATGATGTCGATGCCATCCTCAAAAGAAACCATTTCCAGAGAATGAGGAAAAGCTAGGAACATAGAAGGGGTTCCCACAGGTCAAATTCATCTTCCTACAACTGGAAACCTTTCAGAGTTTCAGAGAGGAGATAAAGGTGACTCAGAAAACAGATGCCAAGAAATATTTCCCCCCTCTTCCCACCAGAAACAAGAATGAGTCTTTTGATTAAGCAGCAGCTGTGTTTAATCCCCAAAATTATTTTGGCCCTAATGGAAGAGAAAAAAAATCTAAGTTTCTCCCTTACTTATTTTAGAGGCAAGTAGAAGTGAGTGAAGCAAACAGAATCCCTAAGCTCAGGCCCTGGTAAAGGTTCCAAGGAGCAGAAGTCCCCTCTCCTTTCAGTCCTTGTTTCCAAGGTCACTGTCCTCAGCATTCTAAGCATCCTGCTGTGAAATAAGGCCACCCCATTGATGTCTTCTGCCTATGCCTCCATAGACCCTTCACTCTGTATCCCAGAGGCCTGGTTCTCCTCGTCTTCATAATCAGTGCCCTGAAGAATCTTCAGTAGTTTGAGCTCAGGGTTCCAACTTGTTCTAGACATACTGGCTGAAAGGTCCTTTGGAGTATTTTCTTGGGCTTCCTGCACAACCTCCATCTGAGTACCGATGTCCTCGTTAGTGGGTTCTTCCTTGGACAGTTCAGGATCTAAAAGAAGATCCAGCCATTAATTGTATCTGTAGCCTTTTCCCAACTATGACAAATGGAGGACAGAAAAGGAAGGGCTGGAGTGTCTTTAAGACCCTTCTCAGGGATGAGGACTGTGTCATCCAGGGAGGTGAACCATCCTGGTCCACACAGGTTCAGCTCTCCCTGTCCTCAGGTATTTCCTAAGGCTCATCTACCCTAGTAACTTACTCTGTTCATTGGGGACGGAATCCAGGTAGTTCTCAGCATAGTCCACCTGTGGTCTCTCTGTAGAATCCTGGAATTCATTAGACTAAGTGTAAGGAAACTTGAAACTTTAGAAAACAAAAGATTTTTCTAAATGATGCTTTTCTTGGATAAATTAACATCTAATGACAGGAGAAAATCCCACCTACTGACACTGAAGTGAAGTTTGTACCACATCCTTTGCCCTCCAGGCTGACCAGATGAAGCTAGAATCCACTTTTCCCCATTCCCAGCTCTCAGTTAAGGGTAGATTGCCTCCAAAGGTGGTTGCCAACAATCCCTCCCATTCCTGTATGCACATACTATTCCTCTCATCAAGAGATGGAGTCAATTTCCTCTCCTCTTGAATCTGGGCTAGACTTGTGATTTTTGACCAAAAAAAAAAAAAAAATGTGACGGAAGTGACACTGTTACGGTTCCAGGCCCATCCCTTAAGAAAGTGCTTGCATGAGATTACCGTGCTGTCAAGAAGCCCAAACTAGCCACATGGAGAGGCCTCATAGAAGAAATAACTAACGGAATTCGACCAATAGCCCCAGGGCAGCCTCCAGATGAATGTGGCTGCATGAGTGACATCAGGCAAGATTAGACAAACTGTCTAGTCAACCCACAGAATGATGAGAAATAACAAACCACTATGACTTCAGCTTTGGGGTAGTTTGTTCTGCAGTAATGGATAACATCGGGGTCCTAGCAGAATGTCCCTCATACACTCTCACCTGTTTCAAAGTGGGGCCATTTATCTTCATCGGCTGCTGCTGCTTTTCGTCACTCTCACAACCTGGTAGAGTTCTGTGACCTAGTGACCACAAAGTCAACTCAATTCTCTTCTTATTGGTTTATCATATCCCATTGTTGGGCTTCTTGTTGACCCCTAGTCTACAAGTGACTCCCCATCCAGGACAAGACAGGACCTCAGAGGCATGTAAAGGGGAGATAGGCCTTCTGAGTTCTATTTGTGATTCTGTTCACCTAGGACTGTACCCACGTCTATTACAGATTTAGAGGTTAAGGTAAAGTGTATGTTAAAAGATCCAGGATTCCTCCAAGAAAACGAAGGGGTGGGAACCTGAACAGCATAGCAGCAAAAGAAGCCCTAACTCTACCTTTTCTGTCTTTGAATACTCCTCTGACCTTCTTGCTCCATCCCTAATGTACCCAATATTGGCTTCTGAAAATAAAGCTCCTCCCCGCAAAAAAGCTCTAGTTCTAGGGTTCTTTTGCATCAGCTGTATGGCCAGTTAGTCCTGAAATGCATTCATTCTTTCCATTCTTATTTTTCTAAATGAACATCTTCCAAGCAGCCACCAGAAGTATTATGCTAAAAGGCAAAGCAAGTTAAGGAACTCCCTTGCTCAACACTTGAGCTGACTCCCTACCAACACTGGTTCCCACCTTAGCTGTACATTGGAAGCACTGGGGAATTTTAAAAAACACTGAGGCCTGGGTCCCAACACCGGAAATTCTGATTTAATAGGTCTGGGGTGCAGTCTAGGAATTAGGGTTGTCAAAGCTCCTCAGTTGACTTCAATGTGCAATCAAGGTGGAACACCACTGACATGGAGAAAAAAGGTCAAAAACCTTAGCCTGTACAAGCCCCTACCTACCTCTCTCCCTTAAATACCCAACCCCACAGCCATAATGGACAACTCAGTGTTCCCTGAGCAGCTATGCTGCTCCAAGATGCCTTTGTACGGGCTATTTCCACTTTCAGGAATTCTCTTCCCTATCGGGAAAATTCTTACACATATTCAAGATACAATGCAAAAATCACCTCTTCCATAAGGCCTGTCTCAACTCAGTGAGGACAGGCCACTGCTCTAAGAACATGATTCAAAGGGGCACCCCAATCACGCAAGCAAAACTGCTCCTATTGGAGGCATCAGGAAGAGAAACTAAATGCACCAAAGTAGAATTTGGGGGAGTTTTGATCACCTGGATGGGGTAATAACCTTGGACAAGTCACCTCTCACCTTGGACCCAGCCCTGGTTCCATCTACCTCCCACGAAAAGGTCAGAAGTCTTCTTAGATCTTTGAGTTAGAGGACACCACTGCTATCAGAGAGTTCAGTGGGATAGGAAATACACCAAGAGAGTAGCATCCTTCCCAAGCAACACCTCACCTGAACCCTCCCAGTGCCCCAGGATTACAGACTAAATTCTGATGATTAAACAGTCATTTTCACATTACAGTCAGCAGTGTCCAGTCTGAGTAGGGCAGAAGACTCTTCTAAAGTTTAGGAGGATTCCTTCTCCCACTTTCCTTCCCATTCTGCACACAAGCTGAGAAATATCAGAAGGACTGGGGTAAATAAATCCTTCAGCTCAGACATGATAAGGACTCCAAAAAGGCGAGACACCCATTCTTGTCTCCAGCATGAACACTAGAGGAAAAGGACCACCTATCAAGAAATGGCTACCTGTCTCCTATATGGGGCAGGATAATATGCTGATTTCAGCCTGAGGCTGCAGAGATTAACTTGTGTCAGAAGTGGAGAGCCCTGGACTCTGCTTCCTTAGAACTCTCTTGGGGCTCTAGCGAAGGGCCCCAGCTCCCCACTGTGTCACTGGCCAACAGGCCTTTAGGGGTCTTCGCTTCAGTAACCTGGGCTTGCTCATCTTCCTCAAACCACTCTGTCTTTTCTACAGTAGGAACTGAGGGAAAATGGCTCTGACTCGTGTTCGTGGTCCTCTCTCAAATCTGGTCCAGCTTGCCTGCTTAATAAATATTTGATGGAAGAATGATGCATGGAAGACTAGCCAAAACAAAGCACTCCAAGGAGAATTCTAAGTGCCTGACAAGGCAGGTCCTCAAATGACAAACATATTCAGCTTTTCCTGCCCTCAGATACATCCTGGGATTCTGTCACTCCCAACCCATATTCTCCTTACAATAGCACGGGTCATAAGCCATGGCACCAACATGTTTATACAAAGTGCTTTCGGTCCCTGGATCACTCTCAGGTTTCTTTTTAGCTTCCTGAAACACACATGAGGAGGAATTAAATTAGGACTTTTGGAAATTAAGGAAACTTTTTTTAAAAAGTCTTTAAAAAGAAGTTAACATCTACAACCAGACAGGAACTCTGTATCTATAACCAGACAGAGAACAGAGAGAATCCCACCTCTCATACATCCCTTCCCGTTCCAGGCTGCACCCAGTTGTCCCAGTCCCAGCAAGTCCTCAGGGTCCTCTCACTGCCGCTCTACCTGTTTCTTAGTAGGTGTCTTCACCTTCCTCTGTTGCTGCTTCTGCTGCCGCTGTTCCTGCTGCTGCGGTGGCTTCTTATGACCTGGTGACCAGACGGCCAGCTCAATCCTCTTCTCCCTGACAGCTCCCACCCTCTCCTGGGCTACTTGCTGTGCCCTGAGCCACCATGGTGAAACTCTCTCCCCTGGTCAGGACCAAGCCAGGCAGCTAGAGGGTACAGGGCAGGTGTTTCTTAAAACTGCAGTTTCTTGAGTTCTACATGTGACCCTGTATAACTGTGGCCACAAGTATAACTGAACTGGCACCAAAATCAAGTATGAGAAATGTAGCTGATGGGGAATGGTACCTGGAGACCTGGCAGCAGCAGAAAACCTGCCTTCTGTCTTCAGGTTATAATGTAGTTTCCTAAAATGTTCAGGATATCTCAACGCTGGTCTCTGGAGAAAAGGAAGAAAAGCTCTACTATAGGTCTTTTCCTTTCCCAAAATGTATACCCCCAATGCATTTATCCATCTAATCAACAAGTACTTTTTGAGAACTCAGTGTGCGTGTTACTGTACCAGGGGCTCTGGAGAGGGAAAAGTTGGGGGAACAAAATGCAGAAGAAATAGAGAATGTTGTTCTCCTCAGACCCCTCCCCATACATTTGCTTTCACCTGCATATAGCCCAGCCCTTCTGTGGGGCTTGGGTCCAGAGTGGAAAGATAGCAGAGAAAGAAGAATTAAAAAGTCAACCGTTATAGCCTGGAAGAGAGATGAGTTTGGACTTGCACGTAGACATCTTGCTCTGAGGCTCCCCAGCTCTTACTTGCAGGGTGAGGCGGTGTACAGATAAAAACATCTTAGCAGAAATGGCACTGTCAGGTCGGCTCTTTTCCAATGGAGGTTTCTTTTTCATCATGGCCAATTGTGTCTTCATCTCTGGACTAAGGTTGGTTTTACCTTCATCTGACAAAAGACTGAAGGGAACAAAGATAGCCAGACAGTCAGCAACAGTTCTTTTTAGAGAACGCGTCTAAGAAGAAGATGAGAAAGGCTCCAAATTTGAAGAAATGTCCATTTTGGGCCTAAAAGGCCTGTACCAACAAGTGCTCATTCACTAAGAGCTTTCGAATGCAACTACAATCATTACAGCTATATAGATTAAGTATTTACTATATGTCAGGCTCATGACCTCTATACCACTGAATCCTTACAACACTCTGCAAATGAGGAAAATGAAGCCTGAAGAGGCTATGTAAATCACCAAAATTCATAAAGCCAGTATACGTTTCAATATAAAATGCAAAGTTTGTCTCACACCAAATCATATATCCATTCTGCCTCCCACTTACCAAAACTCAGCTATAGAAAGAAGAGTGTAATTGGAGCTACCTCCTAGTGGAGGTTTAAATGAGAGAATATGTGTAATGTGCTTACTTAGCATTGGGACTGGCAGATGGTAGGTACTTGATAAATGGTGGTAATTACTGTCACCACTGCGTATTGGAAAGTCAAAGAACTCAGTGAACAAGCAGTGTGACTGTTTTCTCCCCTCCCTACTCAGAAAGAGCACACTGCCTAGACCCTCCTCAGCTTCAACGAAAAGCAGGCTTACATAATACTTACTACTTCAGTAGTTCCTGAGGTAACATGTCAAATTGGTTCCAAAAAGGAAAGAATTCTGAACTTAGTTGCTCAAACGTGTGTGCTGGGGAGGAGGGAGGCACAATTACCCCTGGAGGTCTCAACTGTGTTTCTGTGTTCTGCTTTCTAGAGAGAACCCAAGGTGGCTTGTCTTTCTGGAAGAGAAACCATGAGAAGAACTACCTGAAGCACGCCTACCCCAGCAGCAGCGCCCTCCTTAGACTGCACTATGAGGGCCATCACATTCTCCCCTCTTTTGCTCCCCAATCCTCTTGTTGAATTCAGACCACATGGAGATTAGCTGCTTTGTTAGGGTTTTTTCCCCAAAAGGTTATTAATTTATTCACTGAACAAACTGAACAAATATTTATTGGCTAATAATGTGTCAGGCACAGGGCTATGGCTGGGATTCAGCAATGGACAAAATGGACCAAGACACCATTCTCATGGACGTAGCAACTTACCAGTACGGTAACTCATCCAAGTCTATCTTCACCCAATGAATGCTAGAATTCAAATTACAAGCCCAGGTATTCTGACTCCTAGTCCATTGAAGCTCTATTTCAGTAATACTGGGAATTAGTTTTTAATTGACTAAAAATTCCCCCTGAATACCCAACAGTTCCTCCTAACATCTCAAGGTGCTCTTCACTTTCCTACAGGGAGGAAATAGGGAAAGGGTCTCAGAATAGAAAATGACTTGGGAATTATTTCTTAATAGGGGTTTCCTTTTGCAGATTTTGTTCATTTAAAGAGAGAACGTTGGGGGGGAGGGGTTAAGATATCTAAAAAGAAAACAAGAGTAAATTCTACAGAGTAATATCATAAAGCTTTGGCCACAACATCAAACTTACCTCTGTAGATGTCTTTCTTTTCTTCTTCCCATCCTGGCTGGGAACCATACTCTTCTCAGCTGGACTTGAAATAAGAATAACCACAACTTATTCCCAGACATCTTAAACAAAAGCATCAAGGATATTTGTGAGTGATGGCCATAAAGATTTCTATCCTCTATTCAGTACTCAAAGATGGAAGGTTGGGAGCCCAGCGGTACCTGTTGCTCAGAGGCTGCTAAAAGCAAGACCCCCACCCTCACTTCTAAATTAGGTTTCCCACCATTCTCTCATACAATCTACTTATTTACTTTCTTTTTAGCCACCTCATTGTAAGTAGCAGGAGGCCAAGCAGAGAAAGTCATAGTCTCTTGCATCTGCCTCTTGCTACACTGGAATTCTATTTTAATACACTTTGAGATTCATGCCCGGACACTTCTCTACATCAAATTTTATGTAGCAGTAATATATATACACATGTATATGATGCCTCCCTGTGACATTAGGGTGGAATTTAGCAACTCTCAACCCCATCCCATATGAGGGTACACTGGGACTGACCTAAGGGAACACTACTTATTGGTATTAATCCAAATTAGTAATTATATACTTAGGTGTGGTGATGTTTGTAATGTCTGAATTCTCCCCACCACCACCACCATAAGACTCCAGGAGAACAGGGACCAAGTCTATTTGGTTCTCCACTGAATTCTCACTGCCTAGCATGAGAAGATGCTCAACTATTTTTGCTCTGTCATCTTCTTCCCCCTCTTTGCCTGGAACATGGCTATGCTGGTTGGAGCCCTAGCAGCCTCTGAGACCTTAAAAGCCCCCATGAAGCACCTTAGAAGATGGAAGCCATGGCTAGGGATAATGACCCAGAAAGCTAGAAGGAATTCTGGTTCTGATTACCTCATGGATCTGACATACTAGCCTTGGCCCACCTACGTCTGGGTTTTTTGAATGAAAGGAAATGAACCCTGATGTTTTTGTTTTTTACACTGTATATTTATATATGATACGTACACACACACACATATATATCATATATATATACACACACATATATATGTACACATATACATATATATATACTATACATACAAAAATGCATATATAAAGAAGTATTCACAGGATCATTAAAAAAAGAAAAATAAATAAAATTCTTAAATCTCATCATCTCTAAACAGTCACTTAACAGAATCTGAAAGCCTCAGCAGTCACATAAAAAAACACCTTCTTTTAAAGGCTGTCAATATTAGCAAGTCTTCAGGCCTTTGCTTTTGTCATACTTTGTTGCACAAATTCCATATGCTATTCATTTTGTCACTGTACTAGGCCTTGGGATTGAAACCAAAGAGTCATGTACTTCACTGAAAACTGTTTTACTAGTTGCTGATGGATAATAAGAAAAACTAATAGTCAGCGTTTGTTTCTTAATCAAACTTCACAAATACATTGGCCCTATGTTGTATGCTATTTACTGCTACATAAAACTTGATGTAGAGAAGTGTCCGGGCATGAATCTCAAAGTGTATTAAAATAGAATTCCAGTGTAGCAAGAGGCAGATGCAAGAGACTATGACTTTCTCTGCTTGGCCTCCTGCTACTTACAGTGAGGTGGCTAAAAATATCACAAAAAAGAGGCCTACAGAGGACAGTAGGGATTTGTAGAACATAAAAGTTGAAGGCCTCTAAGTTCTAGACATGATACTCACCTCACATGCTTCTCTGGTTCTTCAGGGATCCAGATTACAATCATATTTCCAACATCTTGAGGGCAGGGAAGTTGTGTTTCATTCAAATTCAGCACTGGAAGCTAAGAGGACGATAAAATGCCTATGTATGGCTTAAAGGTACCAGCTCCTGATGGTATTCAGTACCAGACTAAGGACTGAATTATCAAAAAGGTATGGTGGTTCACAAGATGATGAAAAGACATTTCCCATCCCAAGAAAACAGATATTAGTACAGGTACTGTAAGAGCGAGCATTTTTAAGTGCATAGTTTCCCTGCCTCCCTGTGACATTAGGGTGGAATTTAGCAACTCTCAACCCCATCCCATATGAGGGTACACTGGGACTTACCTAAGGGAACACTACTCATTCTGCCCACTCCACTCCAAAGACTTAGATCCTCTGGAGGTAATATAATACAATTTGGGAGCAGGGAAGGGAAGTAATAGAGATGAAAGCAAGTTTTCTACTTTTAGAGGCTGTCTACAATTATAGGTGTCTACATAAAAGTTAAAGTCTTAACTCTTTTCACACTTAAGATACTAAAACACTGATGCTCAAAGACACCTTACAAATCATCTAGTCCATAACCCTAGTAGGAAAAGGAGGGTGGTTAAAAATAAGGTTGTCCCCAAGAAAAGGAACTGATTGGCTTGGGGGAACAGGGTATATTTCTTTGCACTGTAAATCTTTTTATGCCTTTTGAATTTAGAACCATGGGTATGTATTATCTATTCAAATAATTAATTTAAAACTAATTTAATCTAACCTTCTTGTTCTGAAGTGGTCAATGAGAAAAGTGCTTTGTTCATTCAACCATTCAAACCCATATACCCTCTCTTAGTCCTTGACATTCTTCACCATAACATTGAAAAGTGAAGTTTCTCATGAAAAAAATAAAAGGCATCGATAATAGGACTGCGAAGAATAGCAAATCTCTCTTACTGTGGATTAGTAGAAGGGTTTTTCTTCCTAAACTCTAATTTAGCTCTGCCCATAACTAGGTAACTGCTTTAGCAAATCAATTCCTATCTGGGCCTCAGTGTCCTCAACTGTAAAATATATGAGATAAACCATAGTAATGTTATTCGAACTATAATTGCAACGTACTCATAGGTCATAAAATCGAATTGTGTGAACTATAGCCTACATTGTTTAAAAATGAAATAGAATAAAATAGAACACGACAGAAAATATCAGAATACATCACCCGCAGTTAAGGTAAGGATTGTTTCATGATACTTTTGTTGTAAAATATATTTCTTACTGTAGGTAATAGCTAAAAACATTTGAAAGACATCGGAGTAGATGACTTCAAGGCCCAATTTAGGTCTGACATTCCAGTATTCTAATTTCCCTGTATTATTAGATGACAATGTGTACTTAGTAGCTGAACACGTTCTATATAGGATAGGAACAGAAAATTCCTGCCTATGCCAAATGTCAGAAATCAAAACCACTGTTGTCTGTGATTTCTGGAAACAGTATAGCATGTAAAGCCATTAGCACTGAGCCTAGCATATAGTTAGGGCCCAATGTTAGATAATTATCATTATCATCATCATTATCACCACCAGCATCATCATCATCATCATTCAGATTACAGTCATCCAAGGAAGAATGCTAAATAAAGGCAAATATTTTATTCCCACTAGTAAAGAGAAAATGCTGAGGAAGTACCTTTCTCAATCTGTGACCTATTTTTGGAGGTCTATCAGTACAGCTGATCAAATCTTTGTCAGGTAAATCCTTCTGAGGCCTAAAAAAATGAGTTTCCAAACATGAAACAGAGACACAAAGGACTTCTTGGGATGACAAAGTCAGTGCCATAAAGAAAAGCCTTCTACTTATCTACAGAAAACCTTGGGCTTAATACTTACCAAATGAATGTAGGGGCTCACCACCTCCTTAAATTTTGTTTGTTTTTCCTGGAACAGCTCCCAAACAGACATTGCACATTGTAAACATTTTACAACTATTTGTTGCATCAAACTGAATTCACGGCCTATGTTCCTCTCTCTCTAGCTATAGTTACATCCAAAGTTTAAGTACCTTTGATGCAGATGTTCAAAAACATGTTAAATAAACAAAATGCAGTATATACACAGAAAGGACTATTTCTCAGCCTTAAAAAGGAGTGAAGTTCTGGTACATGCTACAATGCAAATGAACCTTGAAGACATTATGCTAGGTGAAATAAACCAGACACAAAAGGACAAATATTGTATGATTCCGCTTATATGAGGTACCTAGAATAGGCAAATTCATAGACAGAAAATATAATAGAGATTATCAGAAACTGGAAGGAGAAGGGAATGAGGAGTTATTGTTTAATAGGTATAGAGTTCCTGTTTGAGATGATGAATAAGTTCTAGAAATGGTTAATGGTGATGGGTGCACAACACTGTAAATGTACTTAATGCCACTAAATTGTACAATTAAAAATGGTTAAAATGGTAAATTTATGTTATATATAGTTACCATAATAAAAAAAAGAATGTCGTCCCCTTACATTTTCATATTGCTTGCTATTTATCTTTTTAAAAAACAAGTTAAATGTATAAATGAATGAATATTGCAAAGAAGTGTAAGCTAAAGACTCAACTCCTACATGATGTAAGCCTCTGCTTTTACTCCAGCTCCCCAGCCTCATCTCTGGCCATTCTCCCATCCCTGGTCTACGTTCCAAACACACTGAACTATTTTCCTGATACCTAAAGAATTTCCTCTTGCTTCCCAGATTTACATGTGTTATTTCTGTAGTCTAGAACTTTTCTTGTCCACGTCCCACCTACAACCCCTACTTCACTAAACTGCTCTAATTTCAGGTCTAGGCACAAATGCCACCTATATAGAATACAGTGCCCTCCCTGGGTTAGGAATCCTTCCTGTGTGCCTCCATACACCTTAGTGGCACTCCTCTCATCACACTCATCACAATGAATGGTTCTTTGCTAAAAGTCCCCTGAAGGTAAAGACCGTATCTTGTTTACCATTGCATTGTATCCTCAGTGTCCAGCAAAGTGGCCCCCACTACGATATACCTGTGAATTCAATGAGTGACTAAACAAATGATATCACGGTCGTTACCTTCATAGGCCCTAATAGGGAGAAGTCGCTGTTCTCCCGGGGCTCAAGTCCTAGACAACCTGAAAGTAGTCCTACCCTTTCATATACTATCTTTAGCCTAAGAGAGATCATCAGAGGCTCCTCAACTAGAACAGGAGACAAGAAACCCTACAAGAGCCACCACTAGTGCTTTGATGCCAGATAACAGGGTCTTTGAATTTTAAAAGTCTGAATTTTCTACAGATACCTTTCCCTTAGCTTCACGTATCAGCAAGCACTAACTGGGAGCCTAAATTTTGTAGGAGATTCAAAAGAAAAAGCCATTGCTTCTGCCCGCAGGAGCTTACAAATCGTTTCATACCTAAAAATAAAAGATAAGAAGGACAATATGTGCAGAGTTTTCTGATGACCTATAGAAGTTGATAAGATATTCCCTGATATGGGCTGAACTGTGTCCACCAAAATTCACTTGATGTCCTAAACCTAGTACCTTAGATTCTGACTGTATTTGAACATAGGTTCTTTAAAGAGGTAACTAAGGTAAAATGAGGTCATATAGATGGGCCCTCATCCAACATGGTTGATGTGCTTATAAGAGATTAGGACATAGACACACACAGAGGGAAGAGGATGTTAAGACTTCAGGAGAAGATAACACCTACAAGCCAAGGAGAGAGGGCTCGGAAGAAAACAAGTCTGCCAATACTTTAATCTTGGACTTCTAACTGCCAGAATTTTGAGAAAAATTTCTGCTGTTTAAGCTACCAAGTCTGTGTACTTTGTTATGGTAACCCTAGCAAACTAATACACCCCCCATTTTAACCAACTCCTAGAACACAATAAAAATGTTTTCTTTTAGTTTCCCACTGTGTATTCACCACTTTTAACTGAACTGGTGTTTTATTTTCAATCTAGCTTTCCCAAAGTCTACTACATACGTAAAGGAAGTCAACCCAGAATTTTGAGATAGTAGGCTCTTAAAAGAAGATTCCATGATAATTTACCTGCCTTGAAATTTGGAGTCAAACTTTGAACCCTGATACAATAAAGAGTGAGGCTTAGTGAAGGTAAATCCTGATAAATGACGATGAGCACGTCTCTTGGCCCGGAAGTAGGAATCTGAGATGTTTACAGTGGTGAGCACTGGGAGTTTCTCTGAGAAAGCAGACCAAAGAAAACATGTAACATGTCAAAAGGGAGCCAAACAGAAACAGTTCAAAGATCTTATAAGGAAGGAGACAGGGGCTGGCTAATTCACCGTTAGCATCCAGAGAAGTTTTGCAAGGTGAGCCCAGGATTCGAGGGTGGCCCCTCTCTATCCGGCGGATAGTTGCCCAACACTGTGGATGCTGACAAACAGCTAAGTCACAGGTGGTTTCATCCCACTGGCTGTCATCTGGCAAGTCCATGGTTACAAATGGTTTAGGACAAAAGCAAAACTTGCAGCTTTCTAGCCCTCTGCAGAACAATAACCACATGAGTAGGGAGTATTACACACTAGCCATGCAATCTAGATCTTAATTTGGACTCAAAGCATAAAACCAGGTCTGTTCTATTCAAGTGAAGTTTTCCCACCAGACCCTACAGTTTCTAACTGAAGCAGTTTCGGTTGCCATTTATCCTTAAATTGCTGTTGCTTTTCTCATAATAGGGAAATATTTCTCTATACTCATTATCAAAAGCAGGAAAACAAAAGGGTGACTTGAGACATGTTTCAAGGAAAAAAAGAATTAGCACTCAGTGGGAGTGAGGACAATTTGTATGTACATAATATGAAAATATACAACTTAAAAAGCCACTGTAAAGCTATGGCAATGTTTTTGACTGGTAAAGATCTTTGATGAACAATTTAATGAACTAAAAAAATATTTTAACACGGTTTTTTTTAACGCGAATGTGATATTGTATTATTCTTACAAACAGCTGCTTGGCGCCCTTCGTTAGCTAACCAGCCTCAACTGATCCCCGAGGTCTAGCCATGTTCATCTCTATGTTGCCAGTATTGACGTTGTTCTGGCAAGTTTTGCATTCAAAAATTCTACTAACCGTTATCCTTAATACTATTATTACTAAGTTAGGAGGGGAATGATTAAGGATGGGACATCAGCTCCGGTAAGAGATGAAAGATTCTCCACTTCGTTCTGGAAAAGGGAAGTAGGAGAACCTGGCCTCGAAGGGCTACAGTTCTGCGAAATCAAATTAGATGCCGCACCACTGGAGCCCGAAGCCCACTGGACAACCTTGCTCCTCCTCCTGGGGCTGGGAGGGCTGTGGGTCCCTCCCCCCAGGTCCCGCCTCTCATCCAAAGGAGCCCCGCCCCACCAGCTCAGTCTTCGCCTCAGTCTCCCAAGCTAGCCGCCAGGCTGCGCCGTCGCCAGGCAGCGGCGCATAGCACTATGGGAAAGGGACGGAAGCCCTAGTGAGCCCTACTTAATTTCGTGAAAAAGTTCCAGACACGATGTTGGCTTGAAGCAGACAAAAGACTTGGGAAAGGACCCCGGATGTCAGTGGGGCCGGACAGAAGTCTCGGCGGCCCGAAACCACATCGGCAGGGAACGTTCGGATGTACCGGCAACTTGAGGTGGAGGCGGAGCTGGTGGAAGAGGGAGGGTGTAGCGCGCGGGGCAGTATGGGACACAATGTGGGCAACGTGGGGCGGGACGGAAGCCTCGTTGGGTCAGACTTTGGCGACGCGGGAAGTCCGGACGTGGTAGGTGCTTGAAGAAGAGGCCTGGGGAGGAGGGCCGGCCCCGGCGGCGACAATGGCGGAGAGGCCCGAGGACCTAAATCTACCCAATGCCGTCATCACAAGGATCATCAAGGAGGCGGTGAGCATCTGGACTGACAGATGAGTCAGGGACGGACGAACGGGTAGTGGGGGAAGCTGGCCCTGGGCCGGCAGCTTTTCTCACCCCCTCTCTTCTCACAGCTCCCGGACGGTGTTAACATCTCCAAGGAGGCCCGGAGCGCCATTTCCCGCGCCGCCAGCGTCTTCGTGCTGTACGCCACATCCTGGTGAGGCGGGCAGAGCTAGTTAGAGCTTAGCTGGGACTGTGGCATAAGGGAGATGCAGAGAGACCCCCTGGGTCGGAGTTTGTGGCTTTTAGTCCACAACCCCCCCGTAATGTGTCCTATTTTAGTGGCGGGAGGTTCACAGCTCTCATCCAGTTTTTGCAAGTTCTGAAACAAGTAAAACACCAGAATAACTTTGCTTTAATCCTTTCGTACAGGAAAGGAGAGAGTTACCATATCACATAAATCCATGCATCTAAGACATGGGCTTTCTCATTCCATCTCTGGGTCTCCTTTTTCCACCCATTCTATAGGCGGCAAGACAGGGTCTGATGGCCCTTAATATTTTTTTTGTTTGTTTCAGTGCCAACAACTTCGCAATGAAAGGGAAACGCAAGACACTGAATGCCAGTGATGTGCTCTCAGCCATGGAGGAGATGGAGTTCCAGCGGTTCATTACCCCGTTAAAAGAAGCTCTGGAAGGTAATGACCTTTTTATTTTCTCAGTCAAGTAGATGCTCATCCTGTGTTACCTGTTCACCTGGTCCTAAATCTTTTCACCTTGGGTCCTTTTACGTCCACTAAGCAAGTATTAGATGTGACTCAGAACCAATTCAGTTGGTACCGCCTTGGGTCTGTTTTATAACACTGGGCAGGTTATTTTTCCCTCTTTGCCTCAGCTTTTCCAGTTATTGAGTCGAATTAGTGGCGGCAATCCATTTGGTTCAACCCTGCCTACCTCCTTCCTCCTTAACAGCATATAGGAGGGAACAGAAAGGCAAGAAGGAAGCCTCAGAGCAAAAGAAGAAGGACAAAGACAGAAAAACAGATTCAGAAGAGCAAGACAAGAGTAGGGATGAGGACAATGACGAAGATGAGGAAAGACTGGAAGAAGAAGAACAGAACGAAGAGGAGGAAGTAGACAACTGAATAGAGTGAGGAGACTGTGGCACCTCGAAGGTACTACTCTGAAATGTGGTATATGTTTATATGAAACTTTTCCCTACTGGACTGAGCAGCCTGAGGCTGAAGAGCCTGAGAAGATCAAAATGAAAACTGGCTGTAATTATCAAAACCAGGGCTTCCCAGACTCAGAGCATCTAAGTAGCAGAATCCTGTTATGCTTAATCAGTCTAAAGGTTATGACTTTTTGGCAAGAGGGATTCTAAATGGATAATTTAATCAATTGGTTTGATCTCTTTTGTTTACTTATATATATGATTAGGCAGTTTTTGATTCCCAGTTCCCTCCCACTTGCTGTGTTCCAGATCACTGAGGCAGTCGTAAGCTCAGGAAAAATTGAGGTTTAGATCATGGTCAGCCTGTTTATACAGTATTTGGCAATACTAGCTTATTACAAGTGGTCAGAATGGTTTAGCGTTAGGAAACTACTAAAAAGCTGTGGTCTTTTCACTTGACAATTGAATATTGGTTTTACAGACCCATGGGGCTTGGGGCCCTTCTATATTGCCTACAGGCATTTGACCTGTGGGGTGGCTGCACTCTGGGCATATATGCTTTTAAATCGGCAGTATAGAGTGGAATTAGTCAAGAAGTATGCCAGTGTCTTACTCTTAGAAGATGGTTTAGTCTTATATGCACTTCACTGTCTGCTACTGTTTAGCTTTAGGATTTATCGGCACCTGGAAGGTATAAAATTCCAGGCTTTGTCATCTTGTAGTGCATCTTCTAGGCTTGTGACTATGGCTTTTCATTCTTCCAATTCATAACAAGTTCCAAACTTTATTTCTTCTAGGCACAACTTTCTCCTGTGCTTCTATTTTTGTCTCTCTTCTGCCTCTCTTCTCCCCACTCCCACTTTCTCCCTCCTTTTCTCACTTTTGCCAATCCAGAAACTTTGTTAACCTACTTAATATCCCGAAGTGCAGGTTCCTCTGATTTTTTAGTTCCAATTTTATGTCTTTTAAAAGTGATTTTGTAAACCTCACCAAACCTTAAGGGAAATCCAATGGCACTCAGGAATCTAATCCGCCCCCACACACCAACAGTCTTTTTTAACTGCTTTTAAAGTATCTCTGTTGCCCTTTCTTAGTTTTTTTCTTTCCATTTAGTGCTCCAAGCACATATTTGTCTCTAAGGCAGTTGACAGGTAGTGAAGTGTAGTTTGACACTGTTAATTTGTTTAATGAATACAGTGAAGATTGTTGAAATGAGTGAAGAATGTTGAGAAAATTATAGTGCTTTGTACAAATAAAGAGCATTCTTGTTCAAAGCAATGACTACTGTTTCATCCTGCTTGTTTGTAGTGTGCTTTTGGGAAAGACCCACTGACCATGCCCTTTACAACATTTGTTTGGATTATGAACTGGGCCAGACCCTTGTAAATATGGGATCCTGCATCACCTTGGATGACCAGCAGATGCTGCTCTTTCACAGGCAAGGGCACTGCTCTTCTGTCACAGCAAGAGCTTTCCATGGCTCTGCCCAGCACCCTGTACATATAGATGCTCAGCAACTCCAGACATTTACTGAGTTCCTCCTGTCTGCCTGGCACTCTTCCAAATGCTTTCAAGTATTAACTCGTAAACCCTATGAAGGCGTACTGCTCTTATCCCCATAATCTCAACTATAATGCTATATTACCTCTCTAATCTACATAGATTTCTCAAATCATGAATTTACAAATAACATTTCACAAAGATAGAACTCCAACCATCATTAGACCCAGTGGCTTTTTCTTTCTCCACAGCAGAAATATTGTTTATTTCCCATGAACACCACTCGGCTAAGTGTTCTAGTCCTATCTGGACTCCTGTGGCTTCCTTTGGGCTCAGTTTCCTGCTTCATCTCAGCTTCCCCTGTGTTCTGCTTGCCAAGTGGATCTTCCTGGAACATTGCTTTGTTACAGTCCCTTACTGTTTCCTAGTAAATCAAATCTATGCTTAAACCTATTCAAAGCCTGCTTAAAGAGGGCTCGCCTTGCCATCTATTCTAATCTGCTTCTACTCCAACATAAGGCTCCAATCAAAAATGAATCCCCCAGAAAAACTCCCACATGGCTTTAGTTCTTAACCAAACTTTGACTACCCAAGAAAAGTTATGTTTCCTGAGAGTGAAAAGTCAGAATTTAAAAACTGGAAAGAATTTTTGAGGTCATCCATCAGTTTTCTCACTTCTGTCATCCCTGTAGTGGTATCTGGATTGTGAAGATTCCTCAGTAGGCTAAGGTAATGTTTCTCATTGTTTTTAATCACAGCTCTTCATTCCTGGAGATTCTGACCTGGATTTGGAGGGAGAGAGGGTTACCATCCTTACCCATGCAAAATTACTTGTGTATCCTAATCTATTTTTGCTGCAGAGAAGCAACTTGCTCGAGATCTTATCACTAATTTATGCAAGCTGGGATCCTATTACAGTGGCCAACAGCCTTCTTTTTCTTTTTTAATTTTTGTTTTGGAACAATTCTATATTTACAGAAAAGTTGCGTAGTGTACTGTTCCCATATAACCATCGCCCAACTTTTCTTCATGTTAACATCTTACATAACCGTGGTACATTTCTCAAAACAAGAAAAAAAACTATCAATAAAATTGGCCAAACTATTGTATTTCACCAGTTTCTCTACTAACAATCTTCTTCTGTTCCAGGATCCACCCCAGAATACCATATGGCATTTGGTGAAACAATTTTCTTTTTTAATTGAGATCAATTTCACAGAACATAAAATTAACCATTTTAAAATGAGCAAGTCAGTAGCATTTAGCACATTCATAATGATGTATACAACCACCACTTCTATCTAGTTCCAAAACGTTCATCATTCCAGAATTCCATACTCGTCAAAGCAGTTATTCCCCACATTTCCTCCCCAGTGTCTGGCAACTACTAATCTTTGTTTCTTTTTATGCTCTTCACAGCATTTAGCAAAATCCCATGTACATATGTGGGAGGCACAATAGTTTAATGGGTTTTTATGTTTTTTCGTTGTTTACTTTTTTTTAAATTACATACTAAAAAGTGCAGGTAAAGTGTAGAGCTTGATGAATTTTCACAAACTTAGGCACATTCATATAATTCATTCTCACATCAATAAATATGACCAGCACCCTAAGAAGCCCCTTTGGTCTCCTTTCTAGTCACCCTCCCCAGTGGTAATTGCTGTCCTGACTTCCAACAGCACAGATTAATTTTGCCTGTTTGTATTTCATGTAAACAAAATCATAAAATATTTACTCTTATGTCTGAATCCTTTTGCTCAACATTGTTTCAAGACATTCATATTGTTGCATTCATACTCTTATGGATCAGAGTGAAAGATTAAGGTAAAATTAGTGGGAGTTGGGGGTAGGAACAGATCTTTCAATCAAGAATGAGAGGAAAAATAGATTACACCAAACAGCAACATTTAAAATTTTTTGACTCTGGGATCTTAGATAGTCCTAATTATTTTCAGTTATCAATAAACTCAGACATGGAACAGGTGTCATGAAAGAAATGTTGGGCAGGGGATCTAAATGGAGTGGGGGGATGAACAGTAATTACCCTAGAGTTGAAGGAGCATGATTAATTAGCAGGCACTGCAGAGAAAGCCCAGTATGATGTGGAGCAAATTATTTATCCCTAACATTTGTTTTCCCAATCTATAAAATGAGGATATTGTCATCAAAATTAGATAAATGAATGTGAAATATATGGTACTATCCCTGACTCCAGTGCACACAATACATTACTTCCTGTCAACTGGGCATAAATGAATCAGGAGGCTTTGCTAAAATTAAAAGCAACAAAGTTTTATTCAAAGGTCTTAGGGTTTGCAAACTGGAAACAGGAAACAACTAGGCAATACCTAAAGTATTCAGAAGAAGAAAAGCTTTATAATAAAAAGTATATTTTTGAGAAGAATCAGTCCCACATTCTTAGACTCTGGCTTGATCCAAAATGATAATCTTCCGGGTATCAGTCTGATTAATGGGATATTCTTTCCTGAGTTGCTCAGATGGTTATCTGTGGAGTTAATGTACATCCAGGCATTGATGCACACTGAAAAGTTTAAGTTCCCAGGCTAGTCAAAGCAATAATAGAATCATTTCCTCTTGCCTCGGCTTACTTGATTGTAACAATTTAGCAGCTTGATCACAGTGACTTCATTTTATTTCTTCACTCTTCCTCATTCCTTCCCACCACCTTTGTTATTTAAACATAGATCAGAACTCCAGTAGCTGGAAACTAAGCAGTGTCATATTTCCATAGTATTAAGTCTCTCTACCTCTTTAACTTGGAATAATAAAGAGGTATAAAACAGGTTTCGGTTACAGATTTTGAAAAGCAAATCTGAGAATAAGTGTACAATTCACTGGCATCCTCTACAGTTTAAAGTCAACTTTTCAATAATCTCTTATTCACCTTTATAAAGGCATTCCATTGCTAGGGCATTGATCCGGACCCATACTACCCACCCAGTTCTACCAGTTCACCCAAGCCCCAAAAGCCTCAGTAGGTTCCTGTTGCCCCTGCACATACTCTGCCCCAGCCCTCCGGTTAGATCTCCCATTGTAACCATCATAGGTCTGATGCCCAAAGTACCCCTGTCATTCACATCACATCTCCCAAAACATGGCACAGAGTAAACCCTGCGCAATTACACTGGAATAAATTCTCTCTGAAAACTTGGAAGGCAGCCTGCTGCTGAACTCAACTTTAAAATGCTCGGTCTGCAAAAATGGACTTAGCTATTATGTTAGGCATTACGGTGTTGTTTTAACGTCTTTGACGTCCAATTATTCTTTCAAGAAATAATTAACCAACACCAAGTATGAGCTAGACTGGGAAGAGGACTGCAAGACGGGTTCACTCGTAGGATCCCCTGCGCCTCTCTGGTGCCCCTCACGTGGGCTCCTTCGGGCTTTCCCCACCCATACGCGGGCACTAGCGTGGGGAGGGGCGGGCTCTCCAGCCCTTCGGCACACTCGATTGGCCAGGCCTCACGCCTGACGTGCGTGTGCGAGGCCGCGGCTGGAGAGGACCAGCCCGCCCGCAAAGTGCTTCAGGGGGCGTGGCCTGCACGTTGGTGGGGGAGGGGCCTGTTTCCGGGAGAGCCGCCCCGCCCCCACGTGGGCCCGGGGAGTGCGCGACAGCGGTATCGGGACCGTCTCTTCGGCGCTCTTAGGGAGGCAGGTGAGCGGGGTCCGGACTCGGGGAGATGGCGGACTTGGAGGTGGGGGCTTTAGCACCAAGAATCCAGCTTCTCCAGACCTAAATTGTGCTGTGCACCTGAAACGCTGGCAGTGCAGCGGGGGACCCGTCCTGTGGGGCCCGTGTTTGGTTTCTTAGAGGTAGATTGTCGTGCCGCAGCAGGGGTTGGGGTCTCCGCGTGGCCGTAGCCTTTGGGGGTCTCGGTCCGTGTTCTGCGTTTCCTCTCTGAGGTCCACTCCCTTGGAGACTGCTGGTGGAGTCTCTATATAAATGCAGAGCGCGCAGTGCCATCGCTGATGTAGGAGGGAGGTGGAAATAATAACAGTCGCTTTGTGCTATGCTTGTACGTACGTTAGTCATTGGCCCATTCAGTCTTAACAGCCCATTGAAGGCGGTTCGAATCCTCATTTACCAGATGAGGAAACTGAAGTCACACAGCTGGAAAGTGACAGAACTAAGATTTGAACCCATGTGTACAGACTCCAAAACCCACGCACTTTACCATTACGCTGCCAGCTGCAGCCTCGTCCAAAGTCACCAATCTATTTACTTCTCTCCCCCAACCCCTTCACCCAGAGCTCTCCACAACCCAACTCTGCTGTGAGCTTTGAAATCTATACTTAAAGTATCAAGGGGTAATAGTGGGCATTGAGAACTGGGCTGCTGGAGTCCAGAATTCTAGTCCTAGATCTGCCACTGACCCCTTGGGTGATTTTAAGCCTGTGTCTGTTCTTCTATGAGCCCAGTTTCACCATCATTTCAATGATGTAATCAACAAATTTTAAAGATCCTCTTAGCCAAGAAGTTTTAGGAGTCTATGGACCTGCAAATTCTCCTCATAGCTCCAAATAGCTAAGCTCAGAGGAGACTGGGTTCTTCAAAGCCCTAGGTCAAGGCCTAGGTCTCACTCCTCTTTTTAATTCCTGTATGTAGCACTGGGCAGGTCCAGAGTAGAGATTCAGGAAATGAGGGTTGAATAAACAAGTTGGTTCCTTTTCAGTACTGCATGACAGCTGCTGTTCTACGCCCCTCTGGGGCTTTGGATTTCTCAGCCCTGGCCACCTCCTACCTAGCTGGCCCTCCTGACTGCCTACTCCCCAACTAATGGCAGAGCTTGCCAAGCTGGCAACAGCTCCCACCCCTCTGTGCCAAGACCACAGCCTCTGGTATCCTCAACCGAGAATAACATGGAGAGTTCTGGTGCTGCAGCTCTTTCTCAGCCCCTGCTGGTGGCAGCTCTCGGGGTCCAACGGGTTACTCTCAGGTTGGGGAAGTTGCCTTCGAAGGGAGGAGATTACCTTCGAAGGAAGGAGACTACCTTCAATCAGTATGAAAAGCTACTTATCCCTCAATGTCCCCTCTTCCATGAAGCCATCCTTGACTTCCAGAGACCTGGTCCACCCCTCTACTATAGCATGTGTGTGCAGATTATTTCTCTTCTTCCCACATAAGCTGCTGGAAGGCAGGGGACCCCCCCCCACACACACACACACCATCCTTGGATATTTTGGAAGACCTTGTGGTCTACACAGGTTTGGTGAAAGTTCACCCTTCTGGATGTGGTGCAGAAGGCACAGCTATGATGGCACGCCAGGAGCACGCCAAGAGACCTAGTTTTAGCTTAGTTTTAATATAAAAGTAGCTACATGTTTACCGTGCAGCTAGGCACGTACCTCTTCCCTATCTAATCTTCTCTGCAGTTTTGCTAGTTTGATAGTATTACTCCCATTTTATAGATTACAAAATGAAGACTTTCAAAGGCAGTAACCTTACTCAAAGGTGTGCACAGAGCACAGACCTGGGGCTGTTTGACCCTGAAACATGGTTCTTTCTGCACCACTGTATACTGCCTTCCAGTTAAGCTAACCTGTTCTAATGTGGGCAACCGTAGGCGCTGGGTCCCCTGGTGACTTGCTCTTGATCTCAGTGTAGTATAATAGGATTTAAGCTGTGGGTTGCAAGCTCCTTTGATTTGGGAGAAGTGCCCTCCCAAGTGTGTGAAAATCTCCCAACCTTTGAAGAACTTTTTGGAAATCCAAACCTCCACCTGGCTTTGGCTCTGCAAACAGAGATACAACTCTGTTGGTCGGGTGTTTTTCTACTTCACGGATATTAAGCACCTGTTGTACTAGAATGGCCGTGTATGGTATAGGTCACAGGGCACTGGGCTAGAAGCCAGAAGACCCTATGGTCAAGCCCAGCTTTGTACCTGACTTGCTGTGTGATGTCAGACAAGTCCTGTCACCTCTCTGCACCCAATTTTCCACATCAGAATGTAAGATATAAACAGGATTGGTGATTTTCAACTTTTTAATTTTTTCATTACTGACACTCATTTCTCAAATCTAATCTCTCTGTGAACCCTAAAATTTAAAAAAAAAAAAAAAAACAGTTTAAAGTGGAACTGCCCTAGTGAGGCCTCCCTCCTCCCTTGTCCCCCACCCCCAACCTCCAGTCTCCCTGGGATAAAATTCAGACTGCAAAGCTCCTAGGCAGCCCTGCCCTGTTGCTTCTGATAAACAGAAGGTTTTTGCTTCCTCAGCCTTCTAAAGGAGATGCAGAGCTAAGGACAGTGGAATGCAGCTTTGGATTCCAGAAGCCAAGGACCTACTACAAATGTTGTTCTCTGAAAATTGAATCAGAGATGTGTAGACCAATCTGACTTGACTTCAGAATGACGTTGAGCAAGTCACTTAACCTCTCTGAGCCTCCATTTCCTCATCGCTAAAAGTTAGAATGATTCTCTGCAATTAAATGAAATAATGTATACAGTATATATAAAGTACCTAGTCCAATGCCCAGCACATGACACACATGGTATATTTTCTCTTGTTTCCTCCATCTCTCTAGCCTCCAAGGCAAAGATAATAGAGGAATAGAGACACCTACTCAGTCAAGTCTTTACCAGTACTATGGAGTATAGTAAACAAAACCCTGCACTCATTATCTAGAACAAATTCAAATTTTAGTTCGATTACTAACTAGCTGTGTAGTCTTGGGCAAGTGATTTAACCTCTCTGTTTTAGGCCAATCCTTGGCAGACCTGAGAGTAAAATCTTACACAAAATGAGCACTCAGAACTTTGTAACTGTCGAATGATTGCTCATTTGGGGGTTGGGGTATCTTTGGGAAGGCTTGGCTTACTCCTGTGTCATGATGTGGCTGGCTCAAGGGCGGGGTGGTAGGGTGGGTTCCTGTGTGGCTCCAGATAACCCCAGCCCTGCCAGGGAAGAGGATCCGATAAAATAGGCCCCAGAGCTGATTGGGAGGGAGCTAAAGGTGCCTAGAAGGCAGCCATCATCAGTGTACTAAAGGACCCACCCCCAGGCCCAGGGAGTGTGTGATCTTGGGTAAGTTCCTACCTCTCTGGACTTTGAGGTTCCATTTACACAGGAGAGATTGGTGGCTCTTTTTTTTTTTTTTTTTAACCTACTCAGTTAACGGATATTCCCCTAGGCACCTTGTTTGAAGGTAGAGTAGAGATATAGTGACCAATGAACTGTAAAGGTGTCTTAAGACTGAAAAACGAAGCAGGCAAGTCCATTGAATAACAGAATTTATTACAGGGTAATTTACTTACAGGAAGATTAGATTGGAGTAGAATAGAGGACCCAGCAGCAGCCTACACAGATTATTCTCAGCTGCTAGGTAGTTGTTACAGTAAATATCTTATAGTATAGCTGAACTACTAATGATTGACAAGACAAGGGGACAAAGAATGCAGTACAAGACAGGAATGCAGTATAAGACAAGTGGTCTTATAATGGATAATTGTTTAGAATTGATGCCAACACTAGTTTGATATTTATCTCGGTTGCTATGCCATTCTGGCCGTTTACTAACAGGAATCTTTAAGGTTAAATTGTGTAAGCTTACAGGACACAGCTAATCATTAACTGAGACTTTGGTACTGGCTGAGACTAGTTAGGTCAGAGTTCTCAGCATGGAAAAACAAGCAGGCAGACAAAGATGGAGTCGGTTTTGTTCACATCAACATCTATACACACCTCCAAAAGGAAGTGTCTGAAATGGAGCTCTGCTCCCCGCTGCCCCCTTCCTGCCTTGTCCCTGTCTCCATCGCCCTCCAGGTCAAACAAACTTCGAGCATCCACCCCAAGAGACTGCCTCTTGGCAGCCTTATGATGGCCCTTCCTTCTCCGCCCCTCTGACCCCACAGCCTCTATGCTTCTCTCTTCCAATCTGCTGTACTCAGGCTGTGAGAATTTTCTTCCAAGAGCCTGGCTCTGACCACTCCCACACTCACTAGTCAGAAATCTTCCCTGTCCTCAGCTTGGCCCCCTCTCATCCTCTCCCCTCCACACTTGGCTCGATTACCTCCTCAGGTCCTGAGAAGAGTCTACGACCATCCCCCCTTCCCCACCTTTACTCCTTTCTTCCTTTGCTGAGGAAATGTTCACCCCCTTTTCACTGCCTAGCTGAATCCACTCCTCCTGCAAAACCAAGTTCAAGTCCTCATCTTTCAACAAGCTCCTTCTGACCTCCAGACTCACATTGGAACGCACGACTCTCTTTTGGTAGGCTCCGCCTTTCCTAGGTGCACTCAGTCAGCCCTCCCTCCCAGGACTGTAGTGCCAACTTGATGAGTAATGTGTGCCAATGTCCTGTGTGGCCTGGCACACAGTAGGTGCTCAAGAAACAAATGATAATGCCCCAGCTTTCTTCTGTCTTATATCCCTTACTTATCTGGCATTTAGGGAATACTGTCTAGTATTTCTTGTAATTAAATATTTACTATGTGGCAGAGTGTTTGGGGGCAGTGAGCAAAAACGAACTCACTATGGACCCTGCCCTGCAAAAAGCTCAGTCTACTGGAATGAGATAAGGTGGATCCACAAAGAACTGTTATATAAGAGAGAATGTGATCTGGGCAAGAAGAGAAGCTTTAGTGGGAGAGGGAAGTCGGGGGTGCCTTGTGGAGAACCAGATAGGATTTGGGGTGGGGAGGTTGCAGAGAAAGCACAGCCCTCTAGATAAAGGAACATGGTGTGCAGAGCCAGAAGCCGGCCAAACATGGCTTGTGTTTGGGGAACAGCAGGAGGCTCTAGGGATGGAAAAGACTATATCAGTGGCTACTCCTCAGGGCATCTGTCTGTCTGTCTGCCAGGTATGGTGGTATTTAATCCTCTCAGTGTGTGTCTTGCCTGACAAGAAGTCCATATACCAAGGGGTTAACAGTGCTTTTCTCTAGAGGTAGAATTACAGGAGATTTTTCTCTTTTGGCTTATCTAAAATTTCTGCCAAGCACATAGACATTTTTCATGGAATAAACAAAGTTTAAATGTTAGCTAGATCAGTGTTTCTCATTCTGATTTCCAGTCCATCACAGATTGATTCTTTGATAAAATAAAATAAACATTAATTACTAGAAAAATGTTATTTGAAATGAAAAAGAGAGATCATATCAAGTACAAACCTAAATTTTATATTATCAGGTTCAAATTGCTATGAAAGTTTCTTAAGGCCTGCTTTCAGTTCTCCACTTACAGAGTGGCAGGGATTGGTGACCCACACTCAAAAGGGTACTCGGGTAGAGCGCAGGGGAGGCAGGAATCTCGAAGAGCCTGGGGGTATACGACCACCTCCTGGGGACAAGGACCATGTCTCACGTGTCTCTCATTGCCCCCACAGAGCTGAGCACACAGCAGATACTTCGGGAGCCCTCAGTTACAACCAGCTAGCTGGCTGTCCTGCGCCTCCACTGCCCACCATGCAGCCCCAGTCGGTTCTGCACAGCGGCTACTTCCACCCACTGCTTCGGACCTGGCAGGCAGCTGCCACCACCCTCCATGCCTCCAACCTCATCTACCCTATCTTTGTCACGTGAGTCCCCAGAATGAGCCAGCTCTCTGATGCGGGGGTGGGTCAGTGGGTGTGTATGTGACTGAAGCAGGCGTCTGTTATTTGGGGAGATAAAGTGAGCTATTGGCTTGGAGCTCAAGGTATTGGAAGTGGCCTGCTAGGTTAAGGACAGCCATCTTAGGAACAAAACAAATCTGAAAAGAACACGATCTTCTCATTAAGAAAACAAGAATAACCCTTACCTGCCATCCTGAGCTTTTACAATAAGATGAAAGCTGAGAAGATGTCAGGTTATAAACTGCTATGTACATGTAAGAGATGGCAGTCATGACTATTAATAATAGCAATGGCTGACGTCTGTTGAGCACTTATTGTGTACTAGGCGCTATGCTAAGCACCTCCATCTATTATCTCATTCAGTCCTGACAGCATCTGTATAAGAAAGCTGTGGACATTATCCCCTAGAATGTCATCTCCACAAGGGCAGGGATTTTTGTCTGTGTTGTTCACTGTTGTATCGCCAGAGCCTAACACAGTACCTGGCATATAATAAGTGCTCAATAAATATTTGTTGACTGAATGAATGGATCCACCCAGGATATAGGTAAAGGGCCTGAGGCTCAAAGAGATGGTGTGACTTAGCCAAGGTCACCCAGTCTGTAAGTGGCTATGATAGCAAGTGAAGACCTTGTGGCTTCAGAGTCCAATTTTTTAACCACTTTACTGCTTTCTATGATTACTCAGTATAGTTGCTCTTATCATTCACTGTTTTGTTGTTGTTGTTGTTGTTGTTCCTATTATTTCAGACCCTGGGCTTGGCTAGACAGGGGAACCAGACACTGGACCCCCATTCTCTTCCCACCATCTCTACTTCCATATTCCTTCCCAGCTCCCCAAAACCTTCCCCCACCAGTCACTCTCTCACCACTGGCCCTTCCCACCGCTACCAATCCATAGCTCACCCCCACTCTTGCAGGGATGTTCCTGATGACGTACAGCCTATCGCCAGCCTCCCAGGAGTGGCCAGGTAGGAGACACGGTGGGGAAGGCAGGGGGACAATGAAGGGAGAGGTGTTACAGGTGGAGGTGCCAGGAAGCAGAAGCAGACCCAGGAGGTAGAGAATCCAGAGAGTCTGACTTCAGCTCATTAGAGAAAAGGGTTTTTTCAGCGTCAAAGTTGTTCCACAATAGAAGAGGCAGCCTCATAAAGTAATGGGCTACCCATCACCAGAAATGTCTTAGCAGTCTTCCAGAGGAGAGCTGAACTTCAAATGGGAATTCAATAAGAATGTTGGAGGGGCCTTCCACAGCTGCATTCCATAGTTCTGCTGCTTGGGGCCTCAGCTTCCCCATCTATTTGGTGGGGCATTC
>NW_006440132.1:7038413-7062867 GCF_000325575.1 Pteropus alecto
CCTGGTGCCATGTCCAGCTTGGCTCTTCACAGAGACCCAGTATGGCAGAATGGGGTGGGCCCTTGCCTGGGATCCACCTCACTTCAGTCCCTCCACCCCACCTGCAGGTATGGTGTGAACCGGCTAGAAGAGATGCTGAGGCCCCTGGTGGAAGAGGGCCTGCGCTGTGTCCTGGTATTTGGAGTCCCCAGCAGCGTTCCCAAGGTGAAGAATCGGAGGATGAGTTAGAGGGGAGTGGATGGGGAGGTTGGGTGAGGGCGAGCTAAGGTTCCACAGTGACCACACCTTCATTCTAGTCTTGTGCTGGCCTTGCAGCCACAAGTGAATGGACATGGCACCTGCTGTTTTGACAGCACCCATGTAGGGTCAGGAAACCAAGTAGGGCTATGACACCCTGACTGGACAAGTCGAGTCCCCTTTGCAGAATGGGGGCAGTCCTCACTGTGCCTCCTCGTCCAGAATCTGAGGTCATAAAAGGAGAGGGCTAGAGCTGTGCTCTGTTGTGCCTCCCGAAGGCTTCATGTGACAGAGACACTGCTTTGTCCTTCCCCTGCCACTAGGATGAGCGGGGCTCTGCAGCCGACGCGGACGACTCCCCAGCTATCAGGGCAATCTGTCTGTTGCGCAAGACCTTCCCCAGCCTCCTGGTGGCCTGTGATGTCTGCCTGTGCCCCTACACCTCCCATGGTCACTGCGGTGAGTTCCCTCCTGCCACCTGCACTCCCACTTCCCAGTTCTCCCCATGGCAGGGACAGGCCAGGGCCTAACATGCTCCCTAAAACCCAGCTGTCTGACCCACAGGGCTTCTGAGTGAAAATGGGGTTTTCCGGGCTGAGGAGAGCCGGCAGCGGCTGGCAGAGGTGGCACTGGCCTATGCCAAGGCAGGTGAGTGAGACACCAGCAGGGATGAGCACCTCTGGGCCAGGGAGGTGGCAGAGTGGATAGGAGGGCCCCAGAGTTCTGAAGGCCACCCTCTGCCCCTTAGGATGTCAGGTGGTAGCCCCGTCGGACATGATGGATGGACGCGTGGAAGCCATCAAGGAGGCTCTGATGGCACATGGATTTGGCAACAGGGTAGGGGCGGGGGAGTGCGGGGAGGGGAGTTGGGGAGGTGAGAGAGCCTGGACCAGCCCCGCCCCTGTATCTGCCAAGAATCACAGAACTGAAGACAGCACTGGAAAGGCCTTTGGGATCTCTCTCAACCTCTGTACCTCGGTTGGGGAAATCAAGGCCCAGAGCTCCAAAGGGGCTAGAACGCAGGCACTCTAGTTCCCATCCTGGGTCCTTTTCCTGCCACATCCCTTAGGGGCATCTGGAAAGGGCCAGCTGAGCCTCGACCTTCATTGTCTCCTCATAGGTATCAGTGATGAGCTATAGTGCCAAATTTGCTTCTTGTTTCTATGGACCTTTCCGGTGAGTGGGGACTGGTGGGGGTCTTCTGTTAAATCCTTGACCTGTTAGCCCAAAGCTGGAGCTTACCTCGATGTCTCTGCTTCCAGGGATGCGGCTCAATCAAGCCCAGCTTTTGGAGACCGGCGTTGCTACCAGCTGCCACCCGGAGCACGAGGCTTGGCCCTCCGAGCCGTGGTGAGTGACCAGAGCTTGAGCCCCACCCAGCTTGTCTCCCTCTCACCTCACCTCCCAGGTACTGCTCACATCATACCTCATCCCTTAGGACCGGGATGTGCGGGAAGGAGCTGACATGCTCATGGTAAAGCCGGGGATGCCCTACCTGGACATTGTGCGGGAGGTGAAGGACAAGGTAAGCACAGCAGAGACAAAGGGGGACTCAGGGAGTTGAGAGGGTGTGTCCATAGACTCTGGGACCTTAGATTAAGGGACTGCAGAATCTCAGAGTTGGAAGCAATCTGCCCCTAAATAGGAATCCTCCCCTCCGTGCCCCTGCCCAGGAACCACCAGTGGGCAGGAGCCTTTAACAGCTCTGCTCTAA
The DNA here is from genome assembly GCF_000325575.1 of Pteropus alecto. Taxonomy (NCBI): domain Eukaryota; kingdom Metazoa; phylum Chordata; class Mammalia; order Chiroptera; family Pteropodidae; genus Pteropus; species Pteropus alecto. Next base: position 7,040,365 of record NW_006440132.1, read on the forward strand.
CAGTTCAAGAATGGGCCAGGCTGCCAGCATCAGTTACTCAAAGTATGGGGCTCAAGATGGTCACAGATTGGGCGGAGAGGAAGGGACACTCCCAGAGGCACACCCACCCCCCACTTTTGCCTACTGCTGCTTCTCTGCAGCACCCTGAGCTTCCTCTCGCCGTGTACCATGTTTCTGGAGAGTTTGCTATGCTGTGGCACGGAGCCCAGGCCGGGGCATTCGATCTCAAGGCTGCTGTACTGGAGGCCATGACTGCCTTCCGCAGGGCAGGTAAGCTGGCCGAGGTGGGGTTTTTGACCCGTGCCACATGGACTGATAGGTACGTCATTCAGAGAAGGAATTGAAGTCGGGAGACAGCCTGGAGTCTTAGGCCTAGAAATACCAGGGATCTAAACAGACACAGGCTGAGGAAGAGACATGGAACTAGAACAGAACATGGAACAGTGAAGAAAGCAGAGCCCCCTTTTTTGCTTTTGAGACCTTGGCCTAGCCACTTCTCCGAACCTCAGTACCTATATTGGGATAAGATACCTGGTCCATGGTTGTTGTGTGGATTTAATGAGAGATATATGGAATTGGCATATGCTTATCACTCCATAATTGGGAGCTGGTTTTGCTGGTGGGAAGGGAACTTACGGCTTACCTATTTCCCCAGCTGAAGCCCACACAGAGAAAATGACTTGCCCACAGTTCATACAGAGTTAGAACCAACAAGAGTTGGGCTCAGTCTTATGTCACCCACCGACTGCCTTTTCACAGTAGCCTTCTTCCCTCACTGGCCCTCAGCTCCCAGGAAGCGTGCCCAGAGCTGATGCCCTGCCCCTCCCCTGCTTCTCTCCCCACACAGGTGCCGACATCATCATCACCTACTACACGCCTCAGCTATTGCAGTGGCTGAAGGAATGACAGACAGAGTGTGCAATAACCAAGAACTAGAACTTTAAAAAGGTCCAGGGACCTTGGAGAAGTGAAAACCAAAGTAAATCCTGCTTTTAGAACTTTGCCATCTTTCTCTCTTCATGCTCACATGCTGGCGGGTGCCCAGCACTGCTGGGTGTTTTCTGCCAGCATACCAAATCTTACCACTCAACAGCCACATCTGCATGGGCTCCCCCAGCATCCCCACGCTCCCCTGGGTTGGCTCTGAGGCTACCTCTGTCACTCCAGCTCCTTCCTCTGGTGTGGCTTCAACTTGAAAGTTCCCAGGAGTGTTGGCACAGGCTCAGTGGAGCCTGGGAGAAGGGCTTGGAGCATTAGGGGAAGAGGAAGCTGTTGTATCGTGGATCCTCAGAAGCTCTGGAAAGCCCGAGCCCTCTGGCAGCATTGCTGGGCGCTGAGACTGAGGCCTAGACTGACATCCCTGGGTTTAGAGTTGAGATCTGCTGTGATTCCACTGAAAGATGATTCCCACACAGGCCAGGGGTTGTCAGGCTGCCTGAGATCTCCTGTTCTGCCCTGAGCCATACACCCGGAAGATAATTACTCATTAACAAGCAGAAACATTGCCCGAGGATCAAAATTCAGAGGCAAAGAGAGTTCCTGACTGTTGGAGATGTCGCCATCAAAAAGGTTTTTTATTAAAGAGATATTTTTTGAGAACGTGTGCTCTGTGTCCAGGCACGGTGCTGTGTACTTATTGAGCATCTAGCAGGACAGACCTCAGCTTGTCTCTCTGCATGGAATCTATACAAGGAGAATGGGGGAGACAGACGACAACAAGAAAACAGATAAAGCAGTTACAAATTGTATTAAGTGCTTTGAAGGAAAGAAAGGGTATGAGACAGGATAACAGATGAGGAGGCCTCTCTTGAGAGGGCAGTTGAAAAGCCTTCCCTGAGGTTGACAAGGAAAGAGCCTTCAGAGAGCAGAAGCTGCATGAGTGACGTGGAGTGTGCAAAGATCCTGCAGTGAGGGGAGCTTGGCAGGGTAAAGAGGACTGGAGGCTAGAAAGGTAGATCCTGCACCTTTTAGGAAGCTTGGATTTTATTTTGCATCTGACACAAAGCCATCTGAAGGATCTTAACCAGTTATGTATGGTCCAGTTTCCCATATCCTGCTGCTGTGGGGAAAATGGAAGGATAAGAGAGAGCCTGGTTGGGAGGCTGCTGCAGACCCCAGAGAACAATGGTGGTGGCCCAGACCATGATGGTGGCAGTGGAGATAGGAGGAAGCAAATGTATTCAGGATACATTTTGGAGACAGAAGTAGCGGATCTTGCTGATGCTTTAAATCGTGGGGGCGGGGGGTGTCAAAGATGAGGCAGTAAGAGGAGATAAGGATGCCTTCCCTGGTTTCTGACTTGAGCAACTGGTTGAATGGTTTCAATTTTCTTCTGAGACTGACAGGACATAATGTTTCCCTCTAGCTTAAGTTAAGGCCCAGCTAAGGAGGGGCCTGTTTGCAAGTCCACCCGCCCATCTGCAAAGTGACAGGGAATCTCACCTCCAGGCCCAAAGCAAGTTCAATTTAGACCATAAAACAATACAACCCATTTTAAAATTTAGAATTATAAACTGGCAGCTCCTACAGTCAGACCAGCCTCCTCTGACTCCTGGTAGTCCTCCCTGGAGCTGTGGCCAACTTAACTGAAGACCTAACCTCAGCCAATAGGAAGTGGCCAGCCAAAATCAGGGCTTGAAGAGTCACAAAGCTTCTAGGGAGCTTAAGTCTGGACATACCACCTAGGGGCCCGAAGCACTCATTGGAGATGAGCCATTGATGGGCCTTGGGGCTTAGCTCAGACCAGAACCTGTGACTGTCTTAGCTTCCTGGCTTCCTGTGTCGTAGCCCCTAGTCTCTGAGCTCATTTCTGGTTAAAATGACTAGTGTGAAAGAGAAGGTTCTTCAAGGGTATCGCAGATTCATCATTGCCAAGCAAGTACAAGTGCTGACCCTGTTCTAGATGCAGAGAGACATAGGAAGCAAACAACTCTCTGTATCCAGACCCCCTACCAAGGGGTAACAACATTAAGTGGAATGAGTGTCCCTGGGAACCAGGTGGCACACATGTCACCAGTGACATGACAGGTGCTATGAAGGTTTCCAGGACCTGACCTAATTTGAAGGATCAGAAAATGCTTCCCTGAGGGACTGACAACCTAGACCTGAAAGATGAGCCACTAAGCAAAAACATGTCCGGGGAAGAGCATTCCTGGCAGAGGGAATCCTGGGGCTGAAGCACAGAGAAAGGCCAAGGAAGAAGTGGCCTGAACTGAGTGAAGACACCAGGGACAAACCATGCAGGGGCTCAAAAGCCATGCCAGCTTTCTCAAACTTTATTCCAAGAGGAAGGAAAGCCAGTTGAAGCCGTTTAAGCTGGGGGATGACTCACTCTGGTTTGCATTTTATAAAACTATTTTGACAGCACTGTAGCAAATGAGAAATTTCGTGACCTGGACTGCAGTAGTGACAGGATGGAGAAGGAATGGATATAGGAGGTAGATTAGATAGGAAGGACAGACTTGGCTTGAGCTCCTGGGTAACTGATGGGCCATTTACTGAGATAGAGAAGCTTGGAAGAGGGTCAGGGTGGAGGGGATTTGAATGAGGAAGCTATATCTAGAAAGATTGTATGTCTCACCCAAGGCCACTCGAAAGTTTGTGGCAGTGCTGGGTCTAGAACTCCAGTTACCAAAATCAGCAGAGCTGAGATTTCAACCCATATAGCCAAATTCCAAGGCCTCTAACCTTAACCATTATACCATACCACCTCCCAATAAACAGCAAAATTATGGGTCTAACACAATGCTATTATTAACTCCAGTAGTGGGCCAGACTGAGGGATTAAGTTGCCTTCAGGCATCATGGTTTATGTGAATGGCATCCTCTAGAGTCAAGACTTGTCTCTTGGGGTGCCAGCCTGGTGTCCTCTTCAGCAACTCCTTGCTTTATCTATAGAGGCAATAATGACCAGGCAGGTAGCTGGAGGGGTTTGGGTGGTCCTGGGGCAATCTGGCTCCTGCACAGCTCTGTCTCCTGCTGTGTTCCCTGCTCTTGCTAGTAGTAATTTTATCCCTGGGTAGAGAACTCAGCCTCTACCATCGGCATGGCATATTATTCTCAGGCTTCCAGGCATCACAGCTAATTAGTGAGCACTAAGGGACCTTTCTTCAGATGTTTTCCCGTTTCTCAGATGTGCCATCTTGGACTTGAACTTGTCTTTTTCTGGTAGGACCTTCCTGAAAGTCATACCAAATAGCCGACACATTCCATCATCCTCACTTTTTGCTTTACAAAGATCCTTAGAACTACAAGCTCAGTGGGCATATGGTTGGGGGTGCCAAAAAGCAACAGGCATTTTAACCAGCCAATTTCCCAGCTAGAAGAGAAATCCTGACCTGCTCCATACCCCATGTGGACTCTGCCAATTCCACATGTTAGGGCCTGTGATTTGCAGCACCTCATACTCTATATTGTTCTGGGTACTCTTGGTTGAAAGTGACAAACTAAACAGTAAAAAAGGAAATGATTGGTTTTCATAACTGGTTTGTAATTAGGTCAGGTGTGGCTAGATCTAGGATCAAAGGCTCTCATGGAGGCCTTTGTCCCTTCCTAGCTCTCTGCCTCAGTTTAGCTTTATTCTAAAATGGCTTTTGCCACTTAACAGCAATATGGTCCTTAGCTGGTCCTTTAGACTCACAATCCCAGATAAAGATCCTTTATGTCCCATCATTCACATAGCAAATCTCTGGAGGTCTGATTGGCCCTGCTCAGAACATATGGCTGGCTCGCTCAGTCACTGTAAACAATGGCATAGGAGATGTAGCACTATGATTGACATAGTCTCTGTCATCACACCGAATACTGGTGAGGTCTCAGAGCTTTTGTACCAGTGGTCTCCTTTGCCTGGAAATGCTTTACTCCAAAGTCTGTATGGCTGTCTCCTTTTTATTGTTAAGAACTTGGCTTAAGTGTCCCTTCCTCAAAATAACCTCTCCTGACACCCAATTTAAAGTCATTCCCCAGTTGCTCTATATTAGTCAGGCTTCAAGTTCAGTAGATATAACAATCGTCAAAATAACGATAGCTCAAGATGAAATTTTCTGAGCAGTCCAGAGCTATGTAAACTACATGGTGTGAGAAGTCTTGGCTCCTGACTCGTTCTGTCATCAAATCAGCACATCTTGTGACCAAAAATGGCAGGTCCAGTTTCCACCATCAGGTCCTCTTTTCAGCCAGCAGGAAAAAGAGAGGGGCAAGTGGAGGGCATGACCCTTCTTTACAAAGGCATAACCCAAAAGCTACATGCATTACTTCTGTGCACCTGCCCTTGTCTGAACTTAGTCATATGGCCACACCTAGTAGTGTAAGCAAGACTGGAAAATAGTCTAGCGAGCCATCCATGTGCTCAGCTAAAACTTAGGGGTTCAAGTGCTAAAGAAGATGGAGAGAATAGATATTGGGGCAAATGGCTGTCCCCATCACATGAATTTTCTTATAATCACAAAAACAATGGACAGAATAGCAAAGAGGTCACTGGAGATGGGAGACCCAGAGAGGGGACTTGTCCAAACTCACACAAGCCAAGGGCAGACCAATGCTAAGATTCAGGTCTACGTCCAAGCCCAGTGTTCAAAACAGAAGGAATTGCATAGGAGTGGGAGTGAGGGATTGATTTTAGAGAGATTTTAGCTTTTCATGTGTTATCTTAAGTTCAAATTCATTTTTATATTCATGCATTATATATATATAAAACAAGCATATTTCCATGTTTTTGTGCAAATAAATGAAAATGGCCAATACGTATATGAAAAAGTGTTACCTTCATTTGTCAACAGAGAAATTCAAGTTAAAACCACAATGAGATACATAGCACCATACATCCATCAGAACGCCTAATGTTTTTAAAAGGTAGAAATGCCAATTGTTGAGAATATGGAGCAACTGGTACTCTCAGATATTACTAGTACAACCACTTCAGAAAATTAGCCCCATCTACTAACTGCATACCTTTTGGCCTAGTGATTTCACATCTAGGACTTTACCTAACAGAAATGTGTACATATGCTCACTAAAGTACATATTTGAGAATGTTCATAGCAACATTTTCTAATATTTGTAGTAACCAAAAACTGGAGATAACCCAAATGTCTATATCAACAGTAAAATGTGCTATATTCATATAATGGAATATTACAGGTATGACAATGACCTACAACTACACATAGCAACATGAATGAATCTTACAAATAAAATTTTGAGCAAAAGAAGGTAAAAGAGTGCATGTTGTATTCCATTTTTATACAGTTCAAAAACAAGCCAATATGCAATTAGGAATCTGGCTAGTGGTTACCCTTTCGGGGGTAAGCGACCAGACAGGGGCTCTAGGGTTTTGGAAATGTTCTATTTCTTGGTCTTGGTGCTGGTTGCAACTTGTAGAAATTCAAGGACATTTATACTTCTTTGCACCTTTCTCTATGTGTGATATATTTTAATTAAAATTAATTTTTAAATAAGTAGATGAAAATTTAAAAGAGAGAGACATATGTCTGGTGTGCCCAGCCTGGGTTTACTTAATGCTTTCAATGTGAGAATCTCAAGGGAAAAGTGCTCATGTAAGAAACTTGTTTTCTCAAAGAGAAATAATTTAGGCCAATATCCAGTGTAGTGACATGTCAGGTGTCTCCAGAAGCAATCACCAGGCCAGGACACACAGAAGAGATCAATGAAACCCTCCGAGGAGTTCTGTCACCTGATTAGGGAAGACACTACACACATTAAGTGTACCCATTTTGAATTGGCAAATCAGAAAGAAACTTGTTTCAGAATAGCAGGGACCTGTCATTAGCTTTTCTGTGTCACACAAGGCTCCTTTTTCTCTGCTAAAAAAGGTTACTCAATAGAAAGGCGGAATCCAGAGGGCAGTTCAATCAGGGCCATAACTCCAGGGGGCACTTTCACATGGATTGTAATGGAAATAAGGCCCTTGTGCAATGGGTGCCCTGGGTTGAAATACTTACATAATCAGACAAAACCCTAATGGCTCAATAGACTCAATTATTTCAACAGAAAAGAATCATCTTCTGTTTCTCAAAGAGTTTTTCCATGTGCTCTTGTTTGATCCTGAAGTAAACATGTTCTATTAATATAAGGAGAAACTGAGGGTTCCATGGGCAAAGTTAACAATCTTGGAAATTTAATGTATAAGTGAAACTGGACTTCAGTGGAAGTTATTTTGTCCAATCCCCCCAGTTTGCATACTGTGAGATGGAGGCTCAGAGAGGAACAGGATTTAATGGAGGGCTCACAGAGGGTCAGACGGCAGAGCTGGGAGTAGAACCTAAGGGGCTGGGTTTTAGGTGGCTGAAAAGTGGACAATAGTGGACAATCTCAGACATTGTTGGGTTCTGTGAAATGCAGATGGACCTTTGGCCTTCCAATCACCCTTCCCACTCTCACTTCTAGAAATCGTGCTTGTGACACATAACGATTTTTACGGGTAAGTCTCTGGAATCAGGCTCTGCCTTGAGGCCCAAGGTCTGTGACTCTGCACTTTGTATTCCCTCCCAGGCCTGAGTCCAGTGAAGGTGAGGCAGTTCTAAATGAAGTGAACAGACCAGCCCTGGAATAGAGGAGGAAGTTTTGTTAAAAAAAAAAAAAAAAAAAAAAAAGGAGGGGGATTATATGCATGTTTATGTGCTCCAGAAAAATGTCTGATCACATAATAACCCAAACTGCCACTGCAATAACCCTTGGGTTGTGAGCAGGGAGGCCCCCTTTTTCCTCCCCGCCCCCAAGGCCACTGCCCTTGCTCAGGAAGCAGGTTAGGCCCCCAGCACCTTTGCACTTGCCAGTTCCTTGTCCCTTAATCTACACCTGACTGCCATTCAGATCTTTGCTCCTCCCCTAACCACCTCATCCAAAGAGACCCGCTGCCAGTGTTCATGAAACCATTATTTTATTGCCTCCATAGCACTCATCACTATCTGAAATCTTGTTAATTTCCTTGATTTGTGTCTGCTCCTCCAATGTTCCATGAAGGCAGAAACTTTTTGTTTCCCACTGTTTCCTCGATGAAGCACAGCGTCAGACACAGCAGAAGACAGACGCTCAGGGAGTACTTAATGAATAAGGTTGGGCTTTTGGTTTTTACTTTGTACACTTTGTGTTTTTAAATATTTTTGAGATGAGCATGAATATTTTTTGACTTTTATCAGAAAACAAACAAACAAACAAAAAACCCCGCTAGGTTTTACTGCAGAGCACTCTAGCCTCTCAGCAAATTGTCTTGGGTTAGACAAGTTTCCAACTGAAAGCACTTCCCTCCAGATACCGACTGAAGACTCTCACCAGAGAGGGGCATTGCCTTGCCCAAGTCCACACAGCATTCAGTAAGCCAGGCCGGGACCCAAATCCCCCTCTTCCCAAGTCAGCCTGGGCCCCTCCCAGGAGTGCCCGGACCCAAGGGAGGAGCAGGGGCTTGCAAGAGGGAAAGGGAGAGCGGAGAGAGGGCAGAAAGGGGGTTAAGGCGGGAGACGGAAAGGGTGCAAGGTGACCGTGAGAAGCGAGGTGAGGGGTGGAAGGGCGCGGGATAGGGAACCGAGAGGGTGTCTCACGAAAAGGCGGGGAGCGGGCCAAGGAGCACGGTGACAGAGGGCGCCGGAGACGGGTAGGGGCGGGGAAGAGCGAAGTCAAGGTACGGAGGCTGCGGAAGGAGGGTGCGGAGGGCGGCAGAGAGAAGCGGCGTAGGGGGCGGAGCCGGCGGGAGGCGGGAGCCCAGGCGAGGAGGGAGCAGCGAAGGGCCTAGCGAGGGGCGGATTGTAGCTCCGTGGGACCGTGAGACATCAGCTTTCGTCTCTTGAGCTGGCGGGCGGCTGCAGATTCCTTCTTGATCGGCTTCCCTGCGAGGCAGGTGGGTCCTAGGCCCCGGGGTTGGGCGGAGCGGTCAGAGCGCGCTGGAGCTGAGAAGGGGTACCCAGGATTGCGGCCGCAGCTGCGACCAGAGTCCCTAAGACCCTCCTGCCCCAGGTCACGCTGTAGAGGTTTCGCTCTAACGGCAGACTTACCTGGACTTCGCCGCCACCAAGCCCTGGAGGTAGGGAGGAAGGGTGAGCAGTTCAGGCCGGTAGCCTAGAGTCCCCAGCTCCGGCTTCCAGAAATGGAAAATACGTTGGGTCGGGAGCCAGAGCCTTTTGTCCTAGTCTTAGCTGTGCCAGTGGCTCCCTGCATGACTTTGGGCGAGTTCTGCCCCTCACTGGGCCTCCATCTCTCCACCTACAAAGTGAGAGGGTCTTTGGGTGGGTCCCTCTAAGTTCTAGACAGACTTAAATTCATTTTCTTGACCAACTTCTCCTAAGACATGTCCCCGGATACACCAGTCACTTCCCTCCCTCTGCAAGCACGCGGCTGCACTCTACTCTGGCCCCTTGGGTTTTTACTGGAAGCCTGAATCAACGCTGGGGTGAAAAGCTGCATCCAGCCTCTGGACAGCAGGCTGAGGAATTTGATTTCTGTGCATGAAGTCACTAATCCTTTCACTGGTTGTCCACCCAGGCAGATGTTATTACCTCCAGTAAAGATGAAGCTGGGGCTCAGAGAGGCTTAGGGATAGGTAGGATCAGGCTGCTTTGTCCTGCCCTTTGTCCTGTGCTGTACAGGTTTACCAAAATCAGATTTTTAAAAAAATTCAAATATGTCTAAGCAGTGGAAGGAGCGCTGGCCCGAGTTTAGAAGTTTGGGTTCTAGTCCTGGCTGTGCTGCTTGACCCACTGTGACCATAGGCGAGTTTCTGTCTTTGGCATCGCTAACAATAGGAATAGCAATTGTGATCGTTTCCTTACCTTGACCTACAAAGCCCTGCCCGAGTTGGTCCCTGTCTACCCAAAGCCCCAGACTCCTTGCCCTGCCTCAGGGCCTATACACTTGCTGCTTCCAATGCCAGAAACACTTAACCACCTCCTTTTCCCTTGTAGCCATTCTTCAGATCCCCACTGAAACTTCACTTGCCTAGGAAGTTCCCCAAGGAAGACTAGATCCAGTCCCTGGATTTATAACCTCATGGTTCATGCTGTCTTCATTACCCGTGTTTGTGTAGTTCTTTGTCTAATATCTGTATCCCTTATTATTTAATGCCTGCAAATGCCATGAGGGCTGGAAACCTGTACCGTTCCCAGCATCTAGCACCTAATAGGTGCTCAGAAATTTGTTGTGAAATGAACAGATGATCTCATTTAGTCCAACAACCTTGTGAGATTGGGTCATTGCGCCCCTCTCATACATGAGGAGACAGGGCTTCAAAGAGCGACACTCCTAGGGTTGCCAGGGCCAGAATTTGAACCCAGTCTGTATGACTCTAAAGACTGAACTTCCACTTCACCTGCCTTCTCATTCCAGGATCTTCTGCTGTGAAGACATTACCCAAGTCCCAGCAAATCTGACCCAAGGGTCCTGGAAAGAGAAGCAGGGTGGTCTTCTCCAGGTCGGTTTCCCCTTGGCCCTTGGGACCTTAGTTGGAGCTGGGGTAGATTTGGCTCCCTCCTACAGACCCATGGCACACCGGCTACAGCTGCGACTGCTGACGTGGGACGTGAAGGACACGCTGCTCAGAGTCCGCCGCCCCATTGGAGAGGAATATGCCTCCAAGGCCCAGGCCCATGGGCTGGAGGTGGAGGCTGCGGCCCTGGGACAAGCCTTCAGACAGGCGTACAAGGCTCAGAGCCACAGCTTCCCCAACTATGGCCTGAGCCACGGCCTCACCTCCCGCCAGTGGTGGCTGGATGTGGTCCTGCAGACTTTCCACCTGGCAGGTATCCGGGATGCCCAGGCTGTGGCCTCTATCGCTGACCAGCTGTACAAGGACTTCAGCAGCCCCTGCACCTGGCAGATGTTGGAGGGGGCTGAGGCCACCCTGAAGGGGTGCCGAAAGCGAGGGCTAAGACTGGCAGTAGTCTCCAACTTTGACCGGCGACTGGAGGACATCCTGGTGGGTCTTGGCCTACGAGAACACTTCGACTTTGTGCTGACCTCCGAGGCTACTGGCTGGCCCAAGCCGGACCCCCGCATTTTCCGTGAGGCCTTGCGGCTTGCTCACGTGGAACCGGCAGCGGCAGCCCATATTGGGGACAGTTACCACTGTGATTACAGGGGGGCACGGGCTGTAGGCATGCACAGCTTCCTGGTGATTGGCCCAGGGCCTTTGGACTCTGAAGTCAAGGATTCTGTACCCCAAGAACATATACTCCCCTCACTGCCCCATCTCCTGCCTGCCCTTGACCGCCTGGAGGGCTCACCCCCGGGGCAGTGAGTCTGGTGAGGGAAGTGGCTGGACCCAACAAACAGTAGAGACAGGGAGCCCTTTCCTTCCCAAGACCTGGCCTTTGCCCCTCTCCCTGCAGCCTTTATACAACGCATTCTGACTATAAAGCGGTGAGTGTGGGGCTTTCAGCCCTGCCCCACTGGCCAGCTGCTGGTCTCTGAGAGGATTCTTTCATCACGCCTGTGTCCCTTTTCTGTGTCCCCCCTCACCTCCAATAAGATTCACTGAGGGCCCGATTAGCTTCAAAACCAGGTACTTTCAAACTTTGTTTTAGCAGCTGGGCCCTTTTGTTATGGGAGATCTTATGTGGAACCTCAATATGCGAAACAGGGAAAAAAAGAGAAACTGGTAGGGTTGAAGCAAAGGTCCTGAAGCCTCTACAGCTAGCTATTCACCACCACCCCCTCCCCACCGCACCCTGAAAGCCTGAGGTCAGAGGTACATAGCTTATCAGGGTGATAAGCTGTACTGTAGCGATGTGTCCTCTAGGACCACATAGTCTACGCAGATTTTAGACAAGGAACACCATAATTACAATCATGAGAAGAAACTATCGATTTATGCCTGCCATGTGTTAGGTACTCTGCTAGTCCTTTATTTGCATATATAACGCTCAAAGCTATCTAGTGGGTATGGGTAGTGTGACCTCCACTTTATTATGACAGGCAGATTCAGAGGGTAAGTAGCCTGCCTGAGGTCACAGCTAGTACATAAGGGAGCCGGGATTCCAACTTAGGCATGTCTGACTCCAAAGCCCATGGGCTTGACCAGTAGTTTGCAAGTAGAAAGAGATCCCTGTCACATGAGACATACTGCAGTGGAGATCCTGGGAGAAAAAGTGAGGTGTCCTAAATAAAAATTGAGATGTCAACCTTGAAGGACACCCCAGTCATAAATGAGACAGGAAAACACAGAATGGGGCCCAGAGCCCCAGGTGGCAGTATTGGGAATGTGGGGAAAATCACTGGAGATTGAAGAAGTAGGTTGGGTTTTTTAAATTCCATCTCTTCCTGCCTCTCCCCTTTATACACACACATCTCTCTCTCTGGCATTTACATCTGTGCCCTACCCAGTGCCAGGCACAGGGGCTACCACAGGTGAAAAGCACACAGACAGGCACATATACAGTGTATGTTCTGATGCCAACAGCCAGAGAAGGCTCTGGAATGGACCCTGAACTGGGGCTGGTGTTCAGATGGGCAGAAAGATAAGAAGGGCCTCCTTAGCAGCAGGCCTGTGAACTGTGGACTGAGGGTTGCTGTGGGGAGTTGGGCTGGTGGCTTGGGGAGCGTGGCGTAGCAGCCTTTGGGTGCCATGTGGAAAAATTTGGCTTTGGCCCAGGTTTTTCGCCCAGGCAGAAGTGAGGAAGTTCCTCTCAGACACCTTCCGAGTGTCAGGCAGTGAGGATGGGGGCATGAACTGTGGTCTCAGAGCTGCAAGGGCCTCAGCAGTCACTGCAAACAAAAGAGTTGCCAGTAGGTTTGTGAACTGGATTTATCTTCCCACTGTTCCAAGTAAATAACTGAGCAAACTTAAGAGTGGGGAGGGCTCTGGCCCCCATCTTTGAGCCCAAGAGACTGAAGTTGTAGGTAAGATTGCCTTTGAACTGTGGTCCCTGAAGAAACAAAAAATGTGAGGACCACTATTCTAATGTGCTCTCCTTGGAGAACAGGAAAACACTGGCCTGTGGCCCCAGTGGAGCAGGGCACAGAACCATCTCCAGGCGCTCTGCTGTGTATGCAGGTGAAGAAGACATCGATTTCCCAGCAAATGTACCTCTAGATCTGAGCTGCCACTTGGGGGATTTGCCCAGTGACCAACAAAGAACATTGAAGAAACTTTTCAGTGTTTTAAAACCTTTAATAAGGTCCACGTTCCTTAAGGCCGGCCCTCTTTCTCCTCTAGCTCTTTCTGGCCTGAGGCCCTCAGGTCTCTACATTATGTCAGAAGGGGCCTTCGGGTGGGGTACTCATCAGCTGCAGGCGGTGAGGGTCGGCGGGGGCAGGAGTTCACCCCAGTCACCATGGTGGGATCCTCTGATTTTTGAGCAGCCGGGCAGGCCTGGGAGAGGGCACAGCTCCCCAAGGCCAGAGTCCTCTGACTAGGAACAGCCTGGCAGGAGTTCTAAATCCCTTCCAGGTTGTCCTCGTGTGCTAGAAAAATATTTTCTCTATGTGCCATGTCATGAAAAGGACTGAGAAGCACTGAATTGAGGGGATGAAAGGGTTTCCGACACAGGCTGTTCTACCAGAGAACCACTTCTGTGTGCTCGAAGCTGGGGCAGGGGCCTGAAAGACAGGCCCTCAGAAGAGTCGACCATGCACCCATCCACCCACCTACCCATCCATCCATCCACCTACCCGCTCACCAAACATTTACTGCACACTCACCAGGCACCGTGCTGGATGCCAGAGATAAAGTGGTGAACAAGACCCCCTCAGAGGGTGGATTTGGGAGACTAAAGCCAGGGAGTAGCAAGCTCCCCACAGATACCCAGCACTTAACGGTTGTACCAGATCTGAAACGGATCCCTACCCCTCCTTAAGCTGCCCAGTGGGCATAGGCAACATTTGGGAAGAGGACGCTGGGTAGAAATGTGGTCTAAAAGGGTAGTGGGGAGGCAGATCTGGGCCAAAGGTCAGTGGACGACGGAAATGGTCTGGTCAGCCACAGCGAAGACCGGGAAGAGGGGCCCAGGGAAGCACGCGCGGTGGGTGTGGAGCACCATGCCCGAGGCTGGTTCGTAGAACAGTAGCTCCTGGGCCTGCAAGTCCAGCAGCACGCCCAGCTGGGCTGGGCAACGCAGCAGCCCCAGGGGCTCGTGCTGGCCGTTGTGTGAGAAACAAAACTCCTGGTCGTAGCGGGAGAAGACCCAAGAGAAGGTGTTGTGGCCCAGACGAGAGTCACTGCCAGAACCCTTGCGGGGCAGCTGGCCTAAGGCCACGCCCACCTTATAGGCACAACTGTTCTGCACGTTCACCATCCAGACGTGCATCCCAGCCAGGAAGGAGGTGGTGGCCAGGGCATTGGGCCAGTGGTCAAAGCGCTCTGGGCCATCTGCACGGGACTTGGACTTCTTAGCATTGAAGGTCAGGGTCCTTCGATCATCCGACAATTGCAGGAAGGGACTGACAGTCTTCTCGTCGATACGCACATCCTCTGTGCCTGTCAGAAAGAATTCTCAGAGTTGCCCAAGGTCCACCCTCAGCCCTACATTGGTCCTGCCAGGTAGCAAAGGGCTTCTTTACCATTTACTGGCAGTGTGACCTAAGACAAGCCATTTACTCTCGCTGAGCCTCAGTTTCCTCATCTGTAAAATGGGGATCAAAGTAGGTCTTCCCACAGGGTGGACATGAGGATCAAATGGGACGATACATGGAAAGTGCATAGCAATAACATGTGCTCAATAAATTGTGGCGACAACAGTAGTTATTGTTATCTAAGACCCTCATCTGTAAACTCTGATAGAAATAAGGCCCAGAGAAGAGAAGCAAGTTGCCCAAGGTCACACAAGTTGGTGGCAAGGGCATAATTAAGACCCAGCATTTTGTTCCTACATCTAGCGTCTAGCAGTAATCCTACTGCATACCAGTTGTGCAAATTTGTGGCTTCCAGATCAGACTTGTCCCAGGGACATGGTCCCTGGAAGCTAGGAAGCATCAGATATGCAGTTTCCAACAACTAAATGGAACTGCTGGTAAATCAGGCACTGATACCAGATTCTAGAGAAGACAAGCTCTAGCTTGTACTAACATTTTAAGGATAACAGGGGCTGGGGAAAGGGAGGATTAAAATTGAGGGGGAAAAAATCAATCTATTAATTAACCTAACTTTTCTGTGAATTGTGCAAATACCGCAACTGGAAGTATAGAAGCTTCCATCCAGCTTAGGGGAAGCCTGCTTTGAGAACCCCCACATTAAGTGGGAATTCATGGAGTTGGGAGACCATGTGACGTTCACCTCCGTGGCCCTGGCACGCAGCACAAGGCCAGGCCCACAGGCAGCCTGAGTCACTGTTTGTTAAGGGAGGTGAATCCAGGCAGCTTAATTCTCATTCCAGATGCTCTCCTGTTGGCCATTTATTTTATCTTCTTAAACAGAAACTAGTTGTCCAAGAAATAATACTGAACTGTCCCAGCAGGGCAGGACATGAGGAAGTCATGATTTATAGAAACAAGATTTATCTTAGACTCAACCACAGAGTGGATTGGTCTGGAAACAAGAAGGACCTGGCCCAGGTGCTCCAGGCCTGTTCAGAACCTCGGCTCCACTAACAAGCCTGCATCCAACACTGGGGATCAGTGCATGTGGGATGGTAGCTTACACTGGTTGTTTAAGCCAGTTTAAACTGGTTGTTTAAGCTACCATCCCACATGCACTGATCCCCAGTGTTGACCCCATTGCAAATCATAGACAGACAGACAGACAGACAGACAGACAGAAGCCCAGCTGCTTCAACTGGTGCTGGGCTCTAGCAGCTGCTAACCTGAGAGGGACCCGAAAACTGCTGTCGCCCAGAGTTGGGTCAGTAGTGGGCTCCGGGCACACTTCTCATTAAAATTTAACTTTTTTGACTCTTGTGGATCCAAAATGCCCTCTGCTTCCTCGGTCCTTATACAGAAAAAAAAAAAAAAAAAAAGAAGACAGATTGAATAAGGTTCTGGAAGTGTATCTGGATCAATACAGGGTGATGGGAGAAAGACAGGAGGAAAATCCCTTTCCCAAAATTGCTCCCAGGCCCCACACAGGAGCACCCTAACGGGGACTGGAGCCAAAAGGGAAGGTGGACATTCCTCCCACCTTCTCCCACCCCAAGGAGCCTCAATTCCAATAAGGCAGACAATTTACATGCAGGTAAATGTCCGGTGCATTAGGACATGGAGTTGGTGTGCTCTGTGGGGGAAACAACCCGTCAGTGTCTCTAGTAAGTGAGCAGCAGAGCTGGGACTAGGACCTGGGCGACTTGGACCTCTGCGGCAGTCTTTCTACTTCACTATGCTGCCCAGAGAAAATCTCGCCTCCCCCCAAAACCTACTGCAGCAGTTATGTTACGCTTGATTTAATCAGAAGGTACAGCCAGTTTCTCTGATCTTAAAATGCAAACGCCCCTGCGAGATCACATTGGAAGGGACTATCAGTTATTTCCCCAACCATAAATTATTCATAGCACTTTGCTCCCAATAACCACCTCTCCTCAGTTCACAGTGGACCCTGGATTTGGCTGGAGAGAGAATCTGGGAACAAGAAGAATTGCCATTTATTAAGCAGCCAGGCTCTGGGCTTGCTGTTTTCTGTGCAGAATCTCACAGCATCTTTGGTATAACTTGGGAGATAGTTGTTACCCATTTGACAGGAGATAACAGAGATTTCTAGAAGGCACTCAGCTAAAAAGGGGAGCTAGATTCAAGTCCTGCCTCCATGCAAAAAGAGAACAAAGCCAGGCTAGAGTACAGACTACGTTCAACATAATTCTTCCCTTGACCTGAAGTGAAATCTCAAAGGGATGTAGAGCAAAGTGAGGTTTCAACACAGAGCTTTGCAGACCTTGAGATCAGGCAGCAGTTCTGAGAACACACACTCTCCTCCCCAAATCTCATGGCTCTGCCCATTAATAAAGGAACAGGGAGAAAGGTAGGGCACGTTTCCTCATGGGTGCCAGCTCTTTGCAAGACTATCTCTTACTCTACTGGCTTGGGAGGAACAAGGTGAGCAGAGCCCTAGAAAAGCCAAGAGTGGGCTCTAGTAACAAAGGCTCTTTGTGGACAACAGCGGGTCTGTTGCCAGCTTCTCAAAGCCCTGAGGCTGGGTTTGGAGGAGCCCCAGCTCTTAGTTGAAGAGGAAAGAGGAGCCAATGTCAGCAGGGCTAAACTGTCATCCCAGGGCAAATATGAGGCTGATTGTAGACACTTGAATCTAGAGAACCAGTTGATCCAGGTACTTCATGGTACAGAAGAGAAAACTCATGACTCCAAAGGAGTGGGAGTGAATTGGGGTTTAAACACAGCAGGGTGCTGGCTGGAAACAGAATGCCTGGTCTGTCCAGCAGGTCCTCTTGCCATAACAGGCCAGAGCTGAGCCCAGACGGGGACATGGCAACAAAATCGGAGCCGACAAAGACATTTCTCAGGCAAGTGAGTTCCCGGCTAGAAGGGGCTTGACAACGCTTTTGAACACGGTACTTTGAGAGCACATACCCTCAACCTAAAGGCACAAAGAACTACAAACAAATCTTGACCTCTACTAATAGGTTTGTTAATAGTAGTATGAGTTTAGCAATTCTCAAACAACTTTGTGTGTATTGTAAGACTAAACAAATGAATAACTATATCACTGTTGTTGGGAGCTGGGTTTTCACTGTGAAAGAATAAAGGTATAAACAGAGAAAGAGAGAAGGGAAAGGAAAAATGCTGTGGTGTTCCACCGAAATTAGAAGTTGTGATACAAACTCATGAATAAATGGATCACACACAAATTTCCCAGCTCTGTCTGCTGTCCATTGAAGAGGCATGGAAGCAATGACACATCAGTAGCAATGCACAGCTAATGTCTGGATTTTGGTTTCTATATATTATTCCCCACTAAAAAGAACCGAGATCCTCTGGAGAAATAGCTGAATCCAGGTCTGAGGCAGGAAAAGAACAAATTGAGCCTGGGACATCTTGTTGTTCCAGAATGCAAGAAAATGCTCAAAGAATGATGGGGACTTGTCAAAGGATACCGGATACAGCTTGAAGGGACCCCTACTGACCAAACCTAGGACAGTTTGAAGATCAAAATTAATAATAGTATAATAGATTATAATGCACTAAGTAAACTAAGAACCCATGAGTTTATGTTGATCCTAAATAAGTGAATGAACAAACAAGCAAATAAATAAATGAATAATTCAGGAAGGAATTTAGCATCAATCGATGCTAAAACTATTAGATGAAAGTTTGAAGGTAAACAGGCTATTTACACACATACACAAAAATCTCCTCAAATTGCTTAGTAATTACAAAAGGGAAGATATAATTATATAACGAAGAAGAAACCTGGTAGGCACCACTTTATCTTAGTGATCAAAATTAGTATCCCTGATAATGGGACAAAGTGACATCATGTGCCCCCTGATTTAATAGACTGAGGATACATCACTTATGATATATTCTTGCCAAGAATGTATACCATGAACCTAATCAGATGAACTCAAATTGAGGAATATTCGATAAAACGACAGTCCTAGACTCATTAGAAATATAAAAAAAAAAAAAGAAAGAAAGAAAAAAAAACAAGAGAAAGGCTAAGGAACAATTCCACTGGAATAAAAGACTAAATGTATCAGGAAAAAAAACAAAACAAAACAAAACAAAACACCAAACACTGTTAAGAACTTTGTGGACATAATTGGCGACACTTGAATATGGGCTGTATATTAGATAATGGTATTATCTCAACATTAAACTTCTGGACTTGGTAATTATACTGTGGTTATGTAGGAGAATGTCTTTGTTCTTAGGACAGAAATGCTGAAGTATTTAGGGATAAAAGGTGATGCTTTCTGCAACTTACTCTCAAATAGGTCAAAAAAAAATAAGTTTTTAATATACACACTTGATAAATAGATAATAAAAAAAGGAGTGGGAAAGAGCAAATCTGGTAAAATGTTAACAATTAGTTTTTCTAGGTGAAGCTCATTATACTATTTTTTCAACTTTCCCATAAGTGTGAAATATTTCAAAACAAAAAAAAATTGAAGATCAAAATTGTTTTCAAAAGTCACATCAGCCTGATATTGAAGACAGTGTTGGAGGAAGATGGTGAAGATAAAGGAGAAAGAGAAGACTAATGGAAGTGTGGAAAGGTTATAGGATGCAAAAAGTAGGAACAAGCCAAACACACATTAAAAGAAGACAGTAAAATGAAATGTGGGTGCATCTACACCATGGAATATTTCTCAGACTTTCCAAGAAGTGAGGTAAGTCTACATGTACTGACATGGAAAGATTCCAAGAAAGCCTGATAAGGTAAAGTAACGAACAGAAAGTATAAAATGATCCCATCAGTGTTTAAAAAACATTTTTTTTTTAAAATTTTAAAGTGGGGGGAACCCAACCTGCATATTCTCCTCTGACTATATATAGGAAAGTCCCAAATACACCTATCTGTTAAAATTGATCGCCTCTAGGGAACGGGATTGGAAAGGGGTGACTCATTTTAAATTTTAATAGTTCTACATTGGTGGAATATTTTTTTACTTCTCTCATACACATGTATTGCTATTGAGACTTCAATACAAAAATAGATAAGAAGAATGGGCTGTGCTTTCTAAATACAGATCTGAAATCTTGCATGGAAGATTACAAATTTAATTCTTTGCCTGGCAAATTACATCTTCATGGCTACTTTCTCAGGCTCTTGGTTCTCAGACTTTGGGGACCCAGGTAGGACCTGGTGAAATTCTTTTATTATTGAATAATTAAAAATGCAAATTTTGAATGGTAATGAAGATTTGTTTCAAAGATTCTTTCATCAGAGAAAGGGAAGTGAGGTAGAGAAGACAGTATTGAGACAGGTGTCAGGTGTGGGTCCCAGTCCTAGCTCTGAAGCTTAGGCAAGTCCCTTCCCCTCTTTAAGCCTCAGCATTCTCATCTCTAGATGGGGGTGTAAAACCTTCCAACAGGGTGACTGTACAGTTTTTAATAACATAATGTTAGAAAGCCCCTGGCAGGCCCCTGAATAATAAGTGTTTATTTCACTGCCTTTCTACACGGGTCTAAAGCAGTTCTCCAAGCAAGGGGCAGGAAGACCCCTGTCCATCGAGCCTGGCTCCAGAGAAGCCACCCAGCTGCATGCCCTTGGCTTTCTCCCAGGAGCAGCAGGGCCTGAATGCAATGAACTAAGTAGAGGCCTAAGGGCCATGGTTTCTGTGACTGCCCAAGCAAATTACTGAGCCATACTCACCTCTCAAAAATCTCTTGCTCCTTCTGCTGTGAGAAAAGAAAATAGAGTTAGGCTTAGCACCAGAATCCTAGCAGGCAGGCAGTCAAGACACAAATATATGCAACTGGCGTGGAGGGCTCCATGTGAACAGAGGCCCCAGAATAAAAAAATTTACTCCTTCTTTAAGACATAGCACAAAGCTTGTACAGTTCTTCACATACTTCCCCCATTCTGCACACTCATAATGAATCACTGTCCCTTTTCCCCATGGTGTCCTGAGTTTCCCTCAACTACACTTCAGAATAATCACATATTTACCCAACATTTCATCCCCCATCAAGATTGTCAGCAACTAGATGGCTGGGACTCTTTTTGAATCTTCTATTGTGACTGTCCCAGTGTTTGGGACAGAATGTGCTCTGTACGTGGAAGCTGTGTGACTGAATGAATGCACAATCTAGGACAGTCATGGAAACTGTCCTACTTGAATTGCAATGGGACAGTTCAGTTGTTCTACATTCTCACTTCTCTGCTTGGCAAATTTATTCAGATGTCATGCTGTCCCTTAAAACTGCAGGTATCTGCAAATCTACATAAAATACTTTGAAAGGATGTGTACCAAAATATTAATCACGGTAATTTCCAGGTGGTAGGATTAAAGATGAGCTCTATATCTTCATATGGGACCCTTGTCAGCTCTCCCAAATGCAGAGTTCTCTCTGTGTGCTTCAAAACTCTCACCACCTCCCCACTTCCTTTAACATAGCTGCAACTCTTATCTTTCAGGCATCAGCTTCTAAGTCACTTCAACCAGGAAGCCTTCCCTGACCACCACCCCCTCCCCCAAGTTTGGCTTGTGGGGTCCCCAGATCCCAGGAATGTTATATACCACAGCACATATCCCTCCATACGCTAATTATCAGTTTTTGTATTTGTCTCCTCCATAAGGCTGTGAGTCACTGACAGCTGTATCTTGTAACTCCATCCCACAGCACAATGCTGAGCACATAGTAAGTACTCAGTAAATATTTGCTCACTATTAAAAGAATACTTATTGGGTGCAGAAAAAAAAATCTGCATAATTTTATTCCCCTGTCTCATCCCCTGCTCCAAATTATTATTATCTATCCACCTCCTATCAATAAGCGTTCTCGATGTTTTCAGATTTTTTGGAGAGACCGGCCAACTGGTCATGCCCTCGCCCATGCCCGACTTACAATCAGCTGGAGGTCATCCACGTGGGTGAGCATGTCCACCAGGCTGGTGCGGATGGCGTCGAGCTTCTGGAGTGCCTCAGCCCAGTGCACTCGCTGCGTCAGGATACTCTGGTGGGCCCGCTCCTCTTCGCCATGCACGCGCTCCAGCAACCGCTGCTCCTCGGTCTCACACAGACTCCTCACCAGACCCAGCCGCTGGATGACCAGTTCCCGCACGGCGCTGGCGGTGCTCTAACAAGGGATCAGACAAGGAGTCGGGTCCTGGCAAAGCCCCACTCAAGGTTAGGAGGCTTTGGACTCAGCCAGAAGGAGTGCTGAGGTCTGCCATGGGTCCTGTAACAGGAGTAACGGTGTCTAAGACATCCCAGCCCTAAGAGTTCATGAATGTGGTTAAGGGTAAAGAAATGTGAGATCCAGACATCCAGGTCATATCTCATGGAAGCAGGATCACAGAATGGAAGAGCTGAGCAGGGCCTAAAGATCCACTGGAATCACCAGCTTATTTCGCAGATGTGAATACCAAGGCCAAGGGACCAAAGTCAGGGATTACAGAATTGCAGAGCAGGAAGACCTACAAAGTCATCCCCATCAACAGGATCTGTACTAACAGTGGTCCAGTTGATATTTTTGACCAAGTCTGAGGGAAAAAAACCTCATTATTTCCTAATCTGTCCAACCCAACTGCTTCCATGGTAGAATTCTTTTCTGCCACACAGGAGGCCTGAAATCAGTTCTCAACCAGTGAAGTTAATGTGTGTCCCCTAGCAACTAGCACAGTGTCTGGCACATGGCAGGCACTCAAATATTTACTGAATAACTGTTGGGAAGTTTTTTTCTGACTTAGTCAAAAATCTCTTGGTAGCACTCACAAGCCAAGTTAGTGACAGAGCTGGGACTAGAACCCAGTTCCCTTGATGCTCAGTCCAACACTATTTCCTCACACCAATGCCATCAGGTAACTAATCCTCCCCGAAGGCATCTGTTGTATGAAGCACCTACACTCTTGCCAGACAAGTGAGAACAGTCTCCTTCACTCAGAAAATCAGAGATGGCCAGTAGCTTCCCTGTGCCTTGCCCTTGAAGACCCGCTTTGCACGGTGCGGGGGAAAT
>NW_006440132.1:7062900-7070613 GCF_000325575.1 Pteropus alecto
CTGTGACCCACAATTTCTCCAATGGGGAAGAGAGAGTGCTAAGTAGATGGCCAAGTGAACCCAGGAGTTCAGACCCCAACTTCAGTGCTCTCTTGAGGCAACATGACATAGCGGTTAGAAAGTTAGGCTTTAGAGACAATGTCAAGGTTTGCTCTTGCTGCTTCGTTTACTGCGGAACTTTAAGCGTGTTACTTATCTTCCCTATGCCTCAGTTTTCTAATCTGTCAACTGAGGACAATAATAGTACCTACCTCATAAGGCTACTATGAGGATTAAATAAGTTAATATGTACATAGTAAATAGAACAGAGCCGGCACATGAGTGTTCAATAACATCAGCTATGGCTCTTAATGCCTTATCCACGGTGGCGGGTCTCTGCAGCCATGTTTGTACTGTGTGATCAGGATCAAGAACTGACCTTGATCCAAGAGGCATCAGATACTCCCTGACTAGAAAATAACAGTTTCAACACACTTCTTGATTCATTCCCAGAAATAAATAGCAAAGAAAAAAATTTCCCTTTCCAAAGATATGACAGAATAAACTGAAAATCCTCCTAGAACAAAAGGAAATCCCCTGGGGTTCAAAAGTAGAAAGGAAACTGAAAACCAGTATAATCAAGAACTGAGTTCATTAGCTATTAGAGAAATGCAAATCAAAACCACGATGAGATACTATCTCACCCTGTTAGAATGGCTATTATCAACAATACAAGTAATAACAAGTGGTGGAGAGGTTGTGGGGAAAAAAGGAACCCGCACACCCTGCTGGTGGGAATGCAAATAGGTACAGCTACTATGTAAAACAGTATGGAGCTTCCTCAAAAAAATTAAGAATAGAATTCTCATATGACCCAGCAATCCCTCTTCTGGGTACTTACCTGAAAAACTTGAAAACATTTATTTGTAAAGATTTTTGTACCTCTATGTTCACAGTGGCCAAGACATGGAAACAACCAAAGTATCCTTCAATAGATGATTGGATAAAGATGTGATATATATAATATATATATAATGGAATATTACTTGGCCATAAGAAAAGATGAACTATTACCATTTGCAACAACATGGATGGATGTTGAGAATATCAAACTAAGTGAAATAAGTCAGACAGAAAAATCAAGAACCATATGATTTCACTCAAATGTGAGATATAAAACTGAATGCAACAAACAAACAAGACAAATAAAAACTCATAGACATAGACAACAGTTTAGTGGTTACCAGAGGGAAAGCGGGGAGTGAGTGAGGTAGATACAAGTAAAGGGGATCAAATAATATGTTGACAGAAGGAGATCTGACTTTGAGTGGTAAACATACAATGCAATATACGGATGACGTATTATTGAATTATACACTTGAAACCTATATAATTTTATTAACCAATGGCACCCCAATAAATTTAATTAAAAATAAAAAATTGCTGAGGATTCAATTGTCCAGGGTGGAGCCTACAATTTACTTTAAAATTGTATACTCATCTAAACCATCATACAGAAAAGAGCGCAATAAAGACATCTCTAATAAAAATGGAATATTTCCTAATATATAGAAAGGATTTATTAAAAGATGTACTTTAAGCAAAATATTGGACAATATGTAAGACCAGAAGGGCTGCTGGATTAAACATTCTTATGGTACTTGTATTATTCTAGTTGATTCATTTTAGACATTGTTAAGTATTTGTGTTAAAATTTTTAAGGATACCAAAAATAGGCCTTAAATAGAATGCATATCTTTCAGACTAGGAAAGAAGAGGGAGGTGGGGTTGATTAACCCCAAAGAAGGCAGGAAATAAAGAAAAAAAGCATAGAAAAAGCAAACTATATAGAAAACATAAAGTTGAATGACAGTTATAAATCCAAGTATATTAGCAATCACAATAGTGAAAAATTTATTTAACACCCTAGTTAAAAAAAACAGCAATTATCAGATTGAATTTTTTAAAAAGAAAGCAAAATCCAGTTAGAAGACACATCCAAAAACATAAGAACATATAGAAGTTGAAAGTAAAAGGAAAGAAAATGATATACTAGGAAAATATTGTTGATATAGTAATAAATAAAGGACAAAATAGACTTTAAGGCAAAAAGAATTTCTGGGCATAAAAGGCCACTATAAAGTGATAAACAAAATGGTTTACCGAGAATAGGTAACAAACCTAAATTACACAAATAGCATAAAAATATAAAAAGAATAATTGATAGAATTATTCTTTAAGGAAAGAATTATTAAGGAAAAACAGACAAGTCCACAGCATGATATGAAAATATAAGTGCCCTTTGCCGGTAATCAATAAATCTGACAAATAAAAAATTAGTAAGTATAGAGAAGATTTGAGCCAATTAATAAGCTTAATTAAACTTATTAATTAATGATGAAACTGTTCTGTATATTGATTGTGGTAGAAGTCACATGAATCTATACATATGATAAAACTGCATAGAAAACACACACACACACACACACACACACACACACAAATGAATGCATGTAAAACTGGTGAAATCTGAATAATGTGTCCTATCAATGTCAGTTTCCTGGTTGTGAAATTGTACCATAGTCAGGCAAGATGTTACCATTATACATGAATCTGCAATTCACTGTATGTGAATCTACAATTATCTCAAAATTAAAAGTTAAAAAAATACATTTTGATCAAATCGGGTCAGTTTCCCCCAGAAATTCAAGGATGGCTTAGCATTAAAAACTAATATATTACCATATTCACAGATTGATAGAGAACAAAATATATCTATAAACTGACAAATGGCATCATTAAGAAACTATAGAAAAGGTAATAAATAATGGAAAATAAGAGCAATTGGAAAAGAACCTCCACGAGCTCTGCCCATCACCTACCTATCTACCTGCACCTGTGCTCTGACTCTGTGGATAAACTGTCCATGCTTTTCCACTTGTTTGCTAGATCCTACCCTCTTTGCTGTACCAAATTTCCCCTTTTCTCTTGCATCGTTAATTTTCTCCTTTCTACTGGACAATTCCCATCAGGATACACACATAGAGTAATTTCTCTTATCTAATAAACAAAACAAAACAAAACAAACAAAGCTCCCCTCAATCCCACAGCCCCTCTACTACTATCCCATTTCTCAGCTCCGTTCTACAGCAAAGCTCCTCAGGAGTTGTCTGTGTCCACTACCCCAAATTGCTCTTCTATTTTCTCTGAAACCCACTCCAATCCACCACTCTACAAGACTCCTCTTGTCAGCATCTCCAATGCTGTGTGTGTTACTAAATCCAATGGTCCATTCTCATGTATTATGGGAGAAGAAGGGAGGGAATGTGCAGAAGGAAATTCAAAGCTCCTGCCCCTGAAAGGCATACTTGAGAGATGTAGCCATGGCAATGAGTCAACTGAATAAAGGATCAGCAGTGGAGTGTAGCGGAGGGAGCACTGGCCTTGGAGTCACAAGATCCAGGTCATAGAACTGACTCTGGCAGGAAACTGGGACCTTGTGCAAGTCAATTAACCTTTACGGGTTTCCACATCTGTAAACAGGGATGTTACTGCCACCTACTGCATAACACTGTAATAAAGACTACTCAATGTACAAGTCCCTAGGTTATTTTATAATTCTGGGGCTGAAAACAAAATAATTAGATAATAGAAGAATGCTACCCTTCTTGATCCCTTACTCTCCACCTCACAAAGTCTTTTTCTAGCAGAGTCTTTGTACCCAGTGTTCTACTCTGCCCAGAGTAAAACCAAGGCTCAGACATATAGGAAATCATCCCTCCTGGGTATCCAGCTTTGCTAGCAGCACAATGAGTCTGTGAGGTTGGGAAGAAACCCTAGACTGGTTCAAGCCCCTAAGGCTGGGGTCTTATCCTAGGAGGGGGTCCAGAGTAGAGAAGAAAGGGAAAGAATTACATACCACTACTCCCTGGTTCTTCCCTGGCAGGACCTCGGTCACATATTTGGTGATGCTGGCACTCTGTAACTGCAGCCTCTCACACTGGTCCACAATCTTGTTCTGCAACACAAATGACACCCATGGTGTCTTGATCCATTCACTCTATTCCATTGAGTTTTTCCTTTTACCGCACCTCAGCCATCTACTCCGATTGTCATGTATGCCAGACCTCATCATTATTGAAAACTATACCACCTCCAAAATCTTCATTTCAATGATCTCACACCCTGTCTACCACTTCCCATCTTTCTGGACCACTAACTCTAGAATTTCCATTCCAACAATTCTTCAGTACAGTTGGAGCTACCAATACATTAGTCTTAACCACTTTTCGC
Organism: Pteropus alecto; assembly: GCF_000325575.1. NCBI lineage: Eukaryota > Metazoa > Chordata > Mammalia > Chiroptera > Pteropodidae > Pteropus > Pteropus alecto. The sequence goes on from NW_006440132.1 coordinate 7,067,173, forward strand.
CACCCATCATCCTCTTTTGTGGCCTTGTTTCCATCTTTATTCTGAAATCCAGTGGCCTATCATTATAATCACTTTCCTGCAAGTACTCTCAATCCTTCTTCATACCCACTTCTCTGACCCACCACACCTGCACCTGAGCAGACCAACATGGCTTCTCAAGCTTCTCTTCCTCAAGTATTCCCATTAAATGACACCATCGATCATTAATCTCATTACTCAGAAAAAAAAAAAAACCAGCAGTTACCCTCCAACCCCATATCTGATGCATCAGTGAGTCTCATCTCCAAAATCTCTTCCTCTCCTCTGGGCACTTCTGCTCACCTCCACTCCTGCTATTCTACCCAGATCACCATTATCTCTCACAATGACCACTGTTAGAGCCTCCTAACTGGGCTTCCATTCTTCAACACCACAGTTAGACACTGTCCCCTTTGTAAGAAAATCAGATCAGGTCACTCACTGTCCCTGCTCCAAACTTTCCAATGACTTTCCAAAACACCCACAGCGAGACGAGATCAAGCTTTTTACCTTAGCCAACAAGGCCCTACCTGATGCGACTCTGTACCTCCGCTTTTACCACTCTCCACACTGGCCTTCTTTCCGTCCCATGAACACACCAAATTTGTCTGACCTCAGTGCCTTTGCACCTGTCGTTTCTTCCATCTCCCAGCAGTCTTCTCCCATACACCTCTGTCTCGCTCCTCCAGTCCCTTCACGTCACTTCTTCAGAAACGTTCCTTGACCACCTCATATCCCGTCCCCTTAACTTTGCCTATTTTTCTACCTTGTGTCATCACTCTCTGACTGTGTATTATGTGTTTGTTTATCCTTTCTTGGTATCTTTCCCTCCACCACTGGAACATAGGCACCATGACTTTGACTTATCCCCTTGTTCCACTACCTAGAAGAGAGTTCCTACACATAGAAGGCCCTGAATAAATATTTATTGAATAAATGAAACCCACTTCCTTGACACAAGAAGTTCAGCAGTTTACAGCTGCCAAAGCTGTAAGTATCGCCCATGAGAGCAGGGGAGAGTTTTAGAAATGAAGAAGCTGAGGCCCACAGAGAAGTGACTTGCCCGAGGAGATATGGCCAGGCCTCTGCTTTTCCACTCCATTTCTCCATCTAACAACCAGAGCCCTTCCAAGCAGCAGCCCCTCCACTATCTCTCCTAAGAAGACTGCCCTAGTTCCATCTGCCAGAAAACAACTCAGCTACCTCTTCCAGGAAGCCCTTGTAAATCCTTACCTCCCATCCCGCCCCAATCAGGAATTAGACTGACACTTCACCAGTCCAAAATATAAAGTTATAGAATTGAGCCGATTGGGAAGAAGCTGAGTTCCTTCAACACAGGACTAAAGGAACCGAGACTAGCTTCTGAAAAGCTACAGGGGCAGAAATCCAGAAGGTAAGTGAGAAGTTGTTTAAATGGCTGCTGTTTTTGCCCAGTTCAGAAACAATCTTGCCCTGGGGTGAAATTTCTTTGCTGGCTGGAGGGATAGAGAAAGGAGCACACAAAAGCCACGATCTAATCAAAATTGGAGGGAGAAAGGGCAAGACGCACCTCCCTCCAGGCAAAGCAGTGAATATGCCTAGGGCCTCAGAAGGGTCCAGGGAAGGCTCCCCAGGCAGAGTGCATTCCAAAACAAGCACGAGGCCTGCCACCCTGCCCCAGGCTTCACCCCTTCCGCCACTCAAATTCAGCCCTGATGGGCAACATTTTTTTTTAAAGGTTTTCATTAAATTCTCACTCCCATTAGCATAGCTTCCTCCCTCCAACCACTGAAGCAAAGTGGTGGTGGTTTCCTCTGGCCTAGTCAATGACTGCCCTGGTCCAGCCTTTGAACAGGGGGAACTTTGAAGGAGTTACTGCCCTGTTCTAGGCCTCCATTTCCTCATCTATAAAATGTGGGTAGGACTACCACTTTAAAGGCTTGGTCTGGATGAAATGAGATAATGGATATTTAAATGCTTTGGAACTTGCAGTTTCTATGCATTATGCAAGTTTATTAAACCACGTTATCCAAGTTTCTTTTCATTCACTACTGTGGATAGTGGTGACAGGTAAGACCAACCAGGAGCTTACAGGTGTCACTAAATACCTGAATCCCTCCTGGTCCCAGCACACTGTCAGATGTGTTTGTTACAGTCCAGACTAAGTAGGCAAGTCCCCAGCTAGAGCCCTCAGCCTCACAGCGAGGCAGAACTCCAGGGAGAAGTTGGGAAAATCATCTTTTAATCAAATTGCAAAGAAATCCCCAGGGGCCACAGGTAGGGTGGGAGGAAGTAGGAAGCCCCAAGGTGACTTCGACTCTCCAATATCGGCAGCTCAGGGCAGCGGTGTTGACAGAAAGGTGACCAGCCTGGAGCCAAGTGGAGGGTGGAGACGGGAAGAAACCCTAGGTGAAGGGTTCCAGGAGGAACCTCCTGATATTCTCCTCCGCTCCCCCATTTACTCGGGTGACACCAGCTTGAAAGTACATACAGTCAAGGCCAATCCTGAAAAGGAAAAGAAATCACCTCACCAGGAAACCTGAAGGGTGGGAGAGGAGAGGGCTTTTGAACAGATGGGCTGAGGAGTGAGAAGGGGCTGGATTTTTAACCAGAGGTCAGCTTCCCACCCCGCCTCCCCGCCCCCGGGTGGAAGCTGGGGCAACTGGAACTGCAGAGCCCTTTACTGCCCAAGGCCAGGCCCAGCTCCCGACGGATTCAACAGAGCAACGGAGAAACGGCACTGGATCCACCACTATGTGATCTCACAATCTTATTTATATCGCATAACTCTATTAAATGCGTGCGATTTGTTGCCAGCAAACTACAGATGAGGACACTGAGATTCAGGGAGTTGTGAGACTCACGAGAAGGACGGACAGAGGCGGGATCCAAATTCAGGTCTGCCTGACCCCGGCCGCCACACCCTTAACCGCCTCGTTCTACCGTCAGTAACACTGCGGAGCCAGGGCTCCCGGCCCTGCCGCCGGGTCAGGCTGGCCCCAGGCTCCCGGGTCCCCGCCGGCTCTCGCCCAGCACGCCTGCCTCCGGCGCGCCCTCCCTCCGGAACCCCCGCCTTCTGGCGCCCACGCCCGCTCACCCGCAGCTCTTCTGCGCGCTCCTGCGCCGGGCGGATGCGGTGTCCCTGGCAGCGACCGCCCAGCTCCGCGCAGGCGGCGCACACCGGCCGTCGCTCGGAGCAGCAGAACCACCTCAGAGCCTGGCCGTGTTCGGGACAGAGCGGCTCCGACTCGGACCCCGACCCAGGTCCCGGTCTCGGACCCAGACCTTGCCCCACGCTCTCCGCTGACATGGCCGAGCGCCCGCCCGGTGCCGCGCGCTCCACCTGTCGCAGGTGGCTTCTGGGCGGGGCCTCCATGACCCCGCCCCCGGGCCCCGACGGGCGTCCCCGCGCGCGGTCACCCAGCTTCCTCCCCACGGCTCACC
>NW_006440132.1:7070855-7104806 GCF_000325575.1 Pteropus alecto
GTCCCCGCGCGCGGTCACCAAGCTTCCTCCCCACGGCTCACCGCCCTGTGGGTGGGCGCCGCAAATCCACGTCCGGACCCTGGCCCAGATCCCGCCCGCTTCAGCAGTTATTTTTATTTTTTTAGTTTTTGTTTTTTGCTGAAATAAAGAGCGTTATACAAACATAAAACACTGAATGGTAATGTGACGTAGAAAACTTAGTTGAGCACTTGTAAGTACCAGACTTTTGCTAAGCGCTTTGTAAGAGTTCTATCAGGTAATACAACAGCTTTCTTTGAGAGGCAGCTTTAGACAAGTGCTAGCTTAAAGGTAGGTTCTGTTACCAAACTCTGGGCTCAAGTCCCGTATAGCTGCCCATTTGGCTGAATACTCTCCAGGGTCTTAGCTGTAAAATGAGGATAAGGAGAGTACCTACCTCACAGATTTGTGCTGAGGATTAAATAAGTCAAAACACTTAAAACAGTATGTGGAGCACGGACAGGGCTGCAACTAAGCGTCTGCTGATAATACAAGGGAAGTACTATGATTCCCATTTTTTTAGTAACTTGCCAGGGGTCACATTAATAATTGGTAGCAGTGAGAATGGAAACCAGGCAGTGTGACATATGATTAATATGATTAATTTTTTAATTGCATATTAATGCCCAATGAGGAACATCTGTGTTAGGCTGATTTCCCCGAAAATATTTACATTCAAATTTTAATTTGAAAAAATTTTGAACTAGAACTGAAAAAAAATTAATGCACATTTATTGAAGAAACTAGACTATGCAAATAAGTACAGGGATGAAAAACCCATGCCCAGGGGGAAAAAAACCCAACAACGCTGCTAATATGTATATGACCTGTCTTGAGGCTTTTTTCCTTAGGATCTGATAAATCAGTCTAAGCCCAAATTGAACCCTCTGCTGGGGCTCCAGCCTGGTCTTTCTGGGCACACAAGAAGATCATTGCTTCCCAACCCCCCAATTATATTTTAGGAGGTCTTGACAGGGAGCTGAGGAGAGAACTCAGCCAAAGGAAGAAAGAGCCAGGCCTTCGACTTCAGAGGGTATCCTGAGTTTATCAGAACAGGACACTGGTGAGAGCAAAATCAGAAAGAGAAACATCACTACATCCTGCAACTTGTTGGGGCGCAAGCACCTCTACCCTGAGGTGCCTCTGGGTGGCCACTGCACAAAGGAAAGAGAAACCCTCCCTTCTCTCAGTCCCTACAGCTTCAGCCCCTGAGGGTAAGAACAGCTAACAGCCCAGAGCTATGCCACTTAACAGCTAAGGAGGGATCTTGGTCAGATTATTTGGTTCTGCTGTGTCTCAATTTCCTCATCTCTAAAATGGGGGTGATAGTAGTATCTATCCCTGAGGGCTGCTTCAAGAATTAAACAAGATCTTGTCTGCAAAGATTTGTTAGCTTGGGCGTATGGCATATACTTAGGGACTAATAAATATTTTATTATACATGTAAAGATCAGTAAGTATAGTTGCAGCAGTTTTTCAGAATGTAAATTGTATGAGGTTCTTTGGTGGAGGCCAGGAATGCAGCGTTTTTGGCATCAAAAAAGTTTCTAGTGCAATCCCAATAGGAGGATGAAGACTGCATAACGGCATTTTCCCTCTTCTAGGGGTGGGGAAGGAAATGAGCCACCGTAATTAGAGATTGTGGTTAGAAATTTTTGTTCTAAGGGCTGGGGGCAGGGAGGACTATTAACTCTTATCGTAAAAACAAAGAAAACAGAAGGAGGTGATTTTGTGTGATGGGAAAAGAGACTGTGGCAGGCAGGGGGAAGAAGAAAGGGTCAAGGTCCGTGGGGAAAATGGGGCTTCTCTTCATCGGGTGTGACCCTGGAGCAGTCAGTGGCCCTAGAAGGGCCGGAGCCAGGAAAGCAGCGGCAAAATCACCAGAAGCCTTTCCACACAGAGGGACTAGGAAGTGCAAGGAGCTCAGGTGGGAGTGGATTTGCTTATATAAAATTGGGGCCATTCAAGGGCCCTTCCCTTAAGGGAAGGCCCGACCCATGTCCCCACATGAGGCCTCAGGACACTCATAAACCCCCACATGGTGGCTCTGAAGCTTTATCAGCCTTCAGAATCACCTGGGCGGGCACAGGTACTTTCTAGTAAGATTCTCATTCATCAAGCCTGGGGTGAAGCCAGGAACACGCATTTGTAGTAGTTGCACTGACACTAGGATACAAATGAGCCCTCTGATTACCAAAAACACTGCCCTAAGGCAGTGGCCACCCTTTAATAGGTGGTGAAATCAATTCAAGGGGTGGAGACCAGCATCTTAGAAAAAAAAAAGAAGAAAAGAAAAAAGAGAAAACATTGCTCATACCAAGAGTTTTTTGTTTCAGTTAAATATAGTACATATACATTTATGAACACTGGGGATTGAATGTATTTCTTACTGAGGGTCATGGTCAGAAAAATTTGAAAGCTGTTGCTCTAAGGTGACCTCAGGAGCATTGGTGGGAGTGGGGAAGGCTGTACTTTGAACTTTAAAGCGTGCCTAAGCAGGACCCCCTTAGCTGGGGACAGAAAAGAATGGACACCTTTGTTACATTTTAGTCATTCAACAGATTTATTGAGCAACTACCTATGTGTCAGGCCGTATTTAAGACACTGAGCATACAACTGTAAAGAACAAAGTCTACTAGACAAATAAAACAAATGAAAGTGTAATATCGGTAAGTGATAAGAGCTGTGAAAAAGACTCAGACATTGAAGAGAAGAGAGCTGGATGGAGGTGCCGATCTAGAGAGGATGATCTAGGAGATCGCTTGGATGAGTGGCACTGGAACTGTGCCCTGGATAAAGACAGCAAGCATGTCTAGAGAATAACTGAGAAAGGAGCTTTCCAGACAGAGGGACCAGCAAGGGCAAAATTTCTTTTTATGCCATAAACTCTGCTCCCCCCTCACCAAAGAATCATACAGAATTTATATTCTGAAAAGGTGCTACAGGTCTATTTACACACCCTCACATTTTCATTAGCCCCTTACTGTATGGCATAGAGGGGAAAATGTTTTTCTAAAATTAGGATTATCTTTACATTCTGCTCTGTAACTTGCCTTTTCACTTGCTCATTTATGACATTTGGCTTTGGATTTTTTTTTTTTCACCTTTTTGGTAATAAGCACTTGGGAAATTCTGTCGGAAAAGACTTTTCTTCCCCAGCCTTTACTGCCTCAGGCCTGCTCTTCGACAGCGAACCCAGCCCTTGTCTGCTTGCCAGGTGGGGCCTTTGGTTAATCTCTGGCCCCGCCTCACCCAGTCCTGTGCCTCCTTCCTCCTCAGACCCTGATCCAACCACCATCTCTGGTGTTGGGGCTGGAAGTCATCTGACTGGGGTTTGCGTGGTTTCCAGGAGTGGCAAGAAAACTGTCAATGCTGTGGCTTCTTTTCTCTTGTGACGTTTTCACAGCATAACCAGCTTCAACTGTCACCTTTAAGAACTTGGCAGCCTGCCAGGGCAGACAGACTCAGACCACATGGGTTCCATGTGATGCAGTCCAGGCACCCAAGAAGAGAGAGTCCTTTCTGCCCTGGCCAGACCAGACCAGACTGGATGAGACCAGGTCTCGTTTCCAGAGGGCTCTTAGGATCAGCACACTTCAGAGGAGGGACAATGTCAAACTGGGCAAGTCCAGGAGAGAATAACCAGTTTAGGCAGTAAAGAGTCAAGAACTAGGATTATTTTTATATAAGGCAGAATTGGAGGCACTGGTAGTGTTAGGTTGACAGGGTGAAAGGTGAAGGGGAACAAGAGGGGACATGAGATGGTTGCTTACATCCATAGCTTTCTATCCTGTATCCTAATTGGTTGTCCATGACTATCTTCCCCTTTTATTCTTGATTCAGAAATACTCATTGAAGATCTACCGTGTGATAGACCCGTGCTGTCCAATACCATATCCACTAGCCACATGTGACTACTTAAATTTAAAGTTAAAATTAAAGACAATTTAAAATTCAATTCTTAAGTTGCACTAAATAAATTTCAGATGTTCAATAGCCACATGTGGCTCAGGGTTGGCATATCGATAGGACAGTACAGATATAGAACACTTTCATCATGGTAAATGTTTTATCATAGTGCTGTGATGGACCCTATGTTAGAGACCAGCAATAAATACAGGTGTAAATAAGACTTAGTCACTGCCCACATGGAGTTCACAGGCAAGTGAGTGATAAGCAAATGAAAAATACGGGCTTTGGAAGCACAAAGGAAGGATAGCTAACTCAGTTTGAAGGAGGAGAGGAGGGATTAGGAAAGACATGAGGGTAGAGAGGGAGCTGGCCGTTAAGCTAAGGATGGTTATCCAGACAAAGATAAGTGAGGGGATGTAAGGAGATACTCCGGACAGATACAACACCATGTACAAGGATTCAAAGAGGACAGCAAAATGAGCCTGGGAGCTGCAAGTAATTTAAACCATTGAAGTATAGAGTGTGGATGGCAGAGGCAGAAGATGAGGCTAAAGATATATAGCCAACCTTATAGACCTAATGAAGGAATTTGGACATCAGCTTGGATATCAGTTATCTATTGCGTATAACAAGCCACCCCAGAGTTTAGTGGCTTAAAATGACAACTGTTTATTTGCTCACAATTCTGTGCATTGACAAATTGGGCTGGGCTCAGATAGGCTGTCCTTCTGACAGTTACTCGTGTGGTTGCAGTTGTCTAATGACTCAACTAGAGCGATGGTCTAACATGGTCTCTCTCACATATCTGGCATATGGTACTAGTTATTGGATGGGCCATGTCTTTCTTAAACAGGTTAGCCTGGGCTGCTTCTTATGGTGGCAGTGTTCCAAGAAAATGAGAGCAGAAACTACAAGGCTTTTGAGGCTTAAACTCAGAAATAGCACAATGTGACTTCCACCACATTCTATTGATCAAAATAAATTACAAGGCCAGCCCTGATGGGAGAAGCTACAAAGAATATGTGATCATTTTTAATCTATCACACCCTGAACTGAGGTGGTTGGTAAAGAGAAGTGGACAGATTTTTATTTTTAGGATATTTAGGAGGTAAAATCAAGAAGTCTTGGGGATTGTTCTGGCACAAGGAAGAGAGAGTGAAGTTACAAATGACTCTTAGATCTTTGCGTGGGTGATTGGTGAATGGTAGTGCCCCGCATTCAAAAAGAAAAGAGGAAGAACAGGTTTGGGGGGAAGATAATGTTTCCAGTGAGTCATGTCAAGGATGAGGTGTATTTTAGATAGCCAGATGGAGATGTGAAGGAAGCAGGTGGATATACAGGTCTGAGAAAAGTCTAGTTAGAGATACTAGTTTGGAAGTCTCAGGTGCCTTAAGCCTAAAGCATCTTCCAGGGGGCTACATCCCCAGAGCTGAAGCGTCTTGAGGTTACGGACCTGGTAAGTCAACTCCATGGCTGTACTTAGCCTAGCCCGGTGCCCCAAGGCAAAGCAATCACTCTCTCCTGCTTGAAGGTTGTTATGGGAAAGAAGGATTAAGCTTGTATAGAGAGCCCTCAGCTCTGACTAAGATCAGTGTTGCAAGTGGCATGGGGGTAGATCCCAGCTCCTGACAGGAGGAAGTCTAACAAGCCACTGACTGAGAAAGTAATGAGTACATTACCAAGGGAGTGTCAACAGGGGCCAGAAGAAACCTCTTTAGGGATGCTGTGGTGGGGACTCCTTCTCTGGGTTGGAAGAGAGACCCAATCATCAGCCTTGATATTCTGTGAAGGTAAATGTCCTTCACCACCCTTCCCCTCATTCCCACAGGCACCTAACTTTCAGAAACTTCACCGAAGGCAGTTCTGCTGGGAGATCAGCAAAGCAGGTGGCACTTACTAGAGTGCAAAAGAAATATCCGCTAAGATCCCTGCATTCATTCATTCATTCATTCACTCACTCACTCAACAAACATTCCACAAGCCTCTACTGCACACCAAGCCCTGTGCTATGCTCTAGAATACGGAGACCAATGGACTCTAGTCTGCAAGCAATGAGACTGCAGCGGCAAAAACCTGGTCTTGTAGCTGCTGTTAGTTTCCAGAACTGTCTTCCCACTGGATCTCAAGAAGGTATTGAGGGATCCCTTTGCCATGGTGGTGGGCTGTAGAAGTTTGATGAAAGAAAGAGTGAAAGGAATGGGGGAATGGGGTCTCTGGGGAAGTATTCAAAGGAAGTTTCTCTGCCTGGGTGGAATCAGGGAACACTCCAAAGAAATAAAGCAACATCGCTATCTGGGCGAATAACAATTTAAAGGGTGACCTTCGTTAAGTGTTTTCTCCGTGAATAATATTGTGGTACCCGATTTACTTTTTTTATATAGATTCTCTGGCAGTGTGGTCTTGGGCACATCTGTCTTCTTCTCTGGAACCTTATCAACGCATTATTGCAGTAAGAAAGCAGGGCGGGGCGCTCTCGGCTCGGCCACTGGGAAACGTCAGGAAAGCGGAACCGCGATTCTGCATCAGGCGAGGGCGCCCGGAGGCTTTTCGCCCGGACTCCCACCCTAGCGACGCGCGCCTCGTTGCTAGGGGTGGAGGCACCTGAGGCTGTGCAGCGTGGAGGCTGCGGTCGATCTTTGGCTCCGCGTCCCCGCCGGCCTCAGCTCCGGGCTGGGTAGCCTGCCGATGGGTATGGAGCCCGACGGGGGAGAAGGGGCTTAGCGGGCGGGCGAGAAAGTGGGAGTCCTCACGCTCTCCATCCGCAGACGCCTACCTGGCCGAAGCAAGGAGAGAGTTTCGAGGGCTGGTCTTGGGTTGGGTGGCGCTAGATTCCCATCCTCCTAAATACACATCGAAAATAAGCTTTGGCCGTCCGCATGTACTGGTTGAAGGGCATTAGTAATCTGAAGAGCCAGAAAGGAAAAACCGCACACAGGTTGTCCTCAAAGCTTGGGGCAATCTTGGGATTCTGGTCTAGTACTGACTCCTTGTGTGACTCTGGGCAAGACCCTATTATTTTCTGGACCTCGGTTCCCCCTATCTGTATTATTAGAGGTTTGAATTAGACCATCTCCAACGTGCTTCTACCATAATTTTGTATTTGAGTTTTGGTTTACATGCCTCGGTCTCCCAGAGTGTACGTTAGATGTGTGTAGAGGGAGATACCGGGAGAAGGGAGGGCGATGTGAAATCAACATTTAGATAAACAGTGGACCAAGAGTCCAGGGAAATAAGGTCTGGTTCCCCACTTCTGTTCCTGTGTGATCTTCAGCAAGACACAACCCTCTGAGTCCCAGTTTCTTCATGGAAAATAATAGTTGGGTGTATGCTGGAGTGTATCAAAGCATGTGGCGCTGCAGATCTAGAAGAGAATTTTCTGAGTTATGTTTGCGGTGACCATTGTGTATCTCAAGGTTTTTGGAAAGCAAATTGGGGCAGAAATGGATCCTGGGATTCAGATTTAGGCCTGGTTCCATGAAGAACCAAAACGGACATCCAGAGCCATAATTGAGTTTATGGCTTTCCCAAGTTCTCGCCACCCTTTCCAGGCCTGAAGTTGGATGGGGCAGGGTAAGTGCTCCCTGAAGGATTTGCTTTTGTGGAGTTTTAACGTACTCATAGATTGTTGGCTCCCTAAAAAGCTTCTTGCTAAGCAGACTCTTCACCTTAATATGCTATTCATTCATTCATTCATTCATTCATTCATTCATTCAACAGGTATTTGCTTTGCATCCGTTCTCCCAGGCTATGCTTAAAGCACATATACAAAAATGAACAAGACACTATCCCTCCTCTCAAGTATAGTACTGTTCACAATATAAACAGTCGAACATAACTGAATAGTGTTTTCATTTCTAAGGTTAGTCAACTCATAATAAATTACAACATGGACTTTATCTACCTACCTATTCTTTGTTCTCGATATTTTAAATTGCCTTGGTAGTATATAATATAATAAATTCTTAGCCTTAGTGTGATCAATCACTCTGGTAAGAGGACAAAATTGGCTTCAGTTTAATATTCTCAAGACTCACATATCCATATGTATATGTTCTCTGTGTATATGTGTTATGTATGTTTAATATATGTGTATTAAGAGAGACAGTAAAGGTGGAATTGCTACTTTCAATACTGCAATCACTGTTAATCTAGTAATCATATTAGTAACCATCATTTACCTTCAACAGTTTTCCAGACTGAACTGAGACCTTTATATGCACTACCTTTTGTAGAGATGCAGTATAGTATGCTGGTCAAGAGCAAGGCCTCTGGAGTCAGACTGCCTAGATTCACGTTTCAGCTCTTCCACTTATTTGCAATATATTTGTAAACTTGGGCAATTTATTTAACATCTCTGCCTCGATTTCTCATCTGTAAAATGAGGATAGTAACTATTTCAAAGACTTGTGGAATAGATTAAATGAGTTAAATATAAATCACTTAAAATAGTTCTTGGCACATCTTAAGTGCTATTTTTAATCTTCACAGAAGGCCAATTATAGAGTTATCCTCTCATTTTGCACATAGGAAACTGAGACTTAGATTCAACAACTTATCTAAGGTCATAGTAGAACTGTAATTCAGACCTAGCCCTAATAGCGATGCCAATGCACTTAGTCAAATGTTATTCTGATTATTATGTGCTGCTCTTAATTCTTAGAATAAGCTACACTGTCAATCGATAATTAAAATTTATTTGAATTATTAAGATAGAGTTTTTAAAGTGCAATAAAACCAGTTTCTTCTTTGTAGATATTTATAATGGAAATTCTGGACTTGAAGTCAAGAGGTCTACCTAGATATAATTTTGAGTAATATTTCTGTTCTCAGTTTCCGGATCTTTAAATAAAGGATTTATATGTGATTTGGAAAAGCTCTTTCATCTCAAGTTCTGTGATTCATACTTATTAAAGTATTATTTTAAACAGGAGAAATAGCCTTTCTCACAAAAACAGTAAGCTCTGAAGTAAGCAGTCACCTCTGAAGATTTTTGATGAACAGAAGTACTATGAGTAAAATAAAAATATTTAATGATGCATTGGAATATATTCTATTTTGCATACTTAAATATTACAGTGTACTTTCCCTAATTATTGAAATGTGAGAGTTGTAAAATTTTAGAATTTTCTAAGATAGCTCTCTTTGTGAGAGAAAATGCTTAATCTCTTTAATTAACAAGGTCTTTATTTACCTTATAAATCTCCTTTCTGTGCAAACATATGCTTAGACAGAGAAGAGATTAATTTAAGCATCTTTTCACTAATTACAGAGATTAAGAAGTGGCCACCTGAACTATTTTCCAAAGGATAAACATTACAAGGCATTGAATACAGCAGTTCACCAAGAAGATCCTATTGGTTTGGGGGTAAGTCATTCTAAAAGTTATCTTTTCATTAGAATGTCCCATGAAACTTTAGTTCAGGTAGAGTGTATGGCTCTCTGAAGATACCAGTTAAGAATCTAATCAGTTTTCATCAGAGCCAATCCTTTTATAGCATCTGCAGTTTCCAGTGACCTAGATCTATGGATGGCATCTGTCCTTAGTTTGATGACAATGTTGAAAAATGGGTTAGGCTGGCAGATAAGACGCCCTGCGACCTCTTTCTATTTACAAACAATACAACATCCCAAACTTTTTGCAAACTATCCTGGAATTTTTCCCGTCAGCCCATCTGTTGCTTATTATAGAGAATCCTGGAATGTCTGAACTGGAAGGGACCTTAGATTCACTACTTCACAACAAGTGTTTTTACATTGTGCAAGCCACTTGAGGTACAAAGATGGATATGACAGTCCTCTTAGAGAGAACATAGTCTACTAAAAATCATTTAATCTGATTTCACATTTTATCAATGGGGAGACTGAGGCATAGAGTGAGGAATGGAGGAACTCAAGGACACATAGTGACATGAGGCAGAGCTGGGGCTAGAGCCCAGGGCTCTTGATGTCACACAGTGTTCTTTCCATTGCATTGTTTCTGTATTGGTTACCTCTTCTTGTCAGGAAGTCAATTCTGGCAACTTCTCAAAATGTAGGTTGAAATTCTTCTGGAACACTATTTGTTAATAGTAATGAAATGATTGAGAATACTTGGTGAGTTTTAGCTGCTGTTCTCCCTGTAGACTGTTCTTCCTAGAACTAAGCTGGTCATGCCCATAAGAAACTCATCTCCTAGTATTTCTTTAAGCAGAACTCCAGAAAAGATGGGGACTGGGTACTCCCATCTCCCCACTAACTTCCCTCCACCCTCTGGTGTCTCAGGCAATAGCTAGTTGCAGAGAACACAGAGTAACTGAGAATAGCCCCTAGTCACATGCCTTTAGTCCAAGCATGGGTCCACGCTGGCCACATCTTCCGGTTTCTCTTTTTTCTCCTTCTGTTTAAGCAGTATAGGACCCACACAAATTAATTGCTTGGGAGGTGTTTCCTGAATGAGTGTATGGATGAGCATCTCTCTTTCTCTTTTACTCTAGCCTTGTCAGTTGTTGGGGACAATACAAGTAAATCTAGAAAACATTTAATAATTCTTTCTATTTTAATATACCACATTATTCACGATTGACATTATTTAAGTTCTATGTTAGTGGTTCTCAAACTTTTTGGCTTCAAGACTCCCTTTAACTCTTAAAAATTATTGGAGACCTCAAAGATCTTCATATTAGTTTAGTTATGTTTTTGTTTATCTGATAATGTTTTATTATGGGGTACATTCCCAGGACCATGAGAGTGAAGCAGAGAAAGGAGGAAAAGCATACAATTAGTCTTTTTCAAAAAGGGATATGTTTTTTTATGACCATTGTGGGGGAAGAACAAACTTTCCTCTATCCTCAAGGTTCTTTGGGCTGGTCTAATAATCAAATTGACATGAGGCTGATTAGCAAGAAAAAATAACCAAATTTAATACATACATATATATGGGAAACCTGCATATATGAGAGAGTCAGAGACTCACATGCATGAGAGGTTCAGAGATAGAAAGGGGGACTGAGGTACATCCTGAGCTAGGGACCAGGTAACACACCATGGGGGCTTCAAAGGGTCATTGTGGGATCATAAGAAGAGCAGCTATTTATTTAATAAAAGTTTTCCCTGACATATAGGTGAGTCAAAAAGATTATCGTGTATAATCTCTTATTATGGGCAAGGCCCCGAATTCAAGTTCTTCTTGGTAGTTAAATTGGGGTGGAAGGCAGAAGTTTCTCTTGAGTCTGAAGCTAAAATTGCCTTTAAAATACCACAGAAGCGCGTCTTGGGGTGACTCCTTCTGAACCCCCACATTATACTACCACCATTGTACCTAACAAAATTAACAGTTTATATTCTTTTTACTGAACAGGGAACACAACTTCCAGCAGCCACAAGGGATGCTACTACTCAGGTGCCAACTGAAACGAGCTCTTCCACAGAAGGTTTTGTGTGGGTCCTGTGCCGTGATGGGGAAACTGCAAAGCAAACTAAAGCACAGCACTTATAAATACAGGTACAGCAATCCTACCTTGGGATCCTAAGTTTTATCGCACTCCGTTAAAATTCTCCACTAAAGAAAGAGAAGGCCCAGAGCAAGTATTGATGACCTTTCTTGAACAGTTTGGTCTGGTTTTTGGGGGGTATGGGGGATAAGAAACAGTCAGATCAGTAGCCAGTGTCTGCAGCCACATAAAGAGGGGCCCTACATCTTTGGAATAATCTCTAGAGTGAGTAAAGACTCCTAGCTTCTTGGCGTCAGGATTCCTTTTTATGAGATTCAGTCATTCTGAGAACTTACAGGGTTAATAATACCACTTCTGGCAATGCCAGTGGGTCTCTTCTCACTCCTTTTCCGTCTTTCTCCTGGGCCTGGCCTGAATTGCCGCCTTCGCTCACACATACTCTTCTTCCCCTGGCTTCATTGTGCACTCCCAAACCGCTGGGCAGCTCATTTTTTATCTTCTTTAGCAGGCCAGATGGAATTATAGAAGAGAGAATTCAAACCAAAGCTTTTCAAGAATATAGCCCAGCTCATGTGGATACTGTCTCTGTCGTTGCTGCTCTGAACTCAGACCTTTGTGTCTCTGGAGGAAAAGATAAGGTGAGGTTTGCAGTGTATCCCAGGGAACCAACTTTTTGTAGAGGAGGGAACATGTTTGGGAAGGAAGCGCTGGTTTTGCATTTCTTATGGCAGTGTTGAGTAGTATAAGTATGAGCTTTAGAGTTAGACTGGGTTTAAATCCCTGCTCTACCACTTCCTATTTCTTTGAGCAAGTCTTTTAATTTTCTTGAGCTTCAGTCTCCTTTCTATTAAATGGGGATAATAATGCCAACCTCACAGGACATGAGGATTAAATGATAAGATCCTTAGCATTATTCCAGGCCATCTATGTGCTTTTTATAAATGACAAGTATTATTATTTCAGCCAGCCTATTTTTACACTTACACAAAGACACAGCAGTTATTCATCAGCAAAAGTCTCTATTTTAATGCTGCTCTTTTGCCAGAATCTCTGCCTTGGTGTGCATAGTCCTTCCCACTGTCACTTTGAATCTGGTTGCTTTCTCTCCCTCGTATTTGGATCTATCAGCGCTTCCAGCTAGGATATTGGTAGCAAAAATATTGATTCTCTTGTAGTAGATAATGCCGCTAATTTAATGGCCTTTTGGAATCTTTAAATTCCATTTTCACACTATTTCACTGATTCTCAAATGCACATCTTCACATTTTAACACTTCTGAAATCAGTATGCATCTAAAAATTGATAAGAAAGCATAGTATCATAATTTAATTGGCAGCATTTTATCTTAAAATCTATATCATTTTAGAGATATGAAATTTTATTTATATGATCCTCACCTGTGAGGGGTAAATGAACAAGGATGAGTGTCTCCATTTTGCAGATTAAGAAACAGATTTAAGTAGGTCAAGTGCTAATATGCTTCTAACCTCTAGCAACAAACTACAGAGACTGGGCCAGAGAATGCTTTTGAAATCCTGCTTAGGGAGAGAAATGCTTACAACAAAATATTGAAGTATATACCTGGAAAAAAGATGGAAAAAATTTAAACAATGATTCTCTCTGGCAGATGGGATATAGATGAGGTTTTTTGAAATAAAAAAAAAAAGTGCAATCTGTTTCACAACAATGTGAATATACCTAATACTGCTGAACTGTGCACCTAAAAATGATTAAGATGACGAATTAAAAAAGAAAACTAAAATAAAAATATGGTATAGTTAGGAGAAAAAACCTAATCCCATGTAGGATTCTCTCTCCTTCAGCATCTACAGCCAGAGCCTCGACCTGAATTAATTAATTCCTCTTGGGGTGTGTTATCCCAAACCCATCAGTAAGACTCAGAGGAGCTGGGGAATAAGCCCAGGAGCTGGGGAGAGACAGAGGAACGATCAGTAGGAAGCAAAGAAACTCAAAGTAGGGGGATATGAAGAGGGACACAATAGACCCCGAGTGTTTGATGCAAGCCTTTTGACAGAAAGGAAGAAATTTGACAGAGAATGAAGTAAAGACTTACTATTTCAGTTAAACAAAAATTCAGGTAAACTAAAATGTACTAATGACTCTTTACAGGCAGTTGTGGTCTATAATTGGAAAACTGGAAATGTGGTGAAAAGGTTCAGAGGACATGACCGTGAAATCACTAAGGTAATTGTCAAATGATTATCATCACGGAGGGAATTTGGAACTGAATAAAGGAATATCTAATAGGTTTAGATAGTAAGAGTGATTGAATAGTCAGTCTTAAGGGGAAAATGCAAGGGCTTTATTTGATGCTGTGAAGTCCTACTCCAGGAAAAGCAGAGCAAACCATTCACTTGGCTACTGGTACAGGTATATTAGACACATTTTTTTGTTGTTATTAACCCCTTAATAGCTCAGGTGGTAAATAGAGAGTGACTCTCCCTGACCAGTCCTAACTCAACAGGGACATGTATTGAAGGCTTACTGTGTGTTTACTACAGTTAGAAAAATGATAGAATTGCTATGCTTAGGAATCTTTTAGACTAGTTGGGGAAATTTTTTAAAAGCCAACAATAAATAAAAATTAATTTGTTAAATAGCTTTACAGAGTAGAGTTTCCAGCAAATGATAGAGAATGCCAATTTGTATAATGTCCCCCTCTAAAATCCACCTAAATGAACCAAAAATTTGCTGCAAACTCCATCGCATTGGAACTCGGCATCAGCCACAATCCTGTAACACAGAATGGGATATTTACCTGTTGAATACAGTGCATTTTGAACCATACTGAGAACATTAGGCTCTAACGCACTTATCTCAAAGTCCTTTCCCCATTTTAAAGTCCAGTCAAAGGAGCACACCACAGCATTTTTTTCTTAAGCAGATAGCCTGTGTTCCCAAATCAAACCAGTTCTTCAGCGCCTCTCGGGACAGGACGGTCATGATGTGGGACTTGCATGGTTCCTCACAACCAAGGCAGCAGTTTTCCGGCCATGCCATGGTGGTCACTGGATTGGCTGTGAGTCCAGGTAAAGCAAAGCGGAGCTCTTCCCATCGCCATTGTACTTTCTGAAAAGGCCTGTTCCAAGTCCATCTCATGGACCATCATCTTGCCATTGTTTCCAAAGACTCATCACAGCTGTGCACTGGGTCTCGGGATAACACCCTGCTTCTGTGGGACGTGGGAACCGGACGGTGTGTGGAGAGAGCATCCATCTCCAGGAACTTGGTATGACCTCGAACTTGCTACAGAGCAGGGCAGGAGAAGGGAGAATAGAGTGAGGGAAACAGCCTGGGCAAGAGATCAGGGGACCCACGGCCAGGCATTAGAAGCTTGGGTCCTCATTACTGTTCACCCCTAACTCTCTGTCAGACCCTGGCTTCTCAGGGTTATCAGATGAAACAATCTCTTAAGGTCTTCTGCTTGAGAGAATAAGTCCACTAGTTTTTTATTGAGATTTTAAATGGTGTCCTTACTTAATCCTTCAAAACATAGTGATTCTATTTTTTCTGTGGGCCAGACACTGTGCTATGAGCAGGGTTAGTAACTAAGGACACAGTCCCTGTCCTCCAGGAGCTCACAGCTTATGCTCTGTGTTCTGTATATATAACATTATGTAGAGAAATAAGTATTACCTTTTGCTTTCATTATACTTTGCTGTGTTTTCTGGTAGCATACTGGTTTATAAACTCCACAGCCTTTGGGGTCCGTCATACCTGGGTTCAAATCACGGATCCATCACCTTCTCGCTGTGTTATCCTGAGAAAGTTAGAGTCTCAGTGTCTCCATTTATAAAATGAGGAGAACTATATCACCTGACATAGTAAATGTTCCTTTAGTGGTCATCAAATATCAGTCATAGTTATCGTTTCCAATTTTGAAGACAACTGTAAATGGCAAGATGCGCTTGCCTATGCCCTCCATGTTTGTGGAGGTTCCTGGAGGAAAAGGAAGTCCTGCTGCATTGGGTTGTTTTGAAAACTGGTTCATGCCTGTCCAGCAGGGGGCTGCGGAGATAAAGAGAAAGAAGCTTTCTGAACTCACTGTGGCGTTAGACTAGGTTTCAGTGGTCCCGCTTTAGAACAGGGGCTGCTCCCCTTCACTGCCACCAGCCAGCAGTTCTTTACCGTGCATTTGGGGTTCAGGCACTCTAAGAGAGCCTGCGTGCATTTGGGTATCCACAACTGCCCAGCTGCCAACATTGGTGCCAATAACCAGGGAGATGCAAGTAGAACATGACTGGTTGGCGCCTACAAAACATAAAAATGCCTCTTAGTCAAATTTTCTAGTTCAGCAGTCTTGAGAAGTGGTGCAGAGATGCTATTTAGCACAGTTTACAGGAATTCCAGGAAGGGAATGACTTGGTATGGAGACTGTTTTGAGAATTTTGCTTCTTCCAGGTCACTCACCTATGCTGGGTCCCCAGAGAACCATATATACTACAGACTTCTGAAGATAAAACCATCAGGTGGGCTCACTGAGCAGCAGCGAAGGTGTTTCTGGTTAAGGTTTGTGGCTCCCATGCCTACACAACTGATTCCCGCAAAAAAAAACTGTGACCTTCCCAGGGCCTTCTGCCCCTCTGCCCCCTGCTGGTGCTGGAGCCTCTCTGATCTGGCCCCACAGATCCTCTGGGTAGAAGTTGAAAGCCAGGAAGTTGGGCCCGGAATAGCCCCTGTTCTGATTGGTTTCAAAGCAGCTGATTCTGCCCGCTCACGCTGCTCAAACTGTTAACCTCAGGATCAGTTACTGGCTTG
Source organism: Pteropus alecto (assembly GCF_000325575.1). Lineage (NCBI taxonomy): Eukaryota > Metazoa > Chordata > Mammalia > Chiroptera > Pteropodidae > Pteropus > Pteropus alecto. The sequence continues at coordinate 7,086,995 of NW_006440132.1, forward strand.
TCCCATCCCTTCAAGCTGCCTGGCTCTACTTGCTACCCTTGCTCAGCTACTGATGTTCTCAATTGCCCAGCCCTCAGGTGAAGCCCTCCCTGGAAAAGCAGGGTCAGAATCGCCATCACAGGGGTCAAATGAAGTAAATCGTTCTTAGAGTAGAAAGCACGACTGGAAACTTTGGATCTCAGAAGAGATTCTACTTAGAAAATGGTAGGAATGAGACAGGGCAAAATAAAACACTCCCCTCTGGACTCCATGGCCCAGGTTGGCCAAGGCCTGTAAATCATTTATATCTGATTCTGGAATGATGACTGCTCCTCTGTGTCATAATAAGTATCTTAAAAAAAAAAAAAAATTAAACCACAGGTACAGAAATATCCTCTTGTCTGTTGAAAGCAGTATCCCAAAGGACCAAATTAACAAATTAACTTGAATAATTTAGATGCTTGGTCTAAATTCCTATTAACTGGATCTCAAAATAGAAAGAACTCAAATGTCATTTGGTTATTTCCTGCCAGCTTTGGAGTCGCTGAGATTGATCTGGTTCATGCTGCTGTTTTTAGGTAAATCATGACATTCTATTCTGACTGGCCAAAGCAGCAAAGAGCCAAGACTATTTTTGTTCACAGGCGATTATAAGTGTATTTCAGAGACATTTATTACAAACTCATTTCCTGCTGTAATTTCTTTCAGATTATGGGACAGTCGGGGGCTGCAGGTAGCTCATATATTTCCCATAAAGCAACACATTCAAACCTACTGCGAAGTCAGTGAGGATGGACACAAGTGTATCTCCTGCAGCAGCGGCTTTGGAGGGGAAGGCTGCGAAGCCACGGTGAGAGATCGTGTGGGGTCCAACTGTCTGGCTGCCGATGACAAATAACTTACTCTGGCCTCATGCCCATTTGGGGCTATCTATATAGGCAGGTTTACTTATGGCCCAGGTCTATTCCAAGTGCATGCTGTAAGTGATCCTTTGCATTCCAGATGCTTCTTTCAAGGAATACCCATTAGCATAGGGCTCTCTGAACTGGTCATAGGAAAGAGAAATGCAATGAGAGTCAAGATAGGAAGGTGCTGTCACAGAACCAGCCTGCTAATGTCCCTCCTCCCAGAAGAGCTGAGAAAGAGGAAGGACTATTTGAAGGACCAAGTGTTTCCTGTTGTACATGTGGTCACGACTGAGGTTCAAGCTCTTTAGGAAGGTTGGAGCTCCAGTGTTGGTTGAGGGTCCACCCCACCCCTTACCCATATACTTTTCATTACAGTTAATTTTGGAATAGATTGCGTAGGCACCTCCAAAGTACCTTGGATTCCTAAGGAATAGCAGTTAAAAGGGTTATCTAGTATCCAAATAGAAAATTACAGCTCCCATTTTATCAGAAATTTATTATGTACTAGACAGTGGGCTCTGAGCACATTGCATACATTATCTCATTTAATCCTTAAAACAACTGAATGAGTTAAGTTCTATTATGATTTCCATTTTATAGATTAGGAAATAGAGGCATGAGAAGTTGAAATCTCTTGTACGTCTCTAGTAAGTGGTAAGTCAAGGTGTTAAATCCTGGGCTGTTGATGTTGCATCTCTTCTCCAAACTAAGCATTTCCTACATCTGTTCCTTAGATGATGTGGTGTCCAGTGATTTTTTGATTGCAATTCAGATTGCTCTCCTCCCTGAACATTATTCTCCAGGTGTGGTCTGATCTGTATCAGCAAGAGTGGAACCGGCATCTCTCTTGTAGACTTTATTTCCAAGACTTTATTTACTAGTCTTTATTTCCAAGGTTCAGTGACTAGGCATTAAATCAGAAGGTCTGTGCCTGTAAATACTTATAGGAAGATGTTCTTAACTTTGGGGTCCCCATAGGACCCACAGATAGCAAAAGGCAGCTCTCGAGCCTGACTCCCCTGATGTTAACCATGATGTTAATGAGGAAGACAATAACTCTTCTGGCACATCCTTAACCAGGGTTGTCTGAGTCATAGTTAATGCTTAAAATAATCATTAGATGGGTGGATGGCAGGGTGTGTGGATGGGATGGCTGAAGATAAGGAGTGGCTACATGAGTAGGCAAGTGGAGGGAACAGGTGGGCCATGAGAGGGTGGGAAGATAGATATCAATGAGTGAAATGTGGGAAGCTGGAGAAATGTGTATGTATGAGCTAGCCTATGTCATTACTTTGCAGTTGTGGGACCTAAGGCAGACACGGAACAGAATATGTGAGTATAAGGGGCATTTCCAGACTGTTGCATCCTGTGTCTTTCTACCAAGAGCACTGGCCTTGATGCCTGTAATTGCTACCTCATCACATGACTGTAATGTGAAGATTTGGAACCAAGATACTGGAGGTAAGAAGCCGGCTGTTAGTCCTTCTCAAAAATACATGAAGTCCTAAAGCCTTCCTTAAAACTTTCTTTCCATTGCTTAGCAAAGCCAATCATGTCCCATCCCTGTCCAGTCCCCTAGCAGTTAAGAGATGACACCAAGATACCAGAATCTCTGCTCAACGTCTGGCTAAAAACCATCACCACATCACCCCTGGTACCATGCTGTACAGACCCGTTCCTGAGAGCTCAAATATATTTAGCTTTTATATTCTTTCTACCTGAAGTTCCTCATCAGGTTTTAACCTGTGATGCTCAAAATGCCCGGAATAGAGAACAGTAATTGCCATTTTAAATTTTATTTTTTTAAGGACCAAAATGAGAGCCTCACTTTTGGTGGGGTGAGGTGGCATGAGGATAGTTTTAGAAAGACCCTGCCCTGTTCTGACTCTGCTGCTAAGGTTTGAGATTGCAGTAAGGTCATGACACTTCAAAGCACCAGAGAAAAAGATGTTTTAGGGAATACAACTCCCCAGAGTTCTCAAAGCAGTGCTGTGCTGGATCCAGCTCCTTCCAGGGAAGATAGGGTAGCTCCCTCAGAGAAAAGATGTGGGATCATGTCATGTGGCACACACGCCAGGTTTCCATAGTAAGGGCAGCCCTGCTGTACCCTTACCTGGAGTGGCCTTCTCCAGTCAGGTGTAACACTGGTGGGAGGTAGGGGGAGCAGCTTTTTAGATTCAATGATCATAAGCCCAAGACCAGGGAGAACAAGGTCTGAAGCGCTGCGCTGCCCGCCAGATGTGTGCCTGCAGTTCTGAGAAGGCTTCGAGATGCGGATGAAAAGAGATGGGTCAGCCGGAAGCCACTGGACTGCCCTTCAGTAGCCCCTATTATCCTTTGTCTTGAAGGGAACAAGACATGGGTAAGCCAGCAGTTGAAGATCAGTATCCCTGTCTGTTCTCCTGTGCCCTGGCCCTGCTTTGTTCTACGAGCAAGTAATTGAGGGCAAGTTTTTAGCATGTCCTTGCTGGCAAGGCCCAAGTGTCTAAACATACTTCTCAGTGGTACATATCCATCCTGTTAGGTCCATGCATCATTCTCTACAGTCGAAGTCTTGGGTTCACCCAAGTTCTCACTTACCTGCTGGTGCATGTTCCTTAGAAGCATGTGGTGTCTCTCTTGTCTGGGTTAGATACATATAGCTCATGCTTTAATTATGTGGATTTCTCACAAAAAGATTGAATTTCATGATATTGCACCCTTGGCCTAAGTTGTTGGTTCCCCCTTCCTCCCCCAGCTTGCTTATTCACTTTGTCTCTGGATGGATCAGGACCTTTGACTTCTCTGGCCATTGGTGACACCATCTCCTTATTGTGTGCAAGTTTCAGCAGAGGAATTCACTTACTCAGAGTGGACCACAGCCAAGGGCTGCAACTGCGGGAAGTGGCAGCATTCTGAGGCCAAGAGACATTTGCTGGACAATATCAAACCGTGGCCCTTCCTATCTCAGTGTGGCTTTGTGTTTTTCCATATTATCTTGGGGGGAGTATGAGGTGGGGCTAACGTTCTTTGCTTGGGTTTGTTAGAAGGTATGTCAGTGTGAGAAGTCAATTTAAGTCCAGTGGTTCAAAATCAGGTGCAGAGTTTAGAAACATGGCCTAAACATAAGGTTCTCAATCTACGTCAAATCCAAATGCAATTTTTAGTGAGCTTTTCAGACTACTCTTCCAAAACAAGAAAAAGTTTTGGCTCAAAATGATGACCTGTAGGTATAAGGATGATAGGCCTCCACCTGTGAGCGCCAGAACACAGGGTCTGAGTCTATTGAACTGACCTTTTGATGTCTTCACAAAAGAAAAAAATGCAAGGAAGAGAGAAACTCTGTTTTGGTTGCCCCGGCATGATCTAGATGGGAAAGAATAGTACAGCTCCTTGGAAGACATAGGTTGTACATATAAGCCTCAGTAAGCTCCAGTCACCGCCTCTCAGCAACGTGAAGAATCAAAGTTAGGGCAAGAAAGCAAAATCTTTGGCTTCTACTCATAGCAGCAGAGAGGGAGGTGGCAAGTCCCTGCCAATTCTCAGTATCTTCCTAAACCGGTGCAGAGGTTGCATGAAAATAAGGCCTGAGGAGGCTCGAAAAGGCTGATAACCACAGGGCCCTGCCCAGAATTATAGGAGCTATCGAACTGGTTCTGTGGATAAGAAAATGGAGAGGTTGCGAGATTAAGGCTTAAAAAATTCATTTGTACATTTTAATATTTTTATTTAGTTTTATATAAACTCTTTTCAGGGACTGGCCAGAGGGAGGCAAAGGGAATGTCTGCTGTCACAACAGAACATCTAGAAAAATGTAGAGCCATGGACTCAAATGTGCCGGCCATTGAGCCCTCATCAAGTGAGGAGGGGCAGGGTTTTCCTATGCAGCTCCTAGATCAGTCCCCACCTGGTGCTCACAAGCCCATTTTCCTCCAGGGAAAATAAAGTCCCTCCTGTCTTCAAGCCCACATGTAAGGCACCTGAGGCCGAGGGATTCCCTTTCTGTCGAGCCCCAGCCAAGGAAAGATTTTGCATTTGTCTTCTCTGGCTCCTGCCTCTCCCTGATACCAGCAGCTGACAGCCATCTTCCTGTCTCCCCCCTGCTCCTCTTTGGAGCCAGCTCTCTCATACCATTTCCACTCACTAGGGAGGAGAATCTTAAGCTACTGCAAAGCGTCAGGCCTGAGTTTGAATCTCCACTTTTCCATTTAGCTGGGTGATCTTGGGCAAGTTATAAAATCTCAGTTCCTCTTTTATTACATGGGACTCATAATCTTATATTCCTCACAGGGCTGATCCAAGTACTGAACAGAACTGTATTAAATGCCAACCAAAGTAGTAGGTGCCTGTAAATAGTAGCCATTGTTATATACTGCCCTCTCTGTCCAGACTAAACACTCTCTTTTCCATACGAATCATTCACCATTCCTTCATCCATTCTCCTTAGATGTTATTTTCTAAGCCTTTAGTCATTGTTCAGCTTCCCTTTGATTCCTTAAGTTACGGATCTTTGTACTCTAGAGGGACAAAGGGGTAGTGGGAGTGGAAGCTTCTCCATTGAGCACCTACAGATGGCTGAATACATTTATTCTCCGATAATTCTTATCATTTCCATGTCACAAATGAGGAAGCTGAGGCCCAGGGACATCCAGGCCTGTGCCCAAGGTTATACACATAGGTAGGAAGGGAAAGAACAGATCTGGACCTGGGTCTGCCTGACTCCAAGCAGGAATACTCTCCTCTCTTTTTCTTTGCCTTTTCATGATGTCACAAAGTTCATTTTAGAAATTTATAGACCACAAATGACATTGCTCTTGTATTTTCTAGACCAGTTGTTAACTTTTTGGCTCGAAGGAGATCCTCCTGGCCAGGTTGCCCAGGATCAGTAGACAGGTGTCTCAGGGAAAGTCTTAGAGTATCATGAACTATTAGTGCTACAGCTGACCTTTTCTTCTAGAAAGAAAATGGTCGGTAAGTCAGAAAATTCAAGAGAGTTGGGAGGGAATCATGGGGAAGGGGAACAGGCTGCTGTGAGTAGGCACATACCTGTCAGAAAATGATAATGAATTAGCCTCTGATGAATTAGCAGGGTTCTATTACCAATAAAATTGTTTCCCTAAACTCTACATATGTGCTTGGTGTGTAAATTCCCTTATTTGTGCATTTTAAGTGGAAAATAGATTAATAAATGCAAATGTTTTCATAAAATTTTTTTAATGTTATATGCCCTAAATGGGCACTTTCAACACCTAAAGTACAGGATGCATTCATTTGTTCATTTGAACACTTCGTTTCAGAGGCTGCGCCTCAAAAATCACATCAAGGAATTTCCCAAAGACAGTTGACTATTTTCCAGGAAAGTGTATAAGTCCTTGGAATCTGGCCAATTATATATCTAAAATTTAAGTAAATTTGTATATTCATCTATATATTTAAGGAAATGAATGATGATTATTAACAGCCTTCATTTTGACAGGAATTTTAAGTATAAAACTCAGGTTACTTGGTGTTTTTAATTTTTTAACACCGAGAAAAGGGAACTTAGCTATTTCTAAGTAGGCTTTGGAAACATAATTATTGAAGAACAACTTCGTCATGAAAAATGCAGCAGACTGCTAACTATTTCTCGAAATTGGCATTTCTCCTTGGCACAGGCTGCCCAGCTGAGACTGCCCAGCTAGGCATGGCCATGAGAATAAGTTCTCGTCAGTGGGTGGTGAGTGGAAGTGATGTGTGTAACTTCCACTTTATTAGCTTGAAAGAAACATTTTTGTCCTGGCTTAGCCCTCTGTATCCTTTCTCACTAGCTGGAATGCAGATGCCAGTAACAGCTTCAACAATTCAGGACAGGATGATGAAACAGCAAGAGAGGAACCTGGGGCCTCAAATAACTTCAAGGAGCTGAGCTGCTCCAATAGCCTGACCAACTGGACTGTGACCCAAAAGAAAATGAACTTAATTTTTTTAATACATATATACCATTTTAACTTTTAATTCAAGTATGCAATCACAAACCATTTCAGATATCTTAAATTTATAGCTTGTTGAATTTTCATAAACTGAACAGACACACTAGTAACCAGTACCTAGATGAGAAAGCAGAATACATCCTGCTATATCTTAAATTTATAGCTTGTTGAATTTTCATAAACTGAACAGACACACTAGTAACCAGTACCTAGATGAGAAAGCAGAATACAGGAACTGAGATGGCCTCCTTCATACTCCCCTCAGGCCTGTCCGCTAAGGAATTTGTAACTGCATACATTGGTTTGTCTGCTGTTCTACTTCACATTAATGGAATCATACTATATTGTAGGAGATGGAAAATAGAGCCACAAATTTCTCCCATCTCTTTGATCCTTTACAAAGTGACATAATCAGTAGGTGGGATCTATTTCCCCACCCCTTGAATCGGTACTGATTTTTTGACTTGGCTTGACAGACAGAATAGAGGGGAATGAATGCTGTGCAACTTCAGAGGCTGAACCCTCAGAAGTCTTGGAGTTTCATTTTCACCCTCCTGGAATGCTGCTGAGATCTCCACATTGGGGAAGTGACTTAGGCCACACAGAGAAGAAACGAGCACCACTAGATGAGTGAATGAGGTCACTTTGGACCTCCAACCCCGTGAAATCTGCAGCTGAATGAAGCCATGGATAAAATCAGAAAATGAGCTGTGCACAGCTATCCCACACGATCATGAAAAATAATAAACTTGTTTTAAGACACTAAGTTTTGGGGTAGGTTGTCATGCAGCAGTAGATTTAAGTGAAACAAGCATGTGCTCTTATCTTGGTTAGGCTTCTTTTGCTCAACGTGTTTGTGAGATTGATTCATACCACTGCATGCAGAGGAATATCATTCTCATTGCTGTACAGTATTCTGAGACAATATAATTTACCCATTTAACTACTGACATGTCTAGCTTCTAGTTTGGAGCTCTTACAAAGAGTGCTGCTATGAACAGTCTAATTATAAGTCATTTGGTGAACGTATGCACGCATTTGTGTTCATTATGTAGTGGAGGCCCTTCTGCGCTATCGCATGGCTTGCACGATCAGCTTTAGTAGATATTACCTCTTTTCCAAAAAGGTTGTCCCAGTTCACCTCCCCACCCACTGCACAGGGGTGTTAGCAGAGTTCAGTTGTTCCTTGCCAACATTCTGTGCTCTTAAACTTTGCAACCCTCAGTTTTAAAGATGAGTGCATAGAAGTTGAAGAGTGCAACGGGGAAGTATTAGCTTAATGAGCCAACTTGTGACAGAAGCTGGACCAACTGGTTTTGACAGCTACCTTTCTTCCTGACACTTCTAGTTAAAAGGCCAGAATTGAACATTAAAACCTTATATGTACATCATGCTCTATATTTACATACTTTCACAACCATAATTTCATCTGAATCTTCCAGTAAAATAACATGTAAAACAGGCAGCGTGCAGATCATTACTCTGGTCCGTAGAGAAGGCAAGGGACTTGTCAAAGGTCACAAGTTTTTGGCAGAGCCCAGATAGGAGCCCAGGTCTTTGAACATGCAGAAGGTTCTTCCCACCAAAGCCCTCTACTATCTTTGGCATTGTCCTGGCGGTGGTGGGCACAAAAGCTGAGGGGGCAGGTAGGAGGTATTTGTATCTACGGAATAAATGATATAGGTTAAACATCGCAGATAGAAGGAATGTCCAATTTCTTCCCAGATGTTATCTCCCCAGGGTCTGGAACACAGCATCCTGTTTATTCAGGTCTTGCACATGACACATTGAAAAGCCCTGATTGGAGGTGATAGGGATTGATGCCAGCTAGCACTGCATATTCACATGCTGGAAACTAGCCAACTTCACATGACTGATAACCATGCAGAAAATGAGGCTACACAGAATATTGTCCTTAATTCGCCCGAAGTGAAAAACATAGATCATAAAACAGCACCATACAGCCTCATCTCATTTTGGTAAAAATATATCTGCACATATGTCTATATATTCATAGATAAATGTCTGGAAAAAAATAGAACAAAAATGTTAACCTTGTTATTCCTGGGTATTAACTTGAAGATCAATTTATTTTTCACTTTATGCCTTTCTGTATCTTTTTTGCAATAAGGGTGAATCAGTTTCATTTTGAAAACTTACTTATTTTTGAAATAGATGATGCATTCACATAGTCACAAGAGCACAAAAGGTTATATATATACTAGTCTCCCTCTTCATCCATATCTATCTTCTAACTGGCTCCCTCCTGAGGTAGCAAGTGTGACCAGCACCTAGTGTATGTTTTCAGAGACATTTTGTGCATGTACAAGAAAATACTCACATTTATTTCCTTTACCACTTTTACAATCAAAAAGCAATACTACTTTTATTTTTTAATTTAAAAAATGTTGTTACAGTTCACCTTCAATATTCGGTAGTACAGCATAGAAGACTACTTCTGAAAAAAAGGGTGTAGAAGACTATTTTATAATTTATCAAGATATGTAGAAAAATAGGGAAAAAAGGCTACAAAACAGTACATCAACTGACATATTTTTAAACAACTTATGAAAAATTGTGTTTCAAGTTTGAAATATTATAGTTATAAATAAAAGACTGAAAGGCTATCACCTAAATGTTTTGGCAGTTATCGCTGCATGTAGGACTTTGGGTGAGTTTATGCTCTCCTTATAGATGGCAGTGTGCCTGATGGCTTAGAATGTGGACTCTGACACCAGGCTGTCTGGTTCAAATCTCGGTCTGCCACCTCTTAGCTCTCTGACCTTGGTTAAGTGAGTTAATGTCGTGTTTTAGTGTCCTCGCCCGTAAAATGGAGATGATTGCACCTATCCATAGAGTTGAGCTGTCACCAGGGATGTTATAATATTCAGGCAGAGCCCTTACAATAGTGCCTAGCATTACTCCTAAGTATCAGTAATTATTATATCCATTTCCTAATTTTTTTTATTGGACATGTATTATAATAAAAGTTAAATAATAAACTCCCACGAGAGAATAGAAACTATACAGACATAGAGAGGAGCAGAGATGAGAGTGGTCCAGGAGCCTTCTTTCCTGGCATCTGGAGATCGCCTCTGAGATCTTCAGAGAAACTCCCTGGACCTTCCAGCACAAACAGTCTTTGGCCAATACTTTGCCACTATTTCCCTGGCAGAGCTCATGTAGAAAGTTTTCAGAATAAGTGTGAGAACTCCTGGTTGTGCCTGGACCAACTCATACCAAGGAACTTCTGAGGGTCGGTTACTGCCACCCTGACATGGCTGAAAGTCCAGGAGGTTGAAAGACAAGACACTTCATTCACAGCCAAGCTGGAGAAAGAGCTGCCCAGTTTCAGTTTTGTGTTTCTAAACATATCGGGCAGCATGTGCAGGAAGCGTTTTGTCCTTTGGCCTTCAGCTGGAGCCTGTCCTCTGCAGACACAGCATGGGGATCAAGAAAGGAGAAGGCTGCCCAAGAGTTCACATATTGCGCTCAGAAAGAAGGCAGGGGAGAGAAAGCATGGGACCAGAAGGTGGATGCTCTGGGTTCCAGCCTCTCCCCTGACATTGCACATCTACGTTAGCTGGGATGAATATTCTTAATCCCACCAAAATCCAATTGCTCCTCATAGAACCTCTTGAGTTAATGTGGGAATAACCATGCCAGATGTGACCTGCTTGATGGGATGAACTACTTTATATTTGAAATATCTAGATCTTATAGTTCTTGGTAAGTTTGAGGTAAACAAGGGCTGGAATATAGTACTATATCAGTGTTTCTAACTTTAATCAATTGAAATTCTACAAACAAAATAATAAAATAGCTGCTAACCCTTATCCACAATTCTAAAATCCCACACTCTGCAGACAAAGATTTTTTATTGAATTTGGTGCCAAAATTGACCTGACCTTATAGTTGGTTTTTTTTGGGGGGGGGCGGGGAGGGGGGTTTAATAAATTACGGAACATTCATTTGATAGCAGGGTGTTGGGAGAAAGTATGAAAAATTCCAAAACCCATCTGGCCCCAAGGGTTTTGCACAAGGAATTGTGGCCTTGGAAATAAAATAAATTCAGATGTCGCATAAAGAAGATTCCCGGGGTGCCCACTCCCAGGGTGGGATTCACCCAGTCCCATCTGTGACTTCTTCCGGATGGCAAGTCCTTGGGAAGTCTTCATGAATTTGAAGACAAATGTAATCAGCATGAGTCAAGAAATTTACATTGGGCTATTTCTCTTAAATCCGTGCTCCTCACATTTTAATGTTTTTCTGAATCTGCTAGGTATCTTATAGAAATGCGAATTCTGACTCTGTGGCTCTGGAATGGGTCTGAGGTTTTGCATTCCTAATACTCTCCATTCCTGATGCCTGTGCTGCTGGGAATGTCCTAAATTCCAGAAAGGCCTAAAACAAGGTTCTGAGTAATGACAAGTTGGTGCCCCCCAGGGAGAGTTGCCCCTTGCCCTTGGAGGGGATGCTGGCTAAACACTGATCATCACCTGACCAAACCCTGACTCCTCACGGCCTTTTCTCCATCCTCCACTGCTTTTTACTGCCTCTTCCGCTCCAGATGGCTTCAACCACCCTGCCCTTCCACTCCAGGCCTTGGCTGAGTTCCACCAAGTCTCATGACTCTTCACTCACCCAGTTCCAAGGTACTGCTTGGACGAGGTGCTTTTCCAGCTGGCTGACCTCTCCCCAGCCCCCAACCATGAACTAAATTAATTCAACTCTCAGATTCCTGAAATGACTCACTATCTCTCCTGGGTATTTCCCCAGAAAATTTTTCCATTGTTTGCAAAGTACTCCCTAGCCCCGACCACCCAGAGATGTGATAATAATGCATTTGCTCACTAGACAATTGGTGACCCGGAAAGGGCCATGGTTTATTTTCATATCACTGATTGCAGTGCCTTGACTGATTCCTTACACACCCTCTCTGCTTTTACTTTTTAAATTCTAGATTTCCTGGTTGCAAAAAACTCAGATTTACTTACTTTCTAAGTGAATTTTCCCATTACGAAAATAATACATATTTATTAACGGAAATTTAGAAAATACAGGTAAGAAAATGAGAACACCAGTAAGCCCATCACCCAGAGATAACCATTGTAACATTTGCCTCACGGCCTTTCAGTCTTTATATATAAATCTTGTTTTACAACATCTGGCTCATACTACATAAACCATCTTTTAAACTGCATCCTCCCCCAATTTACAGTATATTGTGACCATTTTCACAAGTTAATAAAAATTCTGCATATCAATTTTAAATGATTATGTAGTTTGCCACTTAATTGATACATAGTAGTTGGACTTTTACATTTTTTCCAGTCATTTATGGTTAAAATAAAACTGTGATGAACATCCTCACTTAACAAAAGACATAGGCATATTCCAATTCTGACTCTAATTCTGGTGTGTGTATAATTTTCGACACCACCAAGCAATTCTCCAACACCAACAGGGTGTCCTACTGTTCAACTCAATACTGACACTACCTACCTGAAGATAGCATTGGATCCCACAGGTTAATGGTTCAGTCCCACAAGAATGTCTCCTATCCACACACAACCCAGACACCAATTGCAAGTCTAGGTGGTCACCTGTGCTTCTAACCAACTGGCTATATATCAGAGGTTCCCACCATCCCCTCGATTAATTTGATAGAGCAGCTCACAGAACTCAGAGAAACATTTACTTATGTTTACCAGCTTATTATAAAGAATATTATAAAGGATACAGATGAATAGCCAGATGGAAGAGATGCACAGGGCGGGTTTATGGGAAGGGGTGCGAAGCCTCCATGCCCTCTCCAAGCACATCCACCTGTTCAGTAATCCAGAAGCTCTCTGAACCTCATCTTTCTGATTTTTTATGAAAGCCTCATTACATAGGCATGCTAGTTGTTTTGTTTAGTTTGGGGGAGGCAGCAAAGTTATACTCAGAGATTTATTTCTATCTTTGCCAGCAACTTATTCCCTGCGGGAATTATAATTTCACAAGCCAATAGCATACAGGATAATATCCCTTCAGCTGAATAAAGAAATAACATTAAAAAAAATAAAAAAATAAAAAAAGACAGATTAATCACATTATTGTTCCAGGCAAGGGGAAGTGAAGGAATAAAATAGGAGGTGTACCTTTTTATACAAAGTAGGAGAGTCAGTGACCAACCAAAGAGCTGATTTCCGGCTGCCAGCGCTTTTGTTTCCTGTTGCTAAGGAACAAAGACACTGGTATTGGTGGTGGGCTGATCTCTTTCATGGGCCTCTGCTCAGTTTCTCACCACTGTCTCCTAGGAATGCCTTGCCAAGATGAGTGGGAATGAGCGCCCCAAGGGTCTCTGAAGAATTTTTAGGTTAGCTAAGAGTCAAAGAGTTGTCTCGCCCAAACCAAAACGCTCAAATAGTCCCCACAAATGCTCAGTATTTATAGTCTTAAACATCCCCTTGCCATAGCTGCTTCTCCACACATACTTATTGATAAGCCCCAGCAGGATCTGTTAGCTGATGGGCTGCTGACTGCTTATCACCAGCAGTTGTAGAATGATGGCATGTTTGCATGACTTATTTCATTCTCGTAACAAAGCAGTTTTTTCTTTGTCATAAACAGGTGGATTAAAACAACTTAAGTCATGAACTAGTGGACCTGAAACCAGGTCCACTAACAAGTAGAGTCTGGATTCTAAGTGAGGACTTGCCTCTGACCCGGAAGTCTGACTTGATTGAGAACCTAGGCTCTTCATGCTATGCTTAAATACCACTCCCTGACTGTTTTCTGTTGGATTATTTGCCTTTTAATTAATATTTTGCAAGAGCCCTTAGTAGTTTGGTTGTAGAGGCTCAGAGTTGAGAAGTGTCTATCTGGGCTGAGAGATACCTCACCTCACCACAGACATACATCACGTTCATGTCAAGGCAGTCAGCACGTAGAGGGCAAGCACAATCAGAGGTGATAGCGGGTGACCAATCCAATACAGAACAGAGGCCTGCAAGACTGGTGGACTTCGATCTTCTTTGAGAAAAAGCAAGAATGACTCGTTGGAAGATGAAGAAACCAAAGCTTCTAGGCTGTCCTCTGTGAACACAGACAGTGGAAAGTTATCAGAAGGAAAAAGAAAATCTGAAACAGAGAAGCTAGCCAGGAGCTGCCAGAAGACTCATGCAAATGAGCCCCACCCACGACTGCCTGGAAACCATGCCAGAAGTCAGAGCACTTGCTGCAGAGCCTCACTCTGGAAAGGAGGAGGAGGAAGAGGAGGAGGAGGAGGAAAGAGGCTCTGAAGGAGCAGGTAAGGAGCCACAGGGGGTCATGGAGGGCTGGGTCACAGTGCCCTAGAGTCCTAAGAGGCAGCTCAGTCCAGCTGAATACTTTCTTTCTGGGATCATCTTTCAAGTTCAGCCATTCTTCAGCTGTGAAGCCTTGGGCAAGTCACTTCACTATTCTGAGCTTTGGCTTCCCCCATCTATAAAATGGGTATAAAAATATCACGCTAACTAGGTATCTGAGCACATGCTGTGCCTTGCTGAGAACGTGACAGACATTATTCCTTCCTCACAGTAACCCTGTAAAGTGGGATTATTAGCCTATTTTACAGAAGAAAATGAAGCTCAGAGAGGTTAAGCCATTAGTCAAAGACAGCAAATAAATCTGGTTCCAAAGTCTGCACACTTTCTACTCCCCATCCATCCTCCCCACAGGGTGCTTTTAAAGAATCAAATGGCCTTATGCAAATGAAAAAAAATCATAAGACACATTTATACCATCTGCATGTGAGTCACCACACTTAGATCCTATAGAAGATTGGGGCTCTTTGTAAACTGTGAAGTGCTATAAAAATGTTCTCTCTCTTGAGGTTGAAAACATTGGGGTGATACTACAGACAATATCTGGCAAACCGCCTTAGTCATAGATAGAGACCATGCCTTAGGGGTCGTGTTTAGGACTTGTAGCTGAGATGTCCTGGCTTGGGGGTGAGTGGTAAGTGGCAGACAAGGGCCACGATGCTGATGCCACTGTGACCTTCCTTCCTCTTTACAGCTTGGCCATGGAACTTCAGAAAATGTAGGTTGGCTTTGTGGGGAAGGGGAGAGCCTTAAATGCTTACTACAGTAAAGTTAGAATTTTCAGATAAAAACAAACATAAACACCTAAAATCTTACACCCAGAGATAACCATTGTTGACATTTTGACATTTGTTATTCCATGCTTTTTTTGCATTGCACACATACATTGGAAAATTGGACTATATCCTAATATGGTTTTATTACTAGTTCTTTTCACTTAATGGCATATCATGACCATATTTCCATATTAATAGATGTGTTATCACATCATTTTAAAGGCTGCAGAATGTCTCTTCATATGGATGGAGCAGAATTTATTTAATCAATGTCCCACCGTTAGGTAATTAGGTAGTTTCAATTCTTCACCATCAAAGCAGAACTCTGATGGGGATCTCTGTAACCTGAGGGGCATTTCTGTAACCAAATTTTTGTATAGGCCCTTGATTATTTCCATGGGATACATTCCTAGTGGGGTAACTGCTGATTCAAGGTTATGTACATTTTAAGGCTTTTGCTCAGTACTAAAGGTCTGCTTCTGACACACTCTGGAATTCAGGGGCTCCTCAAAGCTCAGTGCAGAAAACTTTATGGGACTTTGACCCTTCCTATCTTACAAATCCATTTGCAGTGATAAGGCTAACCACCTCATATATGGTCTTTATCAGGTGCCAGGCTCTTATCTAAGAGCTTTACCCTCTGATATACTACTTTTAGCTTCCTTTACAGAAGGGAAAAATGAGGCACAGAGAAGTTAAACAATTCAACCGGAATTATGGCCCTAATAAGCAGTGGAATTGGGGTCATGAGCCTTGACAAGGTGGTTCCAGAATCTATGCTGTCCACTGTTTTCTTGGGAAGTGCTTTGATTCCATCTCCAAAGATATTCTCCCCCATCCCTTTGATCTTTCCTGCCATCTCCCGACCTATGTCAAGCACCACCATCCTAGCCTGGAGCACCGCTGGAGTCCCTAACTGGTCTTCTGTTTCCACACTGTTCCCTGCTCTGCAGTGGAATGGCTTTTAAAATGAAAATAGGATCAGGTCACTTTCCCCTCAGCACCCCACACTCCCTAGAATAAAACTCAGCTGCAACCCAGCTTCCAGGGCCCACCTCCTTTCTCTCTGGATTAATCCTGAGCCACTTTTCCACCCCAGCTCCATCGGTTACACCTCAATCACCCGGGATTCGTTTCACTTCCTCCATTTGGCAGACCTTTTATCACATTAGGACTTTGGTACATGCTGTTCCCTTGACCTGGAATGTTCTTCTTCCGCTCTGCACTGCTGGAGTCTTCTCAAACTTCAGTCTCAGCTTTCATGTCACCTCTTCGAAGAAACCCCTGGTGGTCTCATCTGAAGCAGCCAATGCTCTAAGCCCCATTTTCATTTTTTTTTGTCCGTTATAGTGTTCATTAAAATTATATATGTATTTATTGCCCACTCTTCACCAAATGTCCCTTCCCCTCACTAGACTTCAAAGACTTTGATGAAGTCAAAGACCATGTCTATTTTGTTCATCGTTATTGACCCAATGCTTCACACAGCACCTGGCATATGGTGTGCACTAGGTAATTCAATAACTGTAGAAAGGATGAACTGTCCACAGAAGAAGGTGTTCATTAGAAAGGATGCTTGGTAAACTATCCCAGTTTTGGTCAGAGCTGTTCCATCCTCCTTCTGTAGATCTTCATTTCCTCTTCCCTATACAAAGCAGTTAACAGAGTCTCCCTGGAAGAAAACCAGGGAGTCATGAGTGAGAGAGTATAAGCAGGTTTTGCTTCAGGTATCAACTCAGTCAGGGTAGGTGAGATCATTCCAGGGACACAAGGAAGACTCACTGCCCCCAAATTCCCCTTGCACAGTTCCTGGATTCCTACCACAAGAGATTTATGGCCATGAGGAATTTCCTGAGAATACACAAACACTATCTAGTTAATAACACACATCCAGCAGGTAACTGAATGGATGAGTGTTCTGCCTGTATGACTGTACATGACAGTAGACTGGAAGTCCCAGCGTCACTAGTAACTAGCTTGGGTGAGAGCCACTTCTTGCCTTCTATCTGCAAAGTATGTGGTTAGGTCAGAGAAGTGGTTTTTAAACATTATTTTTTTCCTCAGCAGCTCAGCTCTTCTCTTATTCATATAATCAATATGAGAAAAGCTAAGTATTTTGGTTAAAATGGGGAAGCAGGGCTGGAGCCTTCCTCCTTCCTGACTCCCCTTTTAAGTCCCCAAGGGTGGTGGGATGGCCAACCGTTGGACTCTAAGATCATTGTGCTCAGTGCTGCCAGGGTGGCCGTCTGTGTTCTGGTTGCAGCTTCTTGGGCACACGAAATGACCAAAAGGAGATCAGAGAGAACTTGCTGAATCTGATATCTGAGGTTTTAGGCTGTGTAGTGTGTGAATTTCATAGCAATTGGTGTGGAGGGCAGGCAGCCCCTTTATGCAAGAAGGTTTCAGCCATTTTAGAAAAGAATGAGGGCCCAGGAGAGAAGAGGCCCAGAAGGCTCACTTACTCTCTCCACAATCTAGAAAAAAGAAATTGCCACCCCTACCCTTCTAGCCAGCAATCTGGGGTCTTGAAAGGACCTCCAACCCACATACTTGGCTTCCAGGGTTGGTTGTTTTGTCAAGCCCTGGGGAAACTCCCCTCCCCACCAACAGCTGGGCAGCTCTCTAGCCTTTGCTGCAGGCAGGTGTGCTCAAGAGGCTGCAGCCTGGGCCACCTGGCAGCTCCAGGTGCTCTGTGTGCGCTGCCATGGAGATGGGCCCCGGGGTTGGTGGCGAGAAAGCAGTCTTCCAAAGCTCCTCGGATTCAGAAGAGAGACTGAAGCCTCAGGCCCTTCAGGGTAGTCTGCTGACCACATTAGTGCCAAGGAGGCCCAGGTGGGTGCCGGGGAGGGGGA
>NW_006440132.1:7105043-7117550 GCF_000325575.1 Pteropus alecto
TGTTCCCAGAGAGACAGACCAGGGAATTCACAAAGCCCATCTCTGCACTAGCTGGAGATATGCAGCAGCAGGGGAGGAAATAGTCGATCTCTAGCACAAACCACTGACAGTGGCTCCCCTCCCTCTCCCTGGAGTTTGAGAAGCCAAGGGCAGTCACATAGTATTTTTATTTATATCCATTTCCAAAGCCAGAATGCAGTCTCCTCTAGTGGCGGCTCATTAATAGTGGGGTGACTCAGGCCTTCACTGATAGAGGGGATACTGCTGGAGTACGACTTAATCCTATGGTTTAGCAATTGGGTAATCTGGAACAAATTGTTTCGACTTTTTGAATTAAGATTTTTCATCTGTGAAAGGTGGGTGATAATACCTTTTAACAACTCACAGAACACAGCCTAGGACCAAACACGGGGACAGCATTTAATGGGTGTTCCTTTACTTCTTTTCCCTCTCTGCCAGGACATCTCTTGCCAGGCCTCCTAGCATCTGGTGTGAGGATGGCCGTGCAGCAGAGCCGGGAGCCCGAGTGCCCTGTCTGCTGGAACCCCTTCAACAACATGTTCCACACCCCCAAAGTGCTGGATTGCTGCCACTCCTTCTGCGTGGAGTGCCTGGCTCACCTCAGCCTAGTGACTCCCGCCCGGCGCCGGTTGCTGTGCCCACTCTGTCGCCAGCCCACTGTGCTGGCCTCCGGGCAGCCTGTCACTGACTTGCCCACAGATACTGCCATGCTCACCCTGCTCCGCCTGGAGCCCCACCACGTCATCCTGGAAGGCCATCAGCTCTGTCTCAAAGACCAGCCCAAGAGCCGCTACTTCCTGCGCCAGCCCCGGGTCTACACGCTAGACCTAGGCCCCGAGCCTGGGAGCCAGACTGAGGCCCCCCAGGCCAGGGCCCCTACCACCACGCCCATTCCCATCCCCAGCCACTACTCTCTGAGGGAGTGTTTCCGAAACCCTCAGTTCCGGATCTTTGCTTATCTGATGGCTGTCATCCTCAGTGTCACTCTGTTGCTTATCTTCTCCATCTTTTGGACCAAGGAGTTCCTTGGGGGTATGGGGTGAACATCTGTTCAGGATGAGGAACCAAGCCCTTCTTGGTTGCTGCTGGGTATGAGGACTGCAGAACCTCATGTGGGGTTGTCTTCCTTTGTAGTATTGTTCATTCTTACAATCCACGGATTAGTTAGGCCATGTGTTTGCTTCTGGGAGTCCTCTGAAAGCTAAAAGCTAAAAGATGTGAAGAGACCTCTGGGTGTGAACCACGGGGCCATGGAAGGGTGGAGATGATCTGATTAGAGCGTTACACAGCAAGTTGTGCCAAAGGACTGGGTGTCTCCAGGAACCTGACTGGCCCAAACAGCAAGCTGAATTTCTCACTGGAGCTGCTTTGAACTTGGCTCATTTTTTATTATTATGTTGCTAAAAAATTTGGAAAGCAAGCTTCAATTCTGTGGACAAACATGTCTCTCCCTAGCAGTTTTCTCTGGATGTCTTTACCAGTCCCAGTAAAAATGGTCTGCATTCATCCACTCATTCAATCACCATTTGGCTGGTGCTGTGTCAGAACTAGGGGAAAGGTAGGATTATCCAGGTGTGGCAGTGGGGAGGGTGTGCTCTTTCTGGTACAGGACAACCTCTTTTGTCTGTATGTTTTATGGAGTGTTGAGTCTGAAAGTTCAAAGGTGAGAGAGGGTCAGTGGATCAAAGGAAATCCGGGACTTGAAAGGAAAAAGTCATTTCTCCTGGTAGGTGCAGAGGCCTTGATAAGTCATGCAAAGTTGAGATGACTCCCCTCTACCAAACACAGAAATTTTGGCCTCGAGACCCTGGATAGAATAAAAGCCGCAGGTCCCACCCCAGGCCACGCAGGCAGTGGTCCCTGGTTGTTTCATGACAAAACCTAGGGATAAAGATAATTCAGTAGAATTTGGATGCTTGGGCTGCTGCTTGACTACAAGTTGCCACCTCTGCAGAGGCTAAAACCCTGATTTCTGCTTCTGCAGTTTTAATATTCCTTAGTGGCCCAGGGCTCTAGGACAATCTCAAAGTGGTTAAAACACCATTGCAATTATGAAGAGATGACAGTTTGGGTTTTTTTTTTTATTATTTGTAGAATAAGCTTTGAGAGACCGAAAATTGGTTTAATTTGCTCTAAATAACATTCTTAGTGGAACTAGCTTCTATAAATTCTTAGGGATCTTAATGTACAAGATATTCCAAAATAGCCAAGACATGTATTTTACATTTAGTAAAACCAAACGGTCGTAAGATGTGAAGAAAAAGTTCTCCATTACAAAATTGGAAAGTTGCCGACGTTATCCCATCAGGAGACTCGCCGACCTTTCCATTTGCGCCATCGAAGATAATTACTCTAAAGCTGGGACTCAAGTTCTCCCCACTGACTTCATTTCTTTACACATCCTTGCTCCTTAACCTTGTGGTAAGTTAGGCAATGAGCTCACCATGTTTTCAGAGCCATGAGGAACAGGGAGAAACACTTCCCTGTACACTAGGGCCTACTGCTCTGAGTAAACTCATCCCTATTCATAACTGAATCTGAGCCTCCACAAATTTAGCAGCTACCTTGTTCAAGCTAGTAGGTGGTGGACTCTTTAGTAGAAATAGAAATTATACTCTTGAAGTGGCTGATAATTCCAGCCAAATAAAACAAGTTTGAATTTTTTTTTTGAACAGGGCAACATTTTAGTATCTTCTATTCTTACATTCAGGAGTTCTAACCTTGGAGCAGTGCCATCCTCCTAGGGGGCACCTGGAAATATGTGGGAGCTTCTTTGGTACTCCAATGAAGGGGGTGGGTTATTTCTGGCTTGTAGTACTCGAGAGGTCAGCCATGCTGCAATGCTAAAAACAGTTCCACAAAACATCATCTATCCCAAAATGCAAATTGTTTCCCGTTGAACACTATAGGTTCCTCATAAGTTCATGAGGTTGAAGTGGTGAAATTAACTCCTTTAGGGATGAAGTCAGAGTAAAAGATGCAGGGACTTATCTTAGGGTTGAAGTCAGAGTAAGAGATGCAGGGACTTATCAAAAAGGCAGTATAAACAGAAGAGTGGTTAAAAAGCTCAGGCATTGTACAGGAATCAGGCCATGCTGGCTGGACTGGTCTTTTTATCTGGCCAGTGTTGCCAACATACTCAATAAAACCCTATGAAATCTCTTTATGAGGTCATACACAGACAGACCGGGATCCACTGCTTACTAACTGGGCAACCTTGAGCAAGTTATTTAACTTGAGCTTCAGTTTTGTCTGTAAAAAGGAATAATTAACTCCTCAGATTTTAAGGACTAAATGAGATATCGGAAGGTCTCTGGCACAGTGTCTAGACAGAGAGTAAGTGTCCTGTTAAGTGGAGGCTGTACATTATCATAAAATGCCACACTCGATTTATGTTCAACTGCTTTCTTACAATGACATTTCCAGTAAAGAAATGAATGTTCTGCATTTGTTTTGCCAAAGCTTAAAGAAAATGTTTTCACCTAGTTGCTACCTCTAAATCTCTTGGAAGCCCCTCCCTCTGCCCCCAAAAGACAAGATTAACTAATAAAATTTAAACTTCAAAAACTAAAAACCTTAATACATTTATACATTATATCCGAACTGCATGCTAATACACTAATATTCATTATTAGTTTACACATACTACAAAAGACGGTGGCAGGTCTTTGGCCACCGTCAGACACTGTTGTGCCCCTTTTAGTAATTGAGTAATGAAAATAACTTCTTTTCATGGCCAACTATAGAAGAAATAGAGCCCATTAATATGTAAATAATAGTGACGTGCCCAACAGAGGGTAAGGCCAAGAATTCATAAGCTTAACAGGTACTAGGATATACAATTTGGTTATAACTGAAATCAGATTAAACAGAGTATTTCACTATTTCAATCACACAATTGAACAATAGAGTTAGACAAGCCACTCTCAGCCTCTCTGAAATAGCAAGTCAAAGTGTTTTTAAATGTTTAAAAGGAGAAGACATCATATGCCCCTCTTGAATTTCCTACACACAATCCTTTCTTCCAAATTCCTTATTTTTGTATGAAATTACTGTGTACTTTCAGAGTTCAGTGGTTGTATATTTGGGGTGGAAAGAGGTGAAGGTAACTACTGATTGCCAATGAGTAAAAATATTATAGAGTCCAGATACAGTTCACTGGTAGTCTGGCCCATAATGCAATAGCCCTCTATTTCTTAAAAAATTAACAAAATGCTTATTAAGAAGACAGAAATTGTAGCAAGCCATATTTGAGATTATGTCTCAAACCCCCCCAAAAGGCAGGACCTCCATGGATCAAAGGCTGGGATTAACTATGCAAAATAATTCTTTGAGGGAGTTTTTATAATAGGATTTTACTCTGTAGCGAGTAATAATAAAAAAAAAAAGTTTATGTTTAGGAATACCCTTTAGAGATTTTTTCCCAGACTTACCTTGACATGAAGGGTATATCCTTTAAATAACTAACAGAAAAGAGGTTGCACAATAAAGACATCATATTTGCTTTCTAAAAATTTCATTGACTCGACACAATGACCTAGCTTTGGGCTAACACAAAAGAGACGCCAATTACAAAGCTAAATGGAAGACATTTACTGACATAATTACAAAGCTAAATGGAACACATTTACTGACATGGCAAATGTACGGTCTGAGCTTCGTGATGCAGGAAGCATTCCAAATGAACCCAACAGAAAGAGGTTAAAAATTTTCTCTACTGCATAGCCCTGAGCATAGCTGTGGGTCTACCTCTTCACCTCCCATTCTCAAGGTAAAGTCTCTCTGTCAGGCGTTGTATACCCAGTGCGTGGGGAGACTTGAGTGCCCCTTTACTTGAGGGCTTCCAGAGTACAGTCCAGTTGCCTTGCTCTCCAGGTCACATGTTGTCCTGAAGCACGTACCATGTAATGAAAAGGCAAGTTTCAAGAATTAAAAATGGAGTCAGTCACAATCCTGAGTGCTGTGAGGAAGGCAACAGGGCATTTAAAAGAAAGATTAATAAAAATGTCTACACAGTTCTTGGCAGGGTGTGAAGATGAAATTAAAATGGCAACCATGAGAGGGATCTCCAGCACCCAGGGACTGGGCCACCTGCCTAGAGTGGAGACTGACAGGAAATCCAATCCACTGAGAGTTCACACAAGGTTACTGGCAAAACACATGATATAACACAACTTGTCAATCCTTTCTTTTGAAAATGGCTCTTAAGAGAGAGCCTGAGATTGGAGTCCTTTTTCCACGGTCCTGCCTATTCAGCCATCCATAGCTTGAAGGTCCTGTCATATGAGCAAGTGGCTATAAGCTGCCCATCGGAAGAAATGTCTAGGCCCATAACTTTGCCTTCATGGCCAGCCAGAGTCTTCAGTGGGGACCAGCCTGGGTGGGTCCAGATCTTGGCTGTGTTATCATAGGCACCAGTGAGCAAGAAATTCCCATGGATAGCTACAAGAGAAAAGAAGGAAAGTTGCTTGGGGAATTCAAGTATTTAAGAGCACAAGAAAATAAAAGCACAAAAATCTGCTAGACAATACTACTTTGAAAAAGAAGGTATTTCCACATTCAGAAAAACTCAACACTCTGATCTATTTTCCTACTAGGCCTCCAGAAAAAAGGGACAACTACAGGCAGACTTAGGGAAACAAATAACATTATGAGGGTCTTTTGAACCTTTCCCCAACAGACAGTCTGTTCAGAACATTAAGGATTCAGTGCTTAGAATTTCCATGGAGAAAAAGGTGAAGCACTCAAGAAGTCTTCTTTACTTTCTTGAAACAAAAAGCACACCATGCCATAGTTGTCTGAAAGTATAGTAGAGGGAGGGAAACTAAAATGTGCTCCTTCAACAGAGTCCCAATTCTCTCCCGTTCCACTTCCAAGTTAAGCTAAAGCCTGGCCTGCATTCCATGGAAGTATAATCTGTCTCATAATTAGGCCTAAAGCAGAAGGAAAGCTTACGCTCAAACTTGACACCAGTCACTAAGTTCTGATGGGCAGGGATGGTATAGACACAACGCCGCTGTCGAAGGTCCCACACTTTGCAAGTGTTGTCACCACTGCCAGTTGCAATGTGGTAGCTGTGGATCAGGTGTAGTAGTGAAGTTAGAAACAAAGAGTACTTCCTGACCAAGAACCCTCTCCACCCCTCATTCAGTGAGCTTTGTTTACCCATTGGGGGAGAAATTAATTCCATAGATTTCCTTCAGGTGCCCTTCTAGGAACATGATACAACGTCCTGTGCGCAAGTCCCAAACTCGACCAAATGCATCCAGACCCCTGATAAAACAATTTACAAATGAACATTCTGAATCCGGTTCTCTTTGGAAGCAGGCACACATGAGGTGAGACTAGTGAGCTGCCCCTGGCTATGTGGAAGAAGCCTTACCCGGTGCCAGCCAAAGAGCCATCTTGATGGAAGGCAATGTCATACACACCCATGCTGTGGCCTTCCTGATGTAGGATCTCCTCTTGAGCCTCCAAGTCCCATAAGCGCCATGAGCGGTCATAGCTAAAAAATTAAACTAATAATTAACCAGAAGATATTTATTCACTTTTTACAATATGCAAGGTACTATAAATAGTTGTAGCTTCAGTAACGCTTCTGAAACTATTCATATAACCATATTAACTAGAAATGCTTTTCTGGCATAAAAGATGTCTCAATAACTAAGCATATATGTCTTGGGTGATACCTGGGAAACCACGACTTCCTCTAAAACTGATTCAATGTCTATTTTAAGAGCAGAATTCCCCAAGAATGGACCAGCAAAGATTCTGTTGCCTTCTTTCTTCCTGAATTCCACTGTTATGACCTTTCGGTCACGGAGCGTTTATATATTTACTAAGCCCTAAACTGGATGTTGGGAATACAAAAGTCAATCATAGACACGCATATCAACGGAACCAAGTAAAAAAAGACCCACATATATATCATGGCCCAATTATTTTCAATGAGGATGCCAGGGAAAGGAAAATCTCTTCAATAAATGGTGGCAGAATTGTCCATGCGCACAGAAACAAAGACAAAAAAAAGAACAGACATTAAAAAACTGAGTAAAACCCCTGGACACTGCATGAAGGATATACAAATGTTCAATAAGCATATGACAAAGTACTCAACATCAATAGTCATTAGGGTAATAAAAGTGAAAACTGTGAGATTTCAGGACACGCTTGCTAGGCTGGGAAGAAAGAATGCTAAGACTGACAACACGAAATGTTGGTAAGGATGTGAAACCACCAGAATTCTGGGATTGTAAAATGGTACAACCCTTGTAAGTTTTTTAAAAGTTAAATATATATCTATCTTATGACCTAGCATTTCTGGATATTTATTCCAGAGAAAAGAAAAAAAATAAAACACATCCACAGGAAGCTTTGTATAAGAATATTTGTGGCAGCTTTAATCCGACTAGCGAAAACCTGGAAAGAGTCCAATCACCCATCAATAAGGAGATGGATAACCTGTGGCTCAGCAGTACAACTGACTACTCCTTAGCAATAAAAAGGAACGACTGATACCTGCCAACAACACAAATCTTTAAAGTGTTTGCCGAGTGAAAGAAGCCAGACACAAACGAGTTCATACAGTAGGAACAGACAGAATTTATGGTGAGAGATACCAGCTCAGTGGTTGCTTTGGAAGGGGGAACTGACTGGGAAGGGGCATGAGGGAATTTTTTGCGTGATGCAAATGTTCTATCGACAGGGATATGGGTCACATGAGCATATGCATTGTCAAGATTGACTGAATTTTACACTTAAAATAAATCCACTCCACTGCATGTAAATAATATCTTAATTAAAAAGTTCTTTAGCAGATTCTGGGTTCATAAAACCTGTAGAACCAGAAAGGGAGACCAATTTGCAAGCAGAGAGGTTGACTTTAAAATTTCAGATTAATTACAATTTAAAAGCAAAAACACTTAGCCCTAACTATATCATACATTCTCTTCTGATTCTGATTCACTGCCAAAGAAGAAAATCCTACTTGAAGATCTCTGTTTTAAAAATTTATTTGGCAGTTAGCCATAAAGGGTTAACAAGATGTCATAATCCCATGTGGATAGAACAATAATAGGAAGGCTTACCAGGTGGTACCCAAGAAACGTCCTGATGGATGCCACATTACCCGGGCCACACGCACTGTGTGGCCTTCGATATCTGCCACTGGTTCATCACTGAAAAGGAATCAAACATATGTGAGTAAACTACTTTATACTCATGAAAATATTTTCTGAACTTATTAACTGTTATACACAGATGCACCTATGATTTGAAAAGCCAAATTGTAACATTTGTAACTTGTTAAA
Source organism: Pteropus alecto (assembly GCF_000325575.1). Taxonomy (NCBI): domain Eukaryota; kingdom Metazoa; phylum Chordata; class Mammalia; order Chiroptera; family Pteropodidae; genus Pteropus; species Pteropus alecto. The sequence goes on from NW_006440132.1 coordinate 7,113,374, forward strand.
ATTTTAGGGCTAACAAAAACTTAAGTCACTTGCCAAGGATTTAAGATTTGGGACTACTTCATATGTCCACAGGGCAAAACTGCCCACAGTATTTCAACAAACACTTTTTCTACTTCAATTCACTATGTTAATAAACTCCTAATGCTATACCACTCATAATTAGAGAAAAATAAAAGATAAGCAAGTCTCTCTGCACCAAAGTAGTGCTGAGATTCTAGAAAGAGAACATACTTTGATAGAGAGGTGGGGCAACAGAAATCAATCAGTTTTGGTGCAAGTGGATTGATTAAAATTTTCTTAAACTTTAGCTTGTTGAAGGAACCAATCGGAAAAAAGATCTCCTAAATAGACAGGCTTAGTTTCCTTTTGGTGGCCATTAAATTCTACCACTCAGCAACAGAAAGATCTGAAACATCAGCAAAAGAAAATAAACATGAACTCTAAAGAGGGCAATTAAAAAGGGAACTTTGTCAATGTGCATACATAGAACTAACCAAAGCCCTAGAGGAAGAGATATTGCTAAGTATTACCCAAGCCAATTAAAACTTGCTGTGCTCATAGGTAAAATCATATCTGGTAAAGAGTACAGACACTAATTAGCTTTTTACAAAACCCTCGAATAAAAGCCTCATATATTTTCCCAAAGAAGGAAAACTAAGCAACTGGATTCAGATGTCTTTTAGCCAACAACGGACTTCTAAAAATTTCTTGGAAAACAATAATAATAAAGACATAAAGAAAACCTCTTGTAACTGGAGAAAACAGTCTAGGTAAAGGTAATGCTACTGGGAGGAGACATCACTACCTTGGCACTACTGCCAGACAGAACTTCGCTTTTCTCTCCCCTGCAAACACATTGCCAAGAATATTTTCTTTAGTCAGTCTACCAAATGGTGCACTTCTCCAATGTTGATCTGTTGCACAGGAGGTAAAATGGATCTTTCCAGAATAACTGGAGCCAAGAAACAGTGGCCACTATGTCAGATGCAAAAATTAAGATCTGAAGTTAACAATCAAGAAAAAATCTGTTACAACTCCTTTGGTAAGAAAAGGTATAAGAAAGGAATCCTCCATTTTATTTTCATACCAAGTTACTTTGACTCTTAGACCATCTCTGGGGTTAAATGCCCTATTTTCACATGCCAACGGCCAACCAACCATTTAGTGATTGCAATAGAGAGAACAACAATGTTCACCTGTCAAGGCTCCAAAGCTTCACAGAACCATCAGCAGCACAAGAAGCCAGATTAACATCTTTTTGGTCCAAGGAGACAGTGGATTTTGGATGAAACACAATTGCTCCTACATTTGTGTTATGGCCAGTTTAAGAAAAAAGTGAAAGGGTTCCCACCCCCTTATAACTTATGTGCAAATACAGACTATGATAAATGATATAGGTATATATTAGGGAACATGTGGAAAGATAGGGAATTAAAGTATTCACCTACTTATTTATTTTTATTTATTTTATTTTTTAGGCGAGGCAACCCTCGGTTAACCTCACAGATTGCAAGAACCTTGCCAGCTTACAATCCTTTATTTTTTTATTTTTTATGCCTACAGCACCTGGTCTTCCTAGGTGGTCTCCCATCCAAATACTAACCAGGCCTGACCCCGCTTAGCTTCCGAGATCAGACGGGATCAGGCTTGTTCAGGGTAGCATGGTCATAGACAGTATTCAACTATTTTAAAAAATAAACTATTTTAATTTAAACCAATATTTAAATCACATTAAAAAAGCAAAACTTTGGTTTTTTTTGGTTTTGAGATTGGACATGATAGAAAAATGATGTGCATATGAAGTCATTACCTTCTAGCCTTGTGGTCAGAGAAAACCAAGTCAAGTCAAACTAAGAATGAATCCTATGTGTACTGAGACTTAGTATCAGGCAGAGTTTTAGAGTTTTACTGCTTGACAGAGGTCACACCGGGAAAAAGGAGATTTAAACAAGATTCTAACTCACCTCGAAGAGTGTGAAGGAGATTGCAATCAGGAACAGACCAGAGCTTGCAAAGCCCACTCCTATCAAACACAAAGGAAAGCATCTCAGCCAGGGTTGGTCTGGGAAGGAAAAGGTACCTTGGTAATATTACTAAAGGACAATTTCTTCTCACCCCAACAAACTTTACAGTGACAGACAGGAAAAGAGAAATAAAAGGTTTATCATTTGAAGCGTTTGAGAAGAAAGCTATACCCAGGTCTCATGCAGCCAGGGGGCTCCACTGGACTGTACTTCATACAGCACAAGTTGCTATTCTCCTTAACTTTTGGATCAATTTGTGAGGGAAGGTAGGACAAATAAAACTATCTAATAATATTAATATTATTAATAGTACCTCCTTAAATATGAATAGCATTTTGCCACTTACAAAGTACTTACATTTTTTAAAAAGACTTTTTATTTCAGAATATCTTCAACCATTACTTTTATGTCTATTGTCTCAAATGATCCTTATAAACAGATCTGTGAGGTACATAAAACAGGAATGATAATTTCTGCTTTATAATGAAGGTAACTGAGGCTTGGAAAGGCGGAGAGATTTGTATAGGTCCTTGGCTTTCTCTGAATCAGTCTCAAATTCTGCCTAGCTAAGTAGTTTCTATGCATATAATGTAAGGAAGTTCTCCTACTAGATGGCATGTCCCACAAAATTAACTAAATAGAACAAAACAAGTTATCACATCCTAAGAGTTTCCTGCAAATATGGTATAAGTAAACAATAAAATAAAGATTAAAAACAATAATTCACGTTTTCTGAGTCCTTACCACATACGAGGCATTATCAAGGCAAAATGTTTTACAAACATCTCACCCTACTTTACAGAAAAGGAAACTGAAGCTTACAGAGATTAAGTATCTTGCCTAGGTCACATAACTGAAAAAGAAAAGGGTGTAGATACTAGTTAAGTCTATAAGCTCACGTGACCTGTTCCAAAATATTAGTGTCAAAAACATGACAGACTGCTATGTGTCATAGATCTCTGGGGTTCCTTGTAAAAAGTCAGAACTGTTCACAAAGACTTTACTGTATAGTAGAATAGGTAGAGCAGTAGCATCTCTAGTTTGGTGTGATCATGAGAATCAGAGGAAGAGAATATAGAAATAGACATCTAAGACAAATGCTGATATCCCCCCATCCTCCTGAACCTGTTCCTGGTTTAGGGAAAAAAAAAATGGCACAGTGAAATATAACTTACCAACAAGCTGTGGCCAGCATTTTGGAATTGGGACTAAAGTGACAGTAGGAGATAGGCCGATCATCCCCAATCTGACTGCAGAAATTATTCAAAGACTTAAAAAAAAAAAAGACAAACACAGATTAATAGGCTAATCCAAGGGTTTCTTGGTTTTTCTGCAATAAAAAAAGACACTTTACAGTTTTAATATCACCCAAGATTCTTTTACTCTGTGTGTGTGTGTGTGTGTGTGTGTTAGGAGACACTTATATTGATAAATGAATGGAGTCAAGGCATATCTGGAACCCCAGCACGCTGTCTTCTAGTCTTACTATCTTCTGTGTCTGCTAAATATAAACAGTAAAAACGTGGAGAGATCTAAAGTACAACTTTGACACATTAAAAGAATTAAAGAGTAGAACCATAGATCTCTGCTGAGTACAAAGTATAGTAGGTTCCTGCCACCTAAACCAATGGCTCCTCCCAAACAGTGACAGTGTAAGCAGGGAGGAATAATTATAGCTGCCTTTACCCCCTAGAGGTGGGCTGAAGTAGAAAATCCAATAAATATTTAAAAATCTTTAAGATATTGGACAACTGCTGAGCGCATCTTACCCGGAGAGATTTGTGCAGCTCTTGCATCTGGGAGGTCCTAGTTGTCTCAGGAATCTCTTTGTGGAGACGGGCCTCTTCCAAGCGTTTCATTGCCCTGTGACACACAAACGACATTACCACCATGAGTAAATGGGTTGTACACAAAGGGTCCACAGAAGTATCTGACCACTAAATTTCATTTAACAACCACAGTCATGATAAAGCAGATCCTCAGTCCTTGAGAAGAAACAAGAAAAAATATGCTTCTTTCTCCTTCTAGGGGCTCTCCTTACCTGGGCAGTGAATAATTAGCAATCCATAGTCTAGCAACCTTCAGGCTGTTTGGTCCTTCATGGTACCAGGTTTGCTGATACTGAAAGTTAAATTAAGAGCAGAAATATCAAG
>NW_006440132.1:7117569-7119336 GCF_000325575.1 Pteropus alecto
TAACAATTCTCTATTTTAACTGCCTGGAAAAAGGTGAATTAGTTCAGTAACAGGATGAAATAAAAAATATGTGCTTTCTATTGTTTTTTTTTTTTTTTCCCCTGTTAGGTCTTTTTAGATAGTTTCTGGTTCTTTGTTAAAAGTTACAAATGCTATGGTTCTTTCCTGAATGGGAAAATCGCTAATCTCCACTTATACCTACACAGGAACTACAAACCACTACCAACAACTACTTCTAAACACTACACTCTTCAACTCCCACCCCGTACACACACAAACCATTGAGAGGTGAAAATGAGACAACTATGCCCTCATTTCCTTCGCATTTATATGATGAAGGCAAAGACATACTTTACCTCTTCTTTGGACTTCTTAGATTTCTCATCATCTTTCTTGGTCTTTTTTAAGGCATCAGTACCAACCACTGAGAGGATATTTCTTAACCTGTAATAAAAAAGAGAGAAATTTAAACAGAGTTGTGATGAGATTTTGAAAAGTACATCTAAGAATGGAGATAAGCTCCTCCTATTCTCTCGCCATTCAAATTCCAAGAAACCTTCTTTAAGAGTCAAGATGTCATGCCTAAACTGCCGGTGATTTCTTTCACTCAATCTTCTTTATGTGAGGATTCCCTAAATTAACTCTAATTACCATATGCAATTTAAAATTAACTAGCCAAAAAACTGCTACCACTTGGTCTGTGAAGACAGCCCACCTTCACTTAATGTCACATGTGCTGGATACTGACTCAGGTGCTCAATCTACAACAATAACTAAAAAACAGTTTTTGATTTCAAATAGCATAGTCCCAGAGCATTCGACTGCAAACAGCACAGTCCGGGGAAGGGGTCAGGGGGAATGGGGACAGAAAGTAACAGAGAACTACAGTACATTATACTAAGTATTATGACGGTGGTGAAATACAGGGTGCTAAGGGGAAACATAAAAGGAGTATCTAACCTAAGTTTGGAGGGAGGATCAGGGAAAGCTTCATAGAGGTGGTGTTACCTAACCCAAGCCATCATTTCGTCAGATCAATAGGTAAAGAATGGAGAGGACTGCTGAGGCAGAAGGGTCAACAAATGTAAAGGTCTGGAGGTAAGAAAAGTGTGTTGAGCTTGGAATCACAAATAGTTCAGTATAACTGGAGCATGGAGTACAAGAAAAGTGGTATTTTTTCCTTGTAATTGAAACCAGCATTGTTGGTTCTATTTAATGGACATGAGATACTGTTAAAGGTTTTAAAGTGATTAAACACAGACTCTGCAAAGCAAAGGAAAAAAAATGATGAGGAGAGTTGGACAGTAGATAGACAAGAGGAGGGCCTTATAATTGTATACGACTAACCTGTCACTAAGAGCTTTGCAACTTTAAAATCGGAGAATTATGAGAACAGTGACCCTTTTCAATAATATCCAAAAAAAAACCCAACATGTTTTATGTCATTAACAAGGAATGCATTTGTTATCAAAATTTTCAAAGTTCAACTACAAATGTTTACTCAACTCAAAATTCCACACTGGAGAGAAAAGGAGAAGGAGCATATTAACATCCTCTTTACAGTGTATAAAGAAAAATTAGTACTGAAATAAAAATTGGCTCAAGACTCAGATTATGGGTTAAACTATATAGACACAACTTAAGATATTCTATTAACAATATCTGAGACATTCTATTAAAGTTTTTGCTACAAATACCATTGGAGCCAGAACCTTGTGATTTAAAAAGAGAAGAATAGATATTCGGAAAGGGCACCTTTCTCTTCTT
>NW_006440132.1:7119364-7127150 GCF_000325575.1 Pteropus alecto
GCTCCCCCAAGGCTCTAAGGCAAGCTTTGACCTCTGAGTCGTCTGTGGAAACATTGATTTGCCGGGCTCGCTTCCTTCTCTCAAACTCGGCTAATACTTCAGCTTGTCGTTCACTGATGTGCTCTTCAATTTCAAACACTTCTCCTACAAAGAGAACAAGCAACGCAAGCATAATCACCAGATATTCTTCAAATAGGAAAAAAGAAGTAACTTCTTACAACTGGAGTCTGTGTATGCCCTTAGCGAAAGTTAACTGTCTAATCTATTACATACTTGGTTTACTTTTTCTCAATTTATCAACTTACGCACAGACAGAAAACTAAATGACACAGCTTTAAAAGGCAGCAAAATAGTTCAAGTCATCTTGTTTCATTTGGCAATCTTACACCTACATACACCTATATAAACACGTAGCTTAGATGAGAAGAGAAAGTAAAGAGTATGGCACATCTTTAGCAAATGAGTTAACCAGTCTTCTATCCAGGAGATAAAACAGAAATATTATTTTAACAACTGCCAAAGCTATTGTCTTATACAGTCTCAGTATGAAAACACTTAAAAATGAAACTAGTAAAGTAGAAATAATTACCATGAAAATGATATACCTTGATTATAAGGCTTTTCGGTTAATCTAGCAGCTAGTTAAAAAACCCACACCAAATACAAGCATTTGGTTGAAAGGGGTAAGTATAGTGGTGATGCAGTTATGTTTTAAAAAGCATAAAAGGTTAAAAAAGTCACTAACATGCATGTGTATAGAAAAAAATGTGTGAGAGGAACAATGAGAAACTTGACAGAAGTCCCTTCTGCAAAGAAGTCTTTTCATTTTATACCCTTCTGTACTCTTTGAATTTCTAATTACAAACATGTACGGCTTTATTTTAAAAATATAGTAGACTGCAAGCGACTGACACGAAAGAGTCCTAATAGTACATAGCATGAAAAATGCATGTTACAAAATAATTTGCATATCATGGCTTCGTTTATGGGAAAAAAATTATTTTTATAGCTTTATTAAATTTTCTAAAAGATATAGACCCAATTAATAAAGATTAAAGGTTTATCTACTTCACACATTTCTACAATGATTTTTTTTCAAAATAAAAATAACTAATATCTTTCTAACTTAAAAACGTATTTCATTTTGGGAGAAAAATAATTGGAAACTAAAAACAGGAGAATATTAAAAACCATAGTAATTCTAAACCAATGCCAGAACTGTGCTAGATTTCCAAAAGACAAATGGAATCAATCTGAATCCAAATACAATGACCCTTGAATGATGTAGTGGAGGGAGTGTCAATCCCCTGTGCAGTTTAAAATCCACACAGAACTTTTGACTTCTCCCAAAACTTACTAACAGCTTACTGCTGACTAGAAGCCTTACCAGTAAGTCGATTAAGACATACTTTGTACATGTTTTCTTAAAGGAGGCTGGACAAAAAAAAATGTTAAGAAAATCATAAGGAAAATACATTTATTTAAGACATATTTTGTACATGTATTATATACTGTTTCCTTAAAGGAGGCTGGACAAAAAAAGAATGTTAAGAAAATCATAAGGAAAATACATTTACAGTATTTACTGAAAAAAATCTGTGTATAAATGGACCCACACAGTTCAAACCCGTATTGTTCGAGGGTCAGTTATACACACTAAATAAATTCCTGGTAAAATCACTAACAATTCATGGAAGAAAAACTGTTTAAAAGCTTTTAAGCAAAAAGGCTCTCTGGATGATGCTAAACAGGGTGGGCAAAGTATGGCCATATGTAGATGTAAGTTTAAAAACAAACATTTTGGCAGTATAAAACTAGTGATATTTAAGTTTAGGAAGGTATTCACTGCAGAAAATTTGAGCACCAAAGATAAAGATGGACGCACAATTTGCATCTTACCAGAGGTTATGTTAATATTTCCTGCTTCAATTCCTGCTTTAAGTCCTTCTTTTCCCAAAATCCCAGACTCTCCTTTGGCCAGACGCTCCCTCTCCTTCTCTTCCAAACTTCCATAATAAATGTGTGGTTTCTTCACAACAGGAGCGACTAAGTCATCAGGTGCCTTAGTTTTGGTTGCCTGCTGAATCAAAGACCTGGATTAACCTAAGGCTTAATCTTTGCGATTTACTAGGCTTCCCCAGAGGACCAAGGTCATTATGGGCTTCAATTCTATTTCCTCCCCAAAGGAAAGGACAAGGAGGGCACCAATTAAGATGCGTCTTCACTGATGGGGGTTGGGTTGGGGGTGTTGTCGCTCAGACAAGAAAGAGGTTGACAGGTTGGTAAAACTACTTAATTTCTCTAGATGATTCTTCTATCAAACGTTTGCTTTGATTCATTCGGTTGGAAGTGCAATTTCTTCTTGGGTTTTACAAAACTTCCAGGGTTATAGCTCATCACAGAGGAAATATAAAGGATAACTGAAATTACCAATGCCAACGGGTAACACGTTACACAGTTACCAGTCTACACATTTCCAACGTTTTAAGACGAGAGGCACTGCACAGGACATGCCTCTCGTATTAAATTAATTGTAATTGTAATTAAGAGGCCTCATTATAATTAAGAGACCTGATATAAACGTAAGTCTTAACCAGGACACTACTCTCTTTCAGAGCTCCATTTTTGGACCAGTCCGAAGACGTCTTTACAGTTCGCGGGTGTACGCGAGATGCAAACGAGCTTAAAGCACATGAAAGCTCTTAGGAATAAGGAAAATGCTGCTCGGGAAAAGACAAGACTGAATCTCATGGCCTTCCTCTTCAGCCCCGCCACCGCCTTAGCCCGTCCCCTAACGGCTCCATTCCGCAGGGGCCTCCCCAACCCCCTCGGCGCTCCCCAGGGAGAGCTCAGATCTGTACCGTGGAAGTGGCTCGTGAGGTAGCCATGCTGGGATCCGGAGCCGCGAAGATCCAGCAAAGCCGAGCTCTAAGTTTCAGACAATTCACCGCGCGCCGAGCAAAGCGGAACTACGTCACCGACCGGAAGTGATTCGAGAGTGACGCAACGTCCAGGGAGGCGTGGAGCACGATGGGAATTGTAGTAGGAACGATTGTGGGCGCGTCGAGAGGTTTGACCCTCGGAGAAACGCACGCGAAGGTCGAGGTTCCGCGAAGAGACAGGCTCAGAGCAGTCTGGGAAGTGTAGTTTAGTTGGCTTACATTCATGGTAGGTATCGTGCTTCCGGGAACCGGGGCTGAGCAGGATTGAAAAGAGGTAGGAGGGTCGAGTCGCGCGACTCTGGGCTAAACTCCTGAGCGAATCGAGGGCTTCTGGGGCCTGCAGGCTCTTCTGGCCTTACAAGCGGTTTACGTTGTCTTGGAGCCGGGGACCATGTTGCCATGGAAGCCGTTGCTCTGAACTCACGAGTGCTGCCCTGGAGCTGTGGTGGGATTGCTGTTCTCTGCTGTCGGGAGGTGCTCTCCTCGGGGCTTCTCTCTAAGCTTGGTGAATTTAAGGTGGATTTGGGCAGCAACAAGAAATTAAGCTTAAAGAGCCCTCTAGCACCAAAGTAAAGACCTGGAGGAGCCACGGCCTGATTTTATTGTTTTCAGCCCCTTCTTTGTATCAGATTCTGAATGAGATTATGGATGCGAGGCGTCAGGTACACGCAGACAACTCTGGCATGGCCTCGTTGTCCTCTGGGTGCTGGGGAATCGGAGATAAACAAGACAAGGTTTTTGCCCTCGTGGTGGGGGCTGGAGATGCTGAAAATATTGGTGTTTCCCGCTCCTCTCTGCAAGAACAGTTACAATAAAAATGGCTGTTATTTATTGAGCGTTTACTAAATGCCAAGTTATATTCCAGGAACTTACTCTGCATTACGTCATTCAGTGCAAACAAAAACAGTATAAATACGGAAACTAAGAACTAGTGAAAGATGATGCTAATTGTTCAAGGTAAGCAGTGGATGGTATTAGAACTTCTGCCCTCTAGTCTCCAGAGCAAGCACTTTTTACCCATTACCCTATACTGCTTCCTGGTGGCTAGCTTTTCAATTTGCACGAAAGTTAAGAGTGCAAAGCAGTGTTTTTCTTTTAAGCATCTCTCTCCGCGAACGTACCATTTATCTACATTGGAATCAAAATAGTATCTTATTTAGTACAGAGCAATTTGAAATGTGATGTGGTTTTATGTTGGTTTGATAATATCACCTGTATCTATCCCAAGATTCATGGGAGAGAGAAGGAAACATTTCCTTTGTATATGTCGCAGTCCTATATACATCCTAGATACATGTAATAATAATGATAATAATAATGATAATAGATAAAGGAGCTTTCACGTATTCCCATTTATTATCACAGGGTTTCTGTGTTATAAAGAATGGGAATGCAAAAGCATAGCACAGTGCTCAAGTAAAGCTCATTTCACTTTATTTTGGATCTCTGGTTTATTCATCAAAACATTTACTGCCTGGTTATATTTACACTCTACTGGATGCTGTTGAGAATATAAAGATTATGACATCTACAGATTTTAAACTTGGGGAATTTTATTTTTTCCTCCAAAAAATGTTTTTTCTTAGCATAAGCATTACCTGGGTTTTCCGACTGGTGTGTTTTCTTGAGCCACTTTTCATCCTTCTCTCTGCGTGGAATAATACCCTTACTTCCCTTTCTCTGCCTGCCCTTCACAACTTAACTAAGACATCGTCTCCTCCAGGAAGTCTTTCATGTCCCTGTCCACCCCATGCTCAGCCCAGAGTGGATTGGGCCTGTGTGATGCCATTACATTATCCTCATCGGAGTTCTTAGAACACTATATGAAATTTTCTGTCTCCACAGACTGTGGCTGTTATCTTTTAACTCTGCAGCTGGAGCACAAGAAGTGTTTGTTTAATGAAGGACCTATCCATTTAGGACCGTTTTAGACTGTGAGGATAATCCTGTGAATAGGTGAGTTAGAGGGAGTTTCACAAGATTTAGTAAACTGATTTTAGCACTCAAGAGTTATCACATATAGCTCATAATTCTCATGTAGAGTTGATCAAATTTAATGGCTTGTGTATTTGCCCACTAACACTACTGAATTAAGATGTGATATTTTAACGTTATTCTCTTAGCTAGAATATGTCTTTGTGACTGTAGCATGAGAGTAAAGTGATTGTTGCTTAGAATTTTCTTTCATATGCAGCTTGCTATTTTAAGTTTTTGAAGAAAGAGTTTTTTGGAAATACAGAGTGGTGGATCTCCATCATGTAATAAAAATGTAATATTCAGACACCTAAAGACTTAGAAGTCTATGTGTGAATCCAGATGAGTCTTCTGCATTGCTATTCATTTTAGTGTGCATTTTTACAAAGTGATCTTATATTTGTAGCTGAGATTTATCTCCTTCAGTTTTTCCTCTTCTCTGCCATTTTTAACAGTTAATAGTTCACCGGGTTTGGTCCTTAGTGTCGACTTCAGTATGCTGCGACGAAAACCAACCCGTCTGGAGCTGAAGCTTGATGACATTGAGGAGTTTGAGAACATCCGAAAAGACCTGGAGGTAAGAGTACAACTTTCAAAGCCTTAGGAATATTTAAAACAACTCTGACTTTCGAACTTCAGACTCTTATACCAACAGCTTATTTGAAATCTCTATCTAGATGCTTTATAGGCAGCTCCAATTTAATGCATTAGTTTCCTGTGGCTGCTGTAACAGATTACCACAAACTTGGTGGTTTAAGACAACAGAAATGTATTCTTTCACATATCTATAGGCCAGAAATCTGAAATCAGTATCATTGGACCAAAATCAGGGTGTTGATAGGACCATGCTCCTTTCAGAGCCTCTAGGGGAGAATCTATTCCTTGACTCTTCCAGCTTCTGGTGGCTGCTGGCATTGCTTGACTTGTGGCCACATCACTCATATCTCTGCCTCCATGATCACACTGCTTTCTCTTCCCATGTCTGTGAGATCTCCCTCTGCCCTTTCTTATAAGGATACATGTGATAGCATTGAGGGCCCAATCAGATAATCCAAGATAATGCCCCCATCTCAAGATCCTTAATTTAATCACATCTACAAAGGATCCTTTTCCCATATAAGACTACGTTTACAGATTCCTGGGATAGCTTTGGGGGACATTATTCAGCCTACTACACTTAACATTTTAAAACCAAAAACTCTTGATTTCTTCCTCAAGCCAGTTTCACCTCAGTGTTCCCCATGTCATTATCTATGCAGTTGCCCAAGCCAGAAACCTAGGAGTCACCACTGAGTTCTTCCTTTCTTCCACCCTTTGTATACTAACCCTTTGATTCTACCTTTAGAACCATCCATACCTTTTTATCTACATAGTTATAACCCTAGTCCAAATAACCATCACATTTCTCTGTACAATTTCGGTAGCTTCCTCAGTGGTCTTTCTTCTTCCATTTTTGTTTCTTTAATCCATTCTCCATCAGATACCTAGAATGATCTTTAACAATTTTAAGATCATGTCATTCCTCTGCTTAAAATTCTTTAATGGTTTGTCGCACTGAGAATAAAATCTCAATTCCTTGTCATGGCCTACAAGGTTGTGTATGTCCTGGCTCCTTTCAGTTTTCACTTCTTGTCACGCGCCGCCTTGCCCTCTGTACCCCCCAGACACACTGGCTTTCTTACATTTCCTCGAACATGCAAAACTATCACTCATGGCCTTTGCACGTATTATTTTCCTTTGCCTGGAGTGCTTTCTCTTTCTTTATGTCTCAGTTTAAATGTCACTTCCTCAGTCTGAGAGGCCTTTTCTGACCCTGCCCATGTTGGGTGTGTCATTCTTATCCATGCTGTCTCCATCCCATTAGGGTCTCTCAAAGCACTTTATTCTTTGATTCTGTAGCATTTATTGTAATTTACAATGATTTGCTTGTTTATTGTAAAACCATTTACATTAGGAACCTTGATTATAGAAATCATGTCTGTCTTCACTGTTGCATCTGGTACGTAGTTGGAGCTTAGTATGTATTTTTAGGTGTAGCCTTACCCCACATTAATAAAATTCTTCAGTGGCCTTCAGAATAAAGTTCAAATTCCTTAGGGTGGCATACAAGGCCTTTTGTGACCTGGTCCTTGCTCATCCACTTTATCTTCCACTCTTGAGTTATCTTAACTTTAATCTTTAGTGCCTGTTGCACACTCTGTCCCCTTTACCTGAAATGCCTTTGCCTTTCTTTGCCAGGCTAACTCCTACTCATCTTTTGACTTAGCTCCTTCCAGAAGTCTTCTTTGACTACCTGCCCTTGGCTGGGTTAGGTTCAGCCTCTTCCCCCTGTGCTGACCTCTCTCATAGGTACTAATACTCTCTGTTGTAATTTTCTGTTTTTCTGCTCCCCATCCTCCATATGCTCCTTAAAGGCAGGAATTAGTATATTCTTCTTTGCATCCATTCTCTGCAATACCAGGCCCAACAAGCGCTCAGTACAAGTCTATTTTAATTTGCCATCTTAGTAGATATTTTTTACTGTATGATAGAGGACATTACATCTTGTACACATCATGAACATGATGGCTTTACAGTGTATTGTATATGCTTCTTATTAAGAAAGATAACCTGGATTTCTTTTCCCTCTTCCTCACTCCAGGAGACTTTAGTGTTCTCTACGCTTTATAATATTTATGCTTTTTAAAAGCTCATATTAATAGTCTCATTAAGGATGAATGTTAATATGGTTAAAGTTCAGTTGTAATGAGTGTCAAAAGTGCTAACATACGGAAGGAACTCTTATTCTGCAGACAGCTCACTATTGCATTAGTCTCTCTACTGAAGGCAGTTATCCAGTGGGTTTGACTTGTTTTAGAGCAGCTTAGGAG
>NW_006440132.1:7128471-7146027 GCF_000325575.1 Pteropus alecto
ATATATTTTTTTTTATTAACAAAATTAACAATCCAGTGTTTCAATTTTTAATCTTTTTTTAATTAACAAAATTGATTAACATAATCCAGTATTTTTCAGGGAAGCCTTGAATAATTTCATTCCATTTGGATATTCTCAGAGTTTCTCATGATAACATCCTTTGCCTTTTAGAACTTGTGGTCACAAAGTTATTTGGGGAGAACTTTTTAATTTTACTTATTGGTGGTAGAGACTGACTAGAGAGTAGTAACTCAGGAAAGTCATTTTATATATATAGTAATACAGTATTACTATTTAAATAGTAATATAAAGTCTATATTTATATATATATATGTAGTAATACCTTATTTGATTCACTATGATACTTTGACATTGGCATTTAAGTGCTCACAGTTTAGCAGTAAATGGTGCAGTGTGGCAGAAGTTCTAGTGATTAGAGTAGTCAAGCTGTTCTTCTAGTAAGGAACTCTAGATTAAACATATTCACTCTCAAAGTTATCATCTGATATCTTTACAGTTAGACACTGGTAGTTATGGGATCTCTTTTTTGAAAATGATCAAACCAAGACAGACTTTGTGAATTCCGTAGCCACTTGTGATTTAAAAGCCAAACCTTTTATCTGAAAATAAAATGAAACCCCAGACTTCTTAATAAGATAGCACAAAACCTTCTATTCCTGTGTTACATTTAACCTCATGGTATCCGTGAAGCTGTTAATTTCTGGTGGTTATTGTTTTATCAGTCACTTTATTTTTCCATCTGTTCGCTTCAATAATATATTCACTGAACCATCCTTTTCTCCTCCTTTTCTGCCAACTCTTGTTTATCTAATTGCTGCTTTCTGCTCTGAACTTCCACTCCTCACCCAATTCCTCACTTCTTCTTGGTGTCTCTTCCGCAGTGTGGGCTTTCCTCTGTCATAGCTCTGATCACCCTATGTTGTAATTGTCTTTGTACCTGTTTCTCTGGTAGACTGTGACACCCTGAAGGGTAGGGGTTCTATCTTTTATAATTATTCAGTGTTTCCTCCTTATCTGAGTGGGATATGTTCCAAGATGCCTATTGGATGCTAAAAACCAAGGATAGTATATATATAAACCCTATATATACAGTGTTTTCTCCTATACATATATACCTATGATAGTTTAACTTACAGAAAGAGATTTATAAGAGTAATAAAATAGAGCAGTTGTAACAATGTATTGTAATAAAAGTTATATGAATATGGTCTCTTAAAATAATCTTACTGTACTGTATACTCGCCCTTGTGATGATGTAAGATGATACAGTGCCTACGTGATAAGATGAAGTGAGGTGAATGACATAGGCATTGTGACAGTGTCAGGCTTTATAAAGGTGACTGAACACAATCACTGCGATACTGCAACAGTTACTCTGATAACTGAGATGGCTACTAAGTGACTAATAACGCGGGGAGTGTCTACCGCATTGAGACACTGGACAAAGAGATGAGTTACGTTCTAAGTGGTATGGAACAAGATTTCATCACACTACTCAGAACAGCGTGCAATTTAAAACTTATGAATTATTTATTCCTGGAATTTTTCATTTAATATTTTTGGATGTCTGTTGACCGCGGGTAACTGAAACCTCAGAAAGCAAAACCACTGATGTATCCCCCTGTATCCCTAACCATCCAAACCTAGGATTTCAGTTTGTTGTTTTATAGAAGCTAACCCTGTCCTTTACTCTATGCCAAGTACATGGTAGGTGCCAAATAAATATTTGCTAATGGAAAGAATGTTGCCTTAATCCTAAAACTTTCCTACTTTCAGACCCGTAAGAAACAAAAGGAAGATGTGGATGTTGTAGGAGGCAGTGATGGTGAAGGTGCCATTGGGCTCAGCAGTGACCCCAAGAGCCGAGAACAGATGATTAATGATCGAATTGGTTATAAACCCCAAGCCAAGCCCAACAATCGTTCATCTCAATTTGGAAGTTTTGAATTTTAGAGGTGGATTATCTTGTGTGCCAGAGCCCTGGAATGGAGTAAAATGATGGCAGAAGTACAAACAAGATGTAGGGAATTGAGTGCTATCAGCAAGCAGGATATTTTACCTCCCGCAGAGAGAAATACTTCTGCATGAGATTACTGATGCTTAACTTTCACTCTAAGCTGAAATCCAAACTCTGGTTTGTCTCTGGAAAATTTGACTCTAAAAAACTTGTCTGATTTTTATTTTTAAAAATAAATATATTTTTGGAAAAGTGTGAGACATCCTCGATGAAATATAATATCACTGTTAACCTCAGACTTTAAAAGGTAAAGTCTGCTACATGAGGTAACATCATTCTTCTCGTCTTTATTAAAAGATCCTAAGCATAGTACACTTCCAGTTGGTCCTTGTCACAAACTTTCATTTAACTCATTTATTTGGCAAATTTTTATTGAGTGCCTACTATGTGCCAGGTACCATTCTAGGCACTTAGTAACATCAATGAGCAAAACAAAGATCCCAGCTCTTAGGAAGAATACCCAAATTTTAGTGGTTTTGTGTAAACTTGATCAAGTTGTGTGTTTCCAGAATCTGTTTTCGGGATGGCTTTGTGACTAGTTTGGGTATAATTTGGGGAGGACAGGCAGTAGAGGGAAACATAATAGGAATGCTCCTAAACAGTCTTATCATCATTCCAATTTACCTTCCTTTCCCAACTTGCCTAAAAATTTTTCCCACTAGGAGCCAATCTGAAGCAGCTCAGAGGGTAGTTTAGAATCATGTCCTATTGTTTACACTATTTAATTCAACTACAGGGAAACACCAACTGGTAGAACCTTGGAATCATCTGTTCTAAAGAGAAATCTTGGCAGGATTTTACCCAGCCTTTCTAGGGTAGTTTAAGAACGTGGGAAAGATCTATAGCCATGCCACCCTGAACAAGCCCGATCCCATCTGATCTCGGAAGTTAAACAGGGGTGGGCCTGGTTAGTACTTGGATGGGAGACCACCAGGTGCTATAGGCGTAAGAAAAAAAAAAAAATGTGGGAAAGGCAGGGATAGAAGGGGATAGTTTCTCTTCTCCCTTCAGCCATTCTTTAAAAACCTTATTCCAGTTTTACCTAGGGCCTTCAATTCTGTTATCTTACAGTCTCAAAAATACAGCATGTCAGCCTCCATGATAGGGAAGGTTATATTATCCTGAAGCCTGCAAAGGCCGATATTATCCTGAAGCCTGCAAAGGCAATGACAAAAGGCAGAAACAAGACTTTGCCTCAGCCTCTGTCACTGTGACTTCCCAGCATTAATAGGCACAGAAGCATAAAAATGTGCCTTCTGAATTTCTTCCCTTTCCCTCTTATACTCAGAAAGCTCTGTGTGTAAGACACTGTACTAAGTGCTTTATGCAGATTATCTCATTTAAACTTCAGTTCCTATGAGGAGAGCACTTTATTCTAATTTTACAAAAGGTAAAATGATGCTCAGCCATTGGGTAGAGCTGAGATTTGAACCCAGGGAGATTGATTTCTGAACCCATGCTTCTCAACTCACTACACTGCTTTCACTGCTTGACACTGTCTTTCACTGCTAGGTCTAAAAACATGCAGATGTCAGGGGCAGAGTGGGAGGTTGCTATGTCAGTTCTCAAAATTTCCATGCTATCCCATAAAGACAATTACCAGAAGATAAGAGCTTATTGCAGCTGTAAATCATTTTAGAGAACTGAAATCACATGAATCAATTGTGTATTTCTTAGGGCCAAGTGTTCATTTCTGGATTGCTTAAACTTAGGAAGATGGTCAAGTACTTGTGAAGAGATACCAGCCTTATCTAGAGGAGTGTACTTTTCATTTTCCTGAAAGCTGGAGTAACTAACAATTAATATAAATATACTTACTAGGATCAAATACATGGAACAGAAAATTTTATGAGCAGAACTCTACACACGGGAGTGGTTAGGAAAGCCTTCATGAGGTCTGTTTTGGTTAAACTCTCCTTTCCCTTCTCTCCAGCTGGTCCCCTAGCCTTCACATGAAGCCCCAGGGGATGGAATGCTCAGTCCCTGCTCTGTTCCTGATCCTGTGGTGTGTGCACACACATGCAGACACACAGACACACATGCATGTGTGTGCAGTGGAATATTACTCAGCAATAAAAAATAAAATCTTGCCCTTTGCAACAATATGGATGGACCTAGAGGGTACTGTGCTAAGTGAAATACGTCAGACAAGTACCATATGGTCTCATTTATATGTGGAATCTTAAAAAAAAAAGGAATAAAACAAAGAAATAGACCCATAGATACAAAGAACAAGCTGATGGTTGCCAAAGGGGAGGGGGGAGGGGGATGGGACTTTAAAAAATTAAACCCCGAACAAATCTCTGGTTCTTCCTCCCATCCACTCAGAAAAGGTATGGGAGGAAAGAAGGCAGGAAGGTTAACTGAGAACTAGATCCTCAGTGATGGAAACTTAGAGCTATACTTAAAATCACATTGGGATCTTGGGAAATAAGCCTTCCCACAACTTCCTTTTATACCCCAAGTCAATTGTGAAATTGGGAAATAAGCCTTCCCACAACTTCCTTTTATACCCCAAGTCAATTGCGCCTATCCCTTAACAGAAAATGCTCATGGTGCAACCAGGCTGACGTACCATCAGCCATCAGCCCCAGAAGCCTAGAGATAGCTGGTCTCAGTCCTTGGCTACCTCAAAAGTCTCCCATTCTGAAATTGTCCCTGGGGCTCCCTAAACCCCTTAGTAGCAATGAAGCTTAGAGGAAGATTCTTCCTTTCCAAATTAAGCACGGACACTTAACAAATTGAGTTCTTATGCAGTTTTCCTTGGATCAGGACTCACACATCCTGAGCGCGGGATCAGAACAGAACAGGAACTGAGCACTCCATCCCCTTGATCCTCATGTGAAGCCTGGTGAGCAGCTGGTGAGGAGGTGAGTTTAATCAAAGCAGCAGACCTCATGAGGCCTTTCCCAACCACTCCCATGGGTAGATTTCTGCTTTTCTTCTGTTCACAAGGAGTAAATTTCCTATTCCACTTATTTTATCAGATAGCAAGTGGTTAAGATCATGGACTCTGGGAACCAGGTTGGCCATGGATTTATCATTGTTGGTTGAAGCTGAGTGGTAATGGCCAAGACTCTATGTGGACAATGAAGAGACCACTTATTCTGATATCACTCTGGGTAGAAAGACATGAGTAGAATCACAAAATCAAAATATTTATTTTGTTCTTTTGTACATGATACTGTTAAAACATTCCTACTACAGCAATACTGCTCTCCAGGAGCTTACAATCTAAAACAGTCAATATTAATTATAGACCCAGTGATTAAGGCATTATGTCAAATGTAGACCTTGTATCTTTAGATGTATTTTTTTTAAGAAGCAGTTGGAGAGGAGAGGATCAAAATTAAATGACATGAAGATGTACCCCCTGCCTTCTTCCAGCTCCTTATAGGGAACTTTTTGTAGCCAGAACTCAAGACCAGTGCCCCACAGCCTGGAAGGGAATTCCAGACTACCCTACCATGGAAGTAGTGAAGAAATGTGAACTTCTAATTTCCTCGTGGACAGAGAAGATTCCCTGTTTGTGGGTAATGGGGGCGCTGAGTGTTCCTCCAGCATAGACTGGAGAGAGCACCTAAGACTTTATAACTGCAGATGGTACTAGGTAACCTCTACCTAACTTTATAGGAAGTCCGGTAGGACAACTGCTCCTTGAAATGTGCTTAAGGTCTCTACCAAGTGTTACAACTTCTGGTTGGTATCTATATCCACTGCATAGTAATGTCCACTGCATCGTGAGGGCTAGGGAGATTTAATAAACTGGACATATGGGATAAAAGACGTCATCTTTTAGATATGAAAGACAGAAAGAGAAAAAAGAACGGGATAAGGGGCCAAAGAAATGGGGATACAGGCTTCTAATACTTTGAACAGGGAAGGAGAAGAGATTTGGATCCAGAATGAACGAAGAAGTCAGGCACTAAATTCCGCCTGAACAGGGGTACAGAAATGAAAGTCAACGAGATCATTATATCATCACAAATCTAAGAGCACAAGAGAAAAAAATTAAACTTTAATTTTCCTCTTTCACTAGCTTCTTCCTTTGGCAACCTAGTCTAAGAATTGCTAAAATTCAGGTTTTTCAGGAGACTATCCTGAAAACCTATCCAAAACCAATATTTCTCTTTGGGAGTTTCAAATTCATAGCACTTTGTCTTAACTGGCCTTGATTTTTTTACATTGGTGATAAGGTATTGTTCCTTAAAAAATTATTTTATATAGCAGCTCATGTCAAGATTTCTAGAGAGCACCAGGGTTACTACTAAACATTATTTTATTTCTCATGGTTTTCTTATTCCTTGGCTTCTGAGACAATAACAAGCTATTTATACCTTAATGTTGGACTCTGTCAGCACCTGTTATTTACTCTCCTCATACTAAGTATCGGCACTATAAGGAGTGGAATGAGAGCAAAGCACAAAACTCTAAATGTTGGTTCTTAGATTTTAACCTCAATCCGGTAGGCTCATAACCCTCTCTTGGTTCAAAGCCATGAAAGTACACATTCCTCGTTCTGCAATATTTAACTGCACCCACAGAGAAAGTACAAATTTCAAAACCACAACAGAGGCCAACAGGATAGCTGTATTTTGTCTCTTCTGCCCTGAGGCACAATTGGAGTCTAGCACCAAGGAGGGCAGGATTTAACAGACCAGCACAGAAGAGTCACTTTACAGAGGTAGTTTGGACTGGGAACAAAACTGCAGTGTAGACTAACAACTGGACAGATAAAAACACAATGTGATTCTTTATTGAGAAAAGGTTTTGGCCACTTATGAGCTCATTAAGCCCCCAAAAGTAAGAAGAGCAGCAGTCTTGACCCTCCTTGGCACCAGGGACCGGTGCTCCTATGAGAATCTAATGTCTGATGATCTGAGGTGGAGCTGAGGTGGTAACGCCAGCACTGGGGAGCGACTGTAAATACAGATGAAGCTTTGCTCGCTCACCTGCTACTCATCTCCTGCTGTGTGGCCTGGTTCCTAACAGGCCATGGACTGGTACTGGTCCACGGCCAGAAGATTGGGGACCCTTGATGTAAAGGATGACGATCTGCCTGGTGTGAGCATAGATATCAGGGGCTGAGGAAAATCTGGCTATCAGCAGATGACACCCTAAGCCTCTCCAAAGACAGGGCTAGACTTTTGCCCTTCTGGCCTATGGCTGGTTGATTTATACTCCGGATCAAAGGTCTTTTCAACATTCAAGCTAATTCCAAGAATTACAGATCTTTAAAAATAAGGACCAGTGATTTCACACATGCTGATAAGTTACTTTGGTTACAGCCCTTTGTGCATGTGTGCTTTGGCACACACACACAGTTGGAGCTGAATAAATTTCTGTGGAATGATTAAGTATTGATCAGCAGTATTTAGTACACGAGTTAAACCCAGACATACCACCTACCAATCAGCAATTCAAATTCCCATGCTCACTCCACCAGGAGATACTCCCTTAGTTTAAAGCAGAGATTCTCTAAGTGTAGTACCCTGACAGTCACCTGGGAACTTGTTAGAAATGCCAATTTTTGGCTCTGGGTTGAGGCCCAGCAACTAGTGTTTTTAACAAGCCCTCAAGGTGATTCTGATGCATGCTGAAGTTTGAAAACCACTGGTTTAGTGGCAGACATGTGAAAACAATAATGGGAGGTAATGATTCAAGCTCTTTTGCGTCATTCAGCTGTGACAAACCAAGGTACCAAGTCAAAGTAAAATGTTAACGGTTTTATTTTAAAATATCGATTTCTATTTTCTCAAATTGATTGTCATCATTTTTGATTGACAAATTCATTCTAATCAAAATGTTAAGTGGGAACACAATTGATGAGTCAGCCACCCAAGAATGCGCACTTCTGCAAGCTCCAGGCCTGTATTTAGTCTCAGACCACCCCTCTGCCCACTGTAAAGATTTCAGTATAACACACCACACCTAGGGAAAGGCACAATGTATTTCCCACTCATTGAGTCCAAAGACTGGAACTTATTTTTTAATGTTAAGTTTGGGTTCTGTGTTTAGTTGGGCAAGAATTTCCCACAGCTGTCATATATCTTGGCTGAAGTTAATCCTTTTCCATCCCTGACCCAGGAAAAACCCATCAAATTCACAGATTGTCTGTTAAAAAAAAACCAGAAGACTAAAAAAGGAAGCAAGTGATCAAGTCACTGACTAGAAAGCCACCTGGATTAGACCAGAATGTATGACTTGGATGTAAGATAATGGTGGAAGAGGGAACATCTCATGGGTGGCTTCACTTTAAGAGATATGGGAATCTCAGCTCAGGAAAAAGAAGAGTCAGGAGGTTTCCACTTTAGCTCCAAAACTGTAAGCTAAACCTCTGCTGAGCACGTGTCTGTGTGTGTGTAAGGAGATAAGGAACAAGAAGGGAAGATATGACGAGAAATCATGTCTTCCAGTTTTGAACTGCTTCCCACCACAATCAATAAGGCAACACCGTGGAGTTTGACATTAATGGCAATGCTCTGTGATGTCCACAACGACTGCCTTTTTCCAGCTGAAGAGAAAGTATCCCATGCCAGCCCCTGCTGCTACAGCAATGCAGAGGTACCCATTGTAGGTCATGAAGATGAGCATGAGGAAGTAGCTGATGACCACCTGGATGATATGCAGCACTGTCTGCAGGAGGTGAGGAAAGCTCAGCATCTGCTGCCTGGGGAGTAAATAGGGAAACAATAATCAAAGACCCCAGGAAAGTTCTGCAGCTCTAGAGAAAAGGGGAACAGTTGTCACGAGCTCAGCTTGAACTAGACTCCCTCATAGTCACCCTGACAACTCGTGGGTACTTGTGTGTATGTATGTTGTTTATTGGTCCCTGGAAATGAAACATGATAGCGCTGTCAGGTTTATAAGCAATGGCTAGTTACGGTTATGTCAGCGGGAGGAACCCTCTTGGGCATTGGGGAAAGGAAGGACTAATCCTCTGACTTACTTCCACCTTGGATCCTGAAAGGGAAGCCTAAACCCTCTTATACCTATTTGCCTGAACATTTTCAGGCCTTCTACCTTTGCAAAGTTCACATTCTAAAAAAATGGAAATAGAATTGAGCTTTGGGGGTATAGTAGAAAGTACTTAATTAGGAATCAGAAACCTGGCTGTTTATTCCCTCTGTCACTTACTCGTTCTGTCACCTTAGGTAAGCCACACCAGTTTGGGGCCTCAATAAGTTCATCGGTACAATGGGAATAAATAACATTGTTACTTGAGAGCAGGATATTGGTCTATAGGATTGCTTGAATTTCAATTTAGTTTTAATACCTACATTTCTATTAAAACTGAATCTCAAAAGCATTTGTCAATCTCTGGGAAAAAGCGATAGTCATCCCAATACTTACTGAGATGGAATGCAGAAATTTCTAGTCTTATACTGTAAACAAACTGAGAAAAGCTGGGTAGGTCCAACTTTTTATATAATCAATTGGACTCTGCCATTCTTCTATATCCAGATCTGAATTTCTTTGCTTATTATTATTTTGGTAAATATTTTACAACATGGATTCCTTACCTTCTTCCAAAGTGACCAATACTTACTATTAAGAACATTCATTTTTGCAAATGAGTTACTAGCATTCCTCCTTTGGCCTGCTCATGATCACGATCCTATGCCTCCACAGCCAGTTTTGATTAAGGTCATTTAGAATCATTAATATGATTCTAAATGACCTTAGAGAAGGAGGCTGTTGCAAGTAAAATAGCTGCTTTGCTGCTTAGCTAACCTAGATCCCCAGAACTTTCACCTAGTCTGCTCAATCTTCTTACCCAACGGTTTTGTGTGTCTCCATAAGAATGGTTCCATTTGGTCCTGGGACAGGCATGGAATTGTAGCGAATGCTGACTTGTGACTTGCGCAGCAGGCTCTCTCGGGCTATCTTGAGTCCTTCATAGAACATTGCTAGTAAAAACACTCCCACAAAAGCTCCAGCCATTTCTAAGTAGGGAAGGAAAAGATGGTGGCGCTGTCAAACGTGTTCAAAAATACTAGCTGGTATGCTGTCTGAGCTAGAAACGTAACACAAGAAAGGTGCTCTTCTTAATTTCCGAGTACAGTATACAAAAGGGGAATAAAACAACTTATTTTGTAAATGCTAACTATTTCTTGAACAGTATTTCAATTCTAAGTCTTTCACACTGGAAAGCATTGGTAATGCTATGAATGTATTCAAACTTCTTATTTAATATACTACCTGAAATAAAAGCTCCCTTTCTTCCCAGAACAAAGTAATTTTATGGCTCCAAAGATTTAACTGCATCTTAAGCAGTCCAATTGACTATTGGGCTTGTGCAATTTGAACTTAAAGCACAACTCAACATTATAGACACAAAACAGTGGGTGATTAGTTACCCAAAAATCTAAGACTGACACTGAGATGGGCCAGAATCAGGAATGATGTAGAGCACAATTTGGTATACTAGAAAAGCACTGGACCAGGTAGGTCTAGAAGGTATGGATTCCTGTCCTAGTTCTGACATACTAATTCTATGTGATTTAGGGCTAATCATTTTACTATTTGAATCTTAAATTATCTGTAAAATGGCACATCATACTAGATCAATAGTTTTTAACACAGAGTTATTTTAACTTGAGTATAGTCTTATGTCCATGACCAATAACTTATCAAGCAAGGAAGCACTCTGGGAAAAGATGACAGGAAATGGATTACGAAAGACTCCTATCTGTTATCTAAATTATTTTTCAGGAACTCTGAACTAAGCATTGTGTATGCTTACTTTTTAGGTAGGAAATAGGAAGCAAGATGGTTATGTATCATAACCAGAATGACTTAGTAACTATGACAGAAACAGTTGCTGGGTTTCCAGACTCTTTATTATTCTCTCTCAAACACTACCTGATGGCTTACTCACCTCCAGCTGTGTTGATCACCAAGCCAGAAAACAATAGTTCCACATTCTTAAAGCCAAAGTAGAAGGTCATGTGCTATCAGAAAACAATAACACGTCAATTAGAGATGACTGAAGATTCTAAATGAGAATTTCAGGTAAAGAAGCTTAAAACCCTTAACAGTAGCAGATATGGGTAATAAGAGACATTCACTGAAGTAGGAGGCTTTCTCATTTTAGCAATACTACCACTCTCCTTTGTTCCTCCCATCAACTTTTGTCTTTTTCTCTTTTTTATACAAAGCATAAAGACCAGAACTTAATTCAGAAAAGGATCAATTTTGAAAGAAAGGAATACAGAAGAATGGACCTTAGAAATCTTGGTTTTGGTGTGGCTCTGTAATTAACCTGCCACATGATCTTGGGCAAATCACTTGACTTGTCTAAGTCTGCCTTAGCTTTCCCATATTGATAAACTGACCTTTAAATAACAACCTTCCAGTCCTAAAGTTCAATTATTTCTATTACCCAAGTGTACGGGAAAGGGTCTGGGCTGCTTCTACTGTGGTACTCACCATCATCATCATGTGGCCAGCTCCCCCGCCATGGGAGTGGGAGGCTGAAGTGGTCGGGTGATGGTGAGGTGCCATGGTACTGTTGTGGTCCATATGGTTCATCCCCATATGGTGGGAATGGTCCATTTTTCCAGGAAAAGTTCTGAGTTGGCAGAAGTGTCTAAGAAAAAGGATTATATATAATAAGAATATGAAATCTTAAGTATATAAAAATCTTGATAAATATTTCGTCTATGTGGGATTTCATCCAGTAGATGAATGCTCTCCTAGCATCTTTCCTCAGAATATTGTTCATAATCTACAGATAAAGAGGGAAGTAACTGTGCTCACAGGGATCATCTTTGGAAATTATGGCAGAAAGGATTTGCACCTAGAGTTTCAGAAATCTAACTCCTATTCTACAGAACCATTCCTTGAATAAATACGTTCAATATATGTTCAAATCTAAATATGAGATGAGAAGAAAAGTAGCTTCTTCAAGCTGTAGGAAGCAGACAATTTTTGTAATAACAGACAAATTGATGTCATTAATGAAATTTAACTACTCTTAGGCTTTCTAATCATTTCTAATAAATGTCAGTAGTAAAAAGCAAGCACTTCAGTTAATTCACCTAATTGGATGGCCTGTGTGCAATCAAGATATTAAGAATACATTTTCACATATAGAACAACTAGCCTTCAGCTGATTTAAATTTGAAGAAAAGGTCTCCTGCTGCCCTAGGCAAGCAGTGTGCTCAGAATTTAGATACAATTTCAATCCTAGCAGGGCATTAGAGCTAAGAACACTGACAACAACATATAAATTGGCTTTTCTATATTAAATTAAGTCTAGACAATGGCAAAGTCAGCTACCATATCATAGCTTTCCTGCAAAAGTCCATCTGGGACATAAACCAAGGACCTAAACTGCTGTAGGTGGGAGTGGGGAGTGGGAAGTTGGAAGTTGAGGAGGGCGCTGAAAAAGGTGTTGATGGAGTCTCTTTAAGTGTCCCTCAACTCCCATCTGTGGAGGAGAGAATGTTAGAAATTCCAAGTAGGTATTCATGTTCATGAGCTCGAGTGTGCCTCTCATTATCCATTCAATCAATAAATATTTACAAAGCTCCTACTATGTAAGTAATAGTGAATAAGAAAAACAAGGTGTCTGATATAGAGAAAAAGAATTAAGTAAACAGAATCAATTTCCTGTGAAGGAAATAAACAGGGTAATATGCACTAGTAAGAGACAGAGAAAAGGCATACTTTCGAGAGGAAATTAGATTCAGGAAGTCATGTATGTCTAACTCAAAGGCACAAATATTCAACTTTGAACTTAAATTAACTTTCATGTCACACACTATATTAATTTAGGATTATAGAGCTTGACAATCTGGTATTATTAACACCATTGCCATAAAGGGACTAGATTGGAGGTACAAATAGATATATAACAAGATTTCTGTCCACAAAGTTTTTATATTAGAAGTTAAAAATAAAATATACACAAAAATATCAACAAGAGAGCACACAAAGTTTCAATTATGGGACAAATGGTTAAGTGGGCACAGTTTTCAGATAGAATTATGGTAGGATGGAGAGATCACTGGTATCTAGGTGATCATAAATTATGATTTTGAACCAAGCAAATGAAGTGAAATAAGAATGAAAAGACTTTTGCTAGCCAGGAAAACTGATAACACATCCTTATATAAAGAGATTGAAGTCACAAATTTCGTTCTCTTCCAATAAGAGTTTTGAAAGTGATTGGAGCATAAGAAAACCACGAAAGATAATTTCACTCCATATTATCAACATAAATCCTGGCCATTGATTTGGTGAATATTTGTGAAGTGCCTTCTTGTGTAAGAAACAGTGATACAGAGATGAACCAGAGTCTTTCCTGAAGGAACTTCAAGGCTAAAAGCTAGAAGGGGAAACTTTATAGTCATAATTTTCATTTTGGGGCATAATATGACATGTAAAGGACAGTTTAAAAAGCAAGAACACAGAATCACAGACTACTTAAGACTCGTACCCTTGACTTCCTTGATGAACTTTTATATATTCTTCTCATCAACATTTTTTGAAGACCCGCAGGTTCCTAACTGTTCAGGTGCCTCATTACCAACTAGAGTAAAACCTGTTCCATTAAGATATGTAATCAAATCTCTCTGGACACATCAGCGACTCAGTAATTCATATGTTCAAATCTCAAGAACACCTTTCAAAGTGTGCATCTGTTTTGAAGTGTCATCTTTGTAGGATACGTTTCACATTCAAATATACTAGGAAGTAGAGGAGGAAAAGAATTTATTTCCTTTCATCATCAGTGCACAATGGATTTCTTATAATGGAATCCTATGCAATGGTATATGATTCGGAAGGTACAATTCTAGTGGAAATTAATATATGAACATATACTGTAAGCACAAACTCAAGTCAATCCTGGCAAGTCTTTATGCTCACTAAAAGTTTTGTTCTAGAAAAAAATCTCATGGGAACATATCAAACACAAATGATATCAAAAAAAGAAAAACTTAGAAATTTATCATTAAAGTATAATAAATAAAATACATCACATTCTTATTGTTTAGCTACTTGACTTTTCAATGATGTGCCATTTGTATTTGGATAACTAACTCATCTTCTAAAGCAAACAAACACACCTAACCCATTCTCCCTAGAAGAGAAATTCTACTTACAAGAGGTAAACTGGCAGTTGGTTAGTGTTAGTCTGTTTCCTTCGATAGCTCTAATCTGAGAGATCCAAGCTCAGCTTCTTCCAGAATAAAAATGGGCACTGAAGAATAAACCAAAGAATAGCAATATAACAATAAATTTGTTGTCTTAATTTGTAATCTGAAGAAAATGGTTTAATCTTGAGCTGTGCTGTTTTGCCTTTGGTTTATGCAAGTTTCTTTAAACTCCACAGCCAACTTCAATGACTTGATCCTTCAGAACTGTTTTCTGTAACTTAGCTCCACCCTGCTGTCTCCTTCTGAGAACTGAGTTCAAGGTTCACAAAGTAGCTGCACTATATACTTTTATGGAACCAAGTATTTATTTTTTAAATTTTATATTAGTTTTAGGTATATAGTACATTGGTTAGACATTTTTATAATTTATAAAGTGATCCCCTGATTACTCTATTATCCATCTGGTTTTACACATAGCCATTTCTAAACCATTGACTATATTCCCTATGCTGTACTCTACATCACCGTGACTATTTTGTAACTACCAATTTGTATTTCTTCATCCCTTCACCTATTTCTCCCAGACTCCCAACCCCTTACCCGCTGGCAGTCACCAGATTGTCTTCTGTATCTTGGAATCAAGTGTTTTGATTTGTAACATAATTACAATGAATGGAACTTGTAGAAGAGTTAGTAATGATGAATGGAACCTTGGCTAAGTTTCCTTACTGATTCACTGGATTTTTTAGGACAATCTATATGCATATGTTAATTCCTGGCTAACACTCCTGTTCTTGTTTAAAACCTCTACTGTTCACTTTTCTTATCTTTATTCTTCTACTTTATCAAATTTACAAACTATTTATAAAGAAGAACATTAACAAAATAATCTTAATATACAACTCAAGGATAGAGCTGAAAAACAACAAAAAAAAAATCTTAGGATTCCTAACTTTCGATCTATGAAAAAAATCCACCCACAATATTTTATTTACCAAGTTGAGTTTGTAACTAGGTGGAAAGATTAAGAATACTGTATTTCTACTTACGTTTTTGCCCATTCAGGCAAACTAGTTTTCTCTGATAGAATCCAAGAGGGACCCATACTGGATTAAGCACCTTTACACTACATAATAGAGTGACAAGCTCAACTAGATAGCTAAAAACCATCTTTTGAAGAATTTGAAAGGTGCTCTGATTTTATGACCTGGAAGAATTACTTAGTCTCTCTGGAGCTGGTTTCTGGCTTGTAGAAATGGGAGAGCCGCTGGGAGGCTGTACTGAGATAACAGACATAAAACATCTACCAAAGTGCATAATGAATGGTAGCTATTATCGTTATGTGGAATATGAGGCAATAAAAGACTGTAGACAGGGAAAATCCAGTGAATGAACTTTGTGGGCAAAGTAGCTTCTCTTCTACAAAGTGTTCTAGCCAAGACTTCTTTCAAGCCATTTTGCCTAACCTGTCTCCTGAGACCATAAAGTGGCTATCAGCACTCATGTGGATAGTTCATTAATAGATTTTGCTTCTACCATAGAAAACTTCTTGGATCTTTAAGGAAATACAAGAGAAATGGTCTAGAAACTGACTATAGGGAAGAAAAAATCAAGTATGAGTTTCTATAAAGTAGTTAAGTTTAATTTTTAGGAAGGCTTTAGGCTATTCAGTTCCTAGGGAGCATTTATGTTATTTTCGGTTAGGTACTTAAAGTTGGCTATATGTCAACTTGTTTCTATTTCCTTGAATACTATTAGATGTGGGAAATGAAATTCAACATGGAATGTCATATAGCTTTGCATTTCTATGCATTTAATAAGTAAAAGTATTTATAAAAATAGGTTTCAAAACTGCCTTGTATTCAAGGGTCTAATTCTTTCCCAGTCTACTTCTGAGTAGACTGAGATCATCAAAAGAGAAGTTTCCTCTACCCTCACAACACAGACACGTTGCCCACCCCTCACAACACAGACATGTTGTAAAGCTTAACTAGAGGGTGAGATTCTTTGCAAAATCTAGCATCTCTAGCAAAATAAACATGGATTTATGGACATAAGTTAAGAAATTAGTGAGAAGGCTAAATTCTGATGCCTACTCTGAGTCTTAGCATTGACATTACTTCTGATAGGTTTAGTTTAAACTTCAATTCTCTTTTATTTTCCTGGTATTGCACAATGATTAATAAGAAACAATAATCCATAGGGGCTATGGAGATTAGACTCCACAGAAGGATTACACAGAAGTGATCATATATCTGCCACATGGTCCCTCTTCTCCAGCTCAGACAGATATAATCTGGAGCCTCGGACAATTCTTTTGGAGACTGACTTCTATGATAAAGAAGATAAGGAAGAAAGTTTTTATTCTTAAAACGATTAGGGTCATGTTCCTTTTTAGATTTGTAAAAACACTAAACAAAGAGAAATCTATCTAGTTGGGCATCTGCTTTCTGCAGTCATTATTTATGATTGGTAAAATAAACTTTAACCAAGCACAGACATGGGCAATTCAAGGTCAAAGATAGTAAACCACCAAAAACAGGGATTCATGTTTACGGACTATGTTTACATGATCTAGCAACCAGTTTAACTGGACTAATCCTGCCTTCTGATGACCTGTACACACGCAGTAGATTTTTTGAAAAGTGGCTCAGGTTTTGTTCCAAGTGTCCCTATAGGTGCACTTTATAATTCCTTAATAGCGTTATGAATTCCACACATAGGTTGTCCTTTTGGTGAGGGAGGAGGTAAAGGAGATATAGGAATGACAGGGAGACCTTGATATAATGCAATAATAATTAGGGCTTAGGGGTCTCTCTGAAACCAGGCATTCCAGGCCAATATATTGGAGTCGTTTAGAAAAAACATAGTAGCTCCCAGTAAACAGGAATGGGAAATACAATTTGATGAATGTATTGGGGAAGATGCTTCTCCTTGAAGGTTATGATGTTGTTCCACTCATCCCCGAGGCCCTGGCCTCACATTCCTATTCCGAATTGACTGGTAGAAATGTGACTGGTAGAAACTGTATGGCTATAAACACACAATCCTTCAGATATTTTAGTTGCCTTTCTTTGGCTTGTGTCTTTCTTGAGGTGCAGTGATCATAAGGATACTTAACTTTACCAATTCATTCACAAAGGATATTAGGCTTGAGTAAATCACAGGTTTACACAAGCTCTGACCCAGAACTGGCAAAAACTTAGGATTCCCAAAGTTCTGCCATACAAAGTACTAAACACAGTAAGTAAAATGATGCAGTGGAGGCAGAAAGAAAATAGGTTAGGTCAACAAGAAAAAAAGAAATGTAAAAGACCTTAAAATTGTACACACACACACACACATACACAGAGAGAGAGAGAGAGAGAGAGAGAGAGAGAGAGAGAGAGAGAGCGAGAGAGAGAGAGAGAG
>NW_006440132.1:7146103-7157106 GCF_000325575.1 Pteropus alecto
CCCAGATTAAGTCTGGCAGATAGTGGGAGTCATTAGGCCACTTGTTACACTTGCAGGTTTATAAAGACAGAACTCAGGAGAATAATTGCTAAAAACTCACCGCTCCTCCCACCCCCCCAACACAGCTTGGATTTTTATCCTTTTAAAAATTCTTCAATAAAACAAAGGCTACTGTTTTCCCTTCTTCTTGCCTTTGTTAATAATAAAATAACTCCAATGGATCATCTACAGCAAATTCTCACTTGCTTTTTCTTCACGGCAATGATTGGGCTAAGATGAGAAAGATATAAATAGAACTGGCAAGAAATTAATTTAGTGATTATCTGCAGATTTCAATATTATTTTCTCTTTCTTCACCATATACCAAAGTGAGCTTTACTACTTCAGATAATCTGCACAGGATTCCCTAAAAGCACTTTTCATGGGAAGAAACCAAACTATTCATAGTCTACATACTCTAATAGTAGAGTAATACATCAGACTAATGGGCTGCATCAAAAGTAACCAACTACCAGAGACATAAAAGGGAAAATTACTTCAAACAATTACACTTAAAACTTAGCCTTCATTTATGAGTGGCCAGTGATCTAGGCAAACAAGAAATGCTGCATGGACTGACAAGTTTTTAGAAGAATAAAAGAGCAGCTATGAATTAGTGGGAGTAGCTCTTTTACTCAGAAATTCTTGGCTAAGAATATCTATTTTAGTAAAAAGGATAACTCAGGAACTGCTCTGAGAATATTATTCTAACTATCTATGGAAAAGACAGAAAGCAAACCTGTGATTTGATTCCAATCAACAGTGTTTCAAGATACTGGTTCAAGGTCACCCCCTTCTATCATAAATTTCATCTTTCCACAGCTCCACTCCACCTTACTAAGGTGCTCAGGCTGAGCAAAGAAGATGAGAAACCTGTTAGGGCAAGACAGATCCTGGAGGAACTTATTACAAGGAGAATTATACAGTGACGGAGGGCTATCATTTTCAAGAGGATGCATGCTAAAGACAAACTTAATTTTTTAAATGGCCATTGTCCAACTTCTAGATCACCTATGCCTTCTAGGCAAACATGAATAGACCATGTTATTACTATACAAGCAACAAAATGTAGAAGACAGAGAACTACTTTATACGTGAAAGAGATGCAGGTGATTAATACTGTATCGGGCAAGCCATTTTATATGTTAGAGCTTCATTTTCCTTAACCGTATAAACACTAAATTACATGATTAATGAAGTTCCACACAGACCTAAAACTTAATTCTATATTTTTCACAGTTTAGTTTCCAGGATACAGAACACTTCTCTATCCTTATCCTTACTATTGAACTGTAATTGCTATGAGGACCTTGTCTTATTTATCTGTGAATCTCCTGCATTTTCTAATATGCTGCATATGGTACTAGATTACAATAAGTGTTTGCTGAAATAAGTTACTTTTCTCTGCATTTCTCCTTTGGCAACTTAGACATAAAACAGACAAATTAATACCTTAATCCATTAACGACACACTGGGCAAAACTTAGTCTGAAATGCTATATAATATTAGATAGCTATGCTTACAAATTATTCAATAGCTCCATATCAAGAAGTAGCAAAATATAGGTGATATAGAAGCAACACAGATACAATGAACTTTTTAAGAATTGGAAGGTATCACAAATTCATCTAGTTTTATGTATGCACTTCGCAGAAGCCTACAGTATAAACCACAAACCTCTGTAAATCTAACGTTATCATATTCTGGCATAATTTGCCTTTATAAATACTTTTATAAAATATTTGTTTTGTGACAAATGTGAGGAGACTGTAAAGAAAACTCACACCTGTTTCTGAAAGTGGAAGAAAGGAAGAGAATACACCGTCTGCTACTGACCTTTAAGTAGTCTGAAATGCCAAATCCAGATCCTTTATATAAATTAAATTCTAGGGCACTCAACCTTGATGAGTGCCACATAAAAGGACAGTTGAGAAAACAGAACAAACTGTAAGATAAGATTGACTTAAAAATGTTTTTACTCTGTATATTCACCAAATGAATGAGTGCATAGAACCTGAACAAATGACATGTACAAAACAATGGCATTTCCTTCCTATAAATCGAACTCTATTATCTTATTCTATCCTCACAGAATCTCTTCTTGGTTAAGAAGAACCAAGGCACAGGTTGCTTAAGAAACCTGTTCAATGTTATACTAGAAAGCTGTGGAGAGACCTTGGCTAGAACCTAGGTATCTTCCTTCCTGGCCTAGGGCTTACTCTCTATTAAATTTTCCTTACTATTAACCCAATGTCACAATTTTGTAACTGTAAATGTCACAATGTTGGTCACTTATCCTAATCCTGAGTAAATTAGAAGATTCACCCAGCCTGCCTCTGGTTTTCATCAGCAGCAGCTCTATTACAAACATAGGTTTTCCTAACAGCACCCTTTACCCTCTGTTCATACTATATGATACATCAATGACAAATTAATCTACCTAAGGCCTGGCTCTACTTATCTGCTCAAAAAATTCCACTGCCTACTAACCTCTCCACTGGCTATTAAACACCTTGTTCTGAGAGCACAGATTTCTAAAATATAGGCCCCAACCTACCTTTCTGCCTACATGTACTTTGTGTTCCAGCCAAAAAAGTCCAATCGCCAACGTTTCCTAGGACATACCCGCACTTCTGTCTGGTATCTTTGCTCACATTGTTTCTTCAGTCTGGAATGCCTATCCTTACAATTTCTAATGCAACAAATCCTCCTCATCTTCCAAGGTCTAGTTCTAAGAACTCTGAACATTCACAGCACATTTTGCCTTTCCTAATAACTCCAACTGGAACTGGGTCTAAAATATTTTTATGACATTTCAATCTGTGCCTATTTCCGTCATTGCACTGATTGAACAGTATTAAGAAAGGCTGGACAAACAGTTGAATGGGGGTATTTCTCCAAAATTCCTTTTCATCTTCATCAACTGCAGACATTTAATGAGCTCTTCTTGGGTACTTCTCCTTCTTGATCCAGCTAAGGAGAGAAGTCTGGCTCCAACAATTAGGCCTGAAAAGAGATGGATGAGCCATTTCTTCATCTATATGCAGACCACTTGAAATGGAGACCTGAGTGTCCTGTCTCTTCATTTGTGGGTCACTGAAATCTCACTAAGAATTGGAAGGACCTTAGAAGTCATTGCATGGAGCTCCTCAGTAATACACAATTTCTATAACAACTATTCAAACATCCCTAGGGTTTTGTCAGGTTGTGTTGCTCCCTTTCAGAAAAATAAGGAAACACTTTCTTTTCAGCCAAGCCAAATAGAGGAATCTGAATATTGTGGTGATGATGCTGATAATAGAACCAGTACTCCAAGCTTAATTAGTGTTTGTACTCCAGATACCACTTAAATGTATTTCTCAAGCTGTAATTTGCATTTTAGGCTGTATTCCCAGAAACTAATTCCTGTCTGCAAAGAGAAACCTAATCATCTTCATGTCAACTTCTGAGACTCATACACTTATTTTATGCTCACTATTTTATGCCATTTATGTCTGTTACAGACTAACTTCTAACCTTATCTCAATCTAATCCCCTTTACATTCAAATATTCCACTGAAACTAATTTCACTTTTCCTTAATAAATTTAGCACTTTGGCACTTGCATGCCTCTTTGGCTTGTGTAATTCCTGTAATTCCTTCCCCTCCTCCTCCATTTTCTGTATATGTGCAAATCCTGGTATTATTTATTCAACATTTATTATGCACTTAAAATCTGTCAGAATTAAAACATGACCCTTGATCTTTTGAGTTTACAGTTCAGCTCTTTCTTTTTTTTTCTTTTTACAGTGAAAAATTTTTATAGTTAGAATTAGCCAGCTGGACTCAGTTTAGATGATCCCAATTTTGTTGGCAACATCCAAAGCATCATGGTCAGGAGCCAGCCGACCATATGCCTTCTTCTCTCCATCAAGCCTGATCAGGGTGTTGACTTTGGCTATGTCAATGTCATAGAGCTTCTTCACAGCCTGTGTGATCTGGTGCTTGTTGGCCTTGACATCTACAATGAACAAAAGTGTATTGTTGTCGTCTAGCTTCTTCATGGCTGACTCAGCGGCAAGGGGGAACTTGATGATGGCACTGTGGTCAAGCTTGTTTCTCTGGGGGGCGCTCTTCTGAGGATATTTGGGTTGCTTTTGGAGCTGCAGTGTCTAGGGCTATTGGAAGGTGGATGACATGCATATCTTTTTGTGGCTGTAGACACCTTTTAGTACTACTTACTTGGCCTTCAAAGTGTTTGCTTTGGCTTCGCCTTTGGGAGGGGCAGGGACTTCCTTCTTTGCTTTTGGCGCCATCTTTGTGAAAAGGCTAGCTCATTCTTTAAGGCTAGTTATCTTTACCATGAAGTTTTTTTTGAATTCTTAACCAAAGAAATTTCTTTATTTCCCTAGTAATCTTCTCTTATGGCAATTTTGACTCACAGTTCTTAAAATACAAGATAAAACGTGCCATAATGTATATTGCAAGTTCCTTGAGGGCAAGTAACTAATTTCTACCTTGTTATTGAATCTGAAAGATCAACAAATATTCATTCTTCAAAAAGTTATTTAATTCTTACAAAATCCATGAAGGCTTCATTATCTGCTTATAAGGAGCCAGGTGCAAAAAAATAAGATTCTTGCCTTTGTAGAACTTAAAGGTCATCTTAAGGAGACTAAATTTTATTCCAAAGGCAACTGGAAGCTATTCACAGGTAATAAGGGAAGTGATATGATCAGCTTATAATTTAATAGAGTACTTTGGCTGTTATGTAGCATAATTGGCATTTGTTCTTCCCTAATATTTCCTGCTCAAGTTCTGTGAGGCATTCACAGAAGGAAAAAAAAATTTCTTACAGAGCCACGAGCTATAATCCTTTAATTTGCTAGAATCCAGAAAGATACCTGTTAAAATTTTAGAAAGATTAGGAGAACCTTCTAACTTCTGGGTTATAAAATGGTTTGAAGGATAAAACAAGAATATTCTACAAGAACTATCCTGGATTCTAAGAGCTTCTAAAGTCACATGCCACCCTTTGTAAGTAAAAGTTAAGCTTATGGAATATTGTTACAAGCATGAGTTTGGAGCCAGGGGGTATTAAGTCCCGCTTTGTGAATTTCTAGTTGAGTATCCTGGTGATATTTCCTATAAAAGTTCCATGGGTCTTTAGATTGGCAGTAGGTACTATGTATAGAGGCTGCTAAAGGGGCTGTGCCCAGATTTCAATGGCACTTGGGTAAATGACTCAAATTTGGTAGTTGCTCAATAGGTTTTTAAAAAAATGATGAAAGTAGACGAAGTTCCCTGTGGGACATGGACGGCAGACTGTAAGACGCACAGCAAATGCTTAATAGATTTTCATTGGATTATACAATCTGTACTATACATGAAAACCTTCAACAGTGATATCAACAAACCCCACTTTTCATTCATACCTCCTCAAAACATTAGCAATAAATCCAGAATTTATGTGAC
The DNA here is from genome assembly GCF_000325575.1 of Pteropus alecto. NCBI lineage: Eukaryota > Metazoa > Chordata > Mammalia > Chiroptera > Pteropodidae > Pteropus > Pteropus alecto. The sequence goes on from NW_006440132.1 coordinate 7,151,598, forward strand.
TCAATTTTTTTAATGCCTTATTTTAGGTCCAGTGGAAAACACACTAGACTGAATCCAAGATCTGGATTTTGGTCCATCCAACTCTATCACTTTGTATTCTTTTGAGTAAAATGCCTATGTCAGAGTTTCTCAATCGTAGCATGATTAACATTTGGGGCTGAATAATTCTTTGTTGTATGAGCTAGCCTGTGCATTGTAAAATGTTTAACAGTACCCCTACTTTACTCACTAAATGCCAGTAGCACCATCCCAGTTGTGACCACCAAAAATATCTCCAGACACTGCCAAATTCCCTTGGGGGACAAAATTACCCTACCTGAGAACCACTTTTGATCTCTGAGTTTCAAAGTCTCATCCAAAACTCAGGGAAACATGGAGATAATATCTGTTTTGCTCTCCTTCAGGGCTGTTATATGATTCAAATAATATAATGAATGGGAAGAACTATTGAAAGAAAAAAAAGACCACATGAGATATGCAAAAGCATTATTAATATTCTGTTACTATTATTATGCTCTGTGAGTGCTCAATCTCAAGGCTGAAGAATAATATTCACATCTTGTTTACAGATGTATTGCAAAGCTTAGGTTAAGGCTACTGCAGTCTAATATACCCTTTAGGTTGGTATTCAATAAATATTTGTTGACTGAGTGATTCTAAGTGTGAGTTCAATAGTAACTTCGTTTACTTTTGCGGCATGTTCTCAGATTTTTCTGCTGAGCTACAGCAATGTAGTAAGTTTCCAAACCTACTGTACTTGAAGGACAAGCCTAGATTAAACAAGAATGACCAGTCATTTTGCAGATGGAAAATCGAGGCAAAGAAAGTTAACTGACTATCTAAGGACATGTGGCAGTCTAGTAGCATGCTGCAATTAGTTATTCAAGCACTCTGTCAAGTTATTCAAGCACTCTGTCAAGTCTATGAAGTCCTTGCCCTTTAAGTTGTGCAAGAGGAGCTAACTTTACTTGTTACCTACCTCCAGAGTAGCTGTGTCTTGCAGTCCTTTATACCACGTTAAGGCATACAATTTGTGCTAAAGCTGTTACCAGCAGTATTCTTGGCTGCTCCACCTCTATGTGGCTCTAAGTAAGGTGAGAATGGACTTCCATAGAACCTAGCTCCAGGTCACATTTCGTCATTTTGTTAAAATTCACAAAAGCCATTCCAACTGCCATTCTGTTACGTATTTTCAGTGTTAGAAAAAGAAAATTTAAAGAATAACCCATAAAAATGTCATGATTTATTCTAATCCTTTAAAATACCAGATCGCCTCTCATTATTATGTCTCTGTGTGAACTTTCAAACACTGATTGCTGTCACAGAGAATCATTACTCCCAAACACTGATTTAACAGTCTTTTGGATAATTCTCAGGCAACATATGGGTTGGAGCCCACCTTAACCTTTATCATTATTACAGTTTGAAAGAATATAAGGCTAGAAATCAAGAGATTCTGATTCCAGCCTGGTTCTTCCAACATATTAGGTAATTCGATCTTTATGGTTACAGTTTCCTTAGTGAAGAGACAGAATAACTCATCTTTGGGGCCTATTTCAGTTAGAAAAGTTTAGGTATGTAATATATTGTTTCAATTACAAACAAATGCATACTTGTCTTCTCTAAATGCATTCTGAATATCAGATGATATGCTTTAGACATTCTAACATTTCATTGGCTTTAACACTTGCTTATCAAGCACATTTCAGAGCATACTGATCATATCACTTTCTAACAATTTCCAAATTACCAACCTTAAAATCATTATCTCTACTGAGAAATATCTTTCCAAAGCAGAAACAGTAAGAGCAAGAACCTCCTGGTTCTTGGAGTCAGACTGCTGTCATAAAGCTATGCCATTTTTGGAACTCAGAACAAGTTGTTAAAACTTTATGGGGATAATACATATACATAAAACTAAGATAATAAAATCTCACTGTATTTTGAATATGAAATGTCAAAATACATATAAAAGTGACTGGCACATTGATAACATACATTAGAAATAATAAATGTTAATTACTTTCCTCCCAACTCTAGAGTTTCTCGAAGTGTGGTCTAAGGACCATCTGAATCAGAATCATCTGAGATGTTTGGCTAAAAATGAAAAATAAAGACCCCACTCCAGACTACTGAATCTTCTCTTAGAAAATGAGGCTTCAATATCTAGACATTTATCAAACATTACAGGCAATTCTTCTGCACTTTAAAATTTGAGAATCTTAGTTCTGAATTAAAAATATGTACAATATAGATATATAGTACAAAGAATTTAAGAACTGGATGTTTAACAAGTTAGAGCTTAAAAAAAAAAAAAAAAGAAAAGAAGTAAAGATTCAACCAGGATCTAAAACAAAGCATTTCTTTTGATATTCCGAAAGGCAACAGAGCTAATCTCACTTAAAATTTATACATACTACCACCTAATAATTAAAGGGTCTTCTTGACTAACACTGAATTAACAATGGCTCATCTCTGGGATTTGAGAAAGGTTTTTTCACCCACTATGTGAATAAAATCTTTGAGTTCCAGATGAAAGGGAAATTATATATTTTCAGTAGTTTTATTTTTCTAGATTAGTTGTGAAATAGGAATTGAACCACCAGAAACACAAACCTCAAATGCATTGTTTTGTATGAAGAAATTGTTGGATGTTAGTTCCCAACATGATTAATGAAATTTAAGATCTGCTCCCAGTTTAGTACTCTAGAGTCTGTCTCTAACTACCAACTCCTGCCTTTTTGAGATTGGGAATTCCGTTTGAAATCCTGACTAGGTCACTAAAAACAAACAAACAAATAAAAAACCAAGAGGAAGCTACTAGCAGAAAAGATTCTTCCTTTTTTATGGTGACTCTCCAAGTACACAGGGAGCTATACTCATTCTCTAACTGGTAAAACTGTACCTACTGGTTGTGGGCCCTCAGGCAAATTATTTAACATCTCTCTGGCTCCACTCTAAAATCAGGATAATAAACTCAGCCTACCCACGCCATAGAATTGTTTTAAGGAGTTCAGTTAGTAGCTAAGAGGGCAAGTTAGTTTCCCCTAAAATAGGAATGACAGTAGCATGTACCTCATGACAGTGTGTACCTAAACACTTAGCATACTGCCTAAGCACCTTAAGGCTTTGATAAATATTCATTATTATTACTTTTAATCTACTGTTCTTTCTAAACTTGGAATAGGTACAATTCCCCAAGTTTTTTGATTTTTCCTTCACCCAATACTCCATAGCTAACCTTTCTTTCTAACCTCTGCTGTTTTCAGTTTGGGAGTTTTCAGGGTGTGCTAGCTAGTGAATCCTACCCACTTAACTTCACAGGCAGGAACATCCTTCACCTATATTATATCAGGTGGTCAGCAACTGCTTCAATTTGATTTCAATCTGCATCCACTTTCTTTGAAAAGTCTCAGAGCTTCAGGCTTCTTACTCCCTCTTTTCTAATTATAAAAGACTTTGTTTTTTTTTTTTTTTATGGGGGGAGGGTGTTTCACAATCACCAAGCAATTCTCCAGTACCAGTTCGGTGTCCAACAATTCAATGAGATTCTTGACACTATCTACCCGGAGATATCATCAGATTCCACAGGTTGAGGGCACAGTCCCACGAGACTGCCCTTCACTTTAGATGCCAGTAATAACCCCAGATTGTTACCCATGCTTTTGACCAACTGGCTATGTATCAGAGGTTCTCACGTCCCTCTCTCCTTGGGTTCTGTTAATTTGCTAGAGCAGCTCACAGAACTCAGGAAACCTATTTACTCATCAGATTACTTATTTACTACAAAAGATATTAAAGGCTACAGATCAACAGATTAAGAGATACATAGGATGAGGCCCCGAACAAAAGAGCTTCTGTCCTCCTAGAAGAGCTTCTGTCCTCCTAGAGCCTGGGGCCCAGCACAGTGGCCTGAGGAAGCATTCGAGTTCCCCAACCAGCAAGCTCTCTGAACCCCATTGTTTTGGGTTTTTAGGGAGGCTTTATTATGTAGGCATGATTGATTAAATAATTGGCCATTGGAGATTGAACCCAATATCCAGCCTCTCCCCTTCCCCACATGTCGGGGTGGCACTGAACATTCCAACCCTCTAATCACTAGGTAGGATACACTGGCAACCAGCCCCAATCCTTAGAAGACTCTGGGGGCTTTCCAAAAGTCAACTCATTAACATAACAAAAGACACCTTTATTGCCCTTTTCACTAAGGAAATCCCAAGAGTTTTAGGGGCTCTGTGCCAGAAATGGGATGAAAACGAAATATATTTTATTATAAATCATAATATCACATTCTTACTTTTATATTTCTATAGTTATTTTACTAGAATTTTGCACATGTGCTGCCAAAGCAAGCACATTTCATTAGGATTTTGGAAAGGAAAAGAGATGTGCTCAAAATGCCGTATTGAAATAAATGTAAATATGATACATTATATTGTTTTTGCCCATCTTATCTTTTCTACATTTTAGTTTCTTAAGAGTAGGTAAGGAATAGTAGTTCTGCCCCTTAATTCTAAGTCATACAATGGCACCAAGCACTTTGTGATGTTTCTGAAAAAATAGTAAAGGAAACTCTTTCCACGGTCAGTTTCTAGAAAGTTCATGGGCCTTTTACAAGCTGTCTAAATGTAGAAAGAAGCCTAGTGACGCATCTAGTTTGAGCTACTCAGCAGTAATTTACCCTGGGAATCTGGCACTAAAGAAAGCTTATATTTGGAAAGTTGGGTTTTATCTGGGTGAGCTGCATATTAAGCCCTATAATCCTGTCATCCATAACTATAAGGAGTAATAGTCCACGAATGAGCCTGGTTTTCTCCTGTCCCACAGAGTTTATTGGAGCTATCTCACAGAGAGTCCATGAGAGCTTAAAGCATGGCCCATAGTCAAGTTTCTTTATTCTAAAATCAAGAGTCAACACTAATCAAATTGTCTCTTCTAAATGTACAACATTCATTTATAAGTCAGAGTTTGTATTTATGTAATAGTCACTGTGATCTTTATGACTTCATACATAAAATGAGATTTGTGGGAATAAAAAGATAACATGTTTATTTTTAAGTGCATATTCCTAGGTTATTCCTACTGAGTATGTCTAACTCCATAGCTACCACTAGTATGTAGCTAAATAAATAAGGTTCCAAATTTTTAACTGTAGCACAAAGAACGGCAATGGGAGCCAAGAGAATATGTGTGAATATTTACTTAAACATACACAGACACATACTCCTCTTCAAGATAATCTACTTGGCCTTCTGGCCCTTCCTGAGTCACATTAGGTGTGCATAGGGGTGGGTTGGAAGGTGTGCCATGCTGCACAGGGAAAAGGAAGGATAACTTGAGAGAGTAGCCAAGTAGAGGTTAGAGTCCTCTGACATCTACCCAAACTCAATTCAACAAGTATTAAGTACTCTACATCCCAAAGGCTATAGGAATTTTGGAAATGAAGAGGATGGAGGCTTTGTTTGAAACCAGTTATTTAGAATAAATTTCACAAATGGCTTAATGCACG
>NW_006440132.1:7157158-7184580 GCF_000325575.1 Pteropus alecto
AGGGAAAGAATGATGGAGGTGAGAAAAGGAGGGAAGGAAGGTTAGCAGGTATGGTAAAAAAAGTATGAAGGGATGATATTAATTCTGATTTGTTTCTGGTCCCTAGCACCTCAAAAAAACACAGGTGATTGTTATGGCATCACCCATTTCACAAAATTATCACACATCCTACAATCATCAAAAAACCGGGGAAGCCAGTAAAAAACACATAGACAGATATTAGTTAGGCTCTCTGTTTATCTTTCCATTTTAATTTCCTGTGATAACCAGCTAATCTTCAGTATCCTCTATGTGGTAAGTACTGGTAAAAGTAGATGGGAGACAGTTCTTTTTTGTCCTAAGTTTATAACATTCACCTTACAAATTAGCTCCTGAGTAATATCACACCAAACAGAACTAGACAAATCTATAGGATCACGATAGAGGTGACTTTTGGTGAGGTTGCCTATACTAGGTATTTAAGATGTAGTCTCTGAATAACAAGAGATAGAAATTAAGATGTTTTCAAGAAATACCTTCTCATCTTTTTCACTGTTCATTTATAATTAAAATCTCATAGAATATCAGAACTAAAAGAGTCTTTATCAGTCTGATGCAGACGTTGAGCTAGCAATTGCACTAAATATCTATCCTACAGATATACTGACACATATGTGAAATGTCAGATAAACAAAGTTGTCCGTCGCGAGACTGTCTGTAAAAGCAAAATACTGAAAATACAACCAAAATGTTCACTGATAGGGCACTGATGAAATAAATTATCATATCCATAAAATGGAATACTTCTCCACCATAAACTAGAATAAGAAAGTTGTTTTTATATACTAATATAGAATGATCTCCAAAGTATGATTAAAAAAGCAAGTGCGCTGTATACTATCATTTGTAAACAAATTTTAAAGGGAAAAAAGTATATACATATTGTTTGTAGGGGTACAAGAAAGTGGTGACATTGTGATCCATAGGAGGGGAACTAACTGGTCAGATGTGGGTTAAGAGTAGAAGGAACATTTTCCACTAAATATCCATGTGTACTTTTTGAATTTTGAAACACATGAATATATTTATTTCAAAAAAATTAAAATTTTAAGTCCAACTCCTTTATATTATAGATGGGGAAACTGAGGTCCATGTTATTGAATAATGATGCTAATATACTCATTAGTCAACCGAACCCATAACATTTGCTTCTCATATAAGGCTTCGGTAACAGTAGGCTAACCGCTTTCCCCAACTCTCCCATTTCTCCAGATGGTTTGCCGGGAAGCAGCTAAGCAGGAGGGGTTTCTGAGCTTTACAAATCCTATTTTAGTGGCAAATAACATAGAAGTTCCTGTTTCTCTTGCCCACTCTCACCTTTCTGTACAAATAAGATCAAGTGTACAACTACAATTTTCACAAAGGCTTTAGAAAAGCTTTTATTTGCCTGGTCTGAATAGGACAACTCAAATTTGATATGTCAAACAAACAAACTGAAAAGGTCTTTTAGTTATGCAATGATAGAAGGGCCTAAGATCACCCAGCTACTATACTCCATTTCTCTGATACCTTTTGTTATTGGCTAAGCCACATGCTGGAATAAAGCAATCACGGTATGTACCCTTTCACACTCCTCTTACTGGATCCTTTTGTAGTCTTGACACATTTCCAATGTGTTAACCATGAGTGCTTTAGTATGACTTATGTAATAAGTTTTCAGACTGTTTTATAGATGCTGTGATAAGAGTGTAGAAAGCACTGGACTAGGCATCAGAGGCTCTGAGCTATAGACACAAGTTTCCGTTATTAGCCTTGTGACATTAAGCAAATCGCCTAAACCCAGAAAGTACTAGTTTCTTTATCACAAAATGGATATAAAAATACCTCCCCTGACAATCTCACAGGTTCGCAAGGCTCAAATAAAATGTCCAAATACTTTAATTCTAAGGTATAGTAAGTACGAAATATTATCAGTAACCGCTTACTCATTAGATGACAAAATTAATCTCTTAAAGGAGATGTCCAAGTCACACTCAGAGACCACTTTCATGTCACTTAAAGTATATGGCCTCTTATAGTTTGATTTAAAGAATACTAGCTAGTCAGATATATATATATACAGTTGACCCTTGAACAACATGGAGGTTAGGTGCACTGACCCCTGTGTAGTCGAAAATCTGTAACTTTTGACTCCTCCAAAACTTAACTACAGTTGTTCCTCAGTATTGGTTCCAGAACTTCCACAGATATCAAAATCTATGGATGCTCAAGTCTCTTGTATAAAATGGCATAGAACAATGCATACAGTCAGCCCCCTGCATCCACGAAAACACTGTATTCCATCTGCAGTTGGTTGAATATGCAGATGCAAAACCCAGGAATATGGAGAACTAACTGTATATTTATTGAAAAAATCCACCTATAAGGACCTTCACAGTTCAAACCCATGTTGTTCAAGGGTCAACTCTATCGGCAAAGCATTGCTTGTACTGTCTTCTCGTTATAATCAAAGGCAGGCAAAAGTACTTCTCACTTAAACTTTTCTTTAGTTACAGTAGATAGGATTTCAATTGTCTCTAGATCACAATGTTGTCGGTTTGCTTGTGAAGAATACTGGGAATTAATTTGGTGTGAGGCAGAAACTAGAAACCATCTTAACTGTTCCTTTTTTACTCTTCCCTCTTTTTAATTAATAAAGGATGATTTAATGAAAATGCACAGAGACTCTAAATGAAAATGAGAAAAGTTATTCAATACCTCAGATAGAAGCTGAATGGTGTGGTGGAAAAGTACTAGGCCAGGAATCAGAAGATCTGGGTTCTAGATTTGGCTCTTAGGGCTTATCATCTGTGTGATCCCAAGGAACTCAGTCTCTTCATTCATTCATTCATTCAAATTTATTGTGCACTTATTGAGTGACAGTACCACGATGAATCTCTAACTTAGAGAAGCCTAGTCTGGTAGAGAAGGGATACATACAAATACAATCATTGAAATAATTAAGATACAATATGAGATGTACTAAGATACTAAGATATAGACAGTGCACAGGGTTGTGTGGGAGCTGATAAAAAGCCATCAGAAAAGGTAGGAGAGAGGAATGGGGGCCTGCAGGTGCATAGTTAGCAGCATTCCTCTGCCTTCCATTTCATAAACTGAATGACGACATTCTCTAAATTGCTTCAAAATTATTTAAACACTCAGTATAGTTCTCTAATAACTCTATTACATATTCAGGGAAAGACTCAACTTGGCTCAAAAAGGTCCTCTAATATTTCACTGGTTGCTAGAGTTTTGCTCTTTATGAGTTCCCTCCAAATCATTGCTCATATTTACTTTTGCAATGCAGGTTTCCATCTCATTTCGCTGTATTGCATAATGTCCTCAGCCTACAAAAGCAGGTTGTATACAAAAGCCTAGGGCCTTTGTGTAAAGGAAAAGAGGTAGGGTGGACCCTCCTCAACCCTTTCCTTCTCTGCAGGGCTTTGCATTCCTAAGGATGGGCCCCTCCTCTGCTTGGGGATGTTACCTAAATTATGAAATATTACTCAAAGCAATGGAACTTCAAAAGCATTTCCTTCCCAGTCCCTACCATAAGATTTCTTTTGGCATAAGCTGCTGATTTTAATGTAGTAAGTATCAGATTCTTGGTGACTTCTCATTTCTGTCATAAACTACAGAAAACCCGATTTTTTAAATAGGTCTATTATGATAAAATCTGCATGGGGGAGTGGAGGTATCAACAACCTGCCTTCTCACCTCTCTCTCTTCCTCTAATCATGCCTGGCTTGCCAATTTTATATGGCAGAGATATCTGGGTGTCCCCTGGTCACTGATTTATCTGACATCTTCCACTAGCTGAAGTCATCTTGTCACTGTAAACACTTGATTTTCCAGTGATAATTACATCATCTTTTTCTCTTTTGTAGCACTTCTGGTGAGGGTGGCAAAAGGAATCCATAGCACAGCCAAATTAAAACAAGGAGAAGAACTTAAGGATCGTAGATTTTCCAGAATATGATATAAATTACCACCTTTAGAACAGTCATTTAATTTTATTCACATTGAGTCTAGAACCTTTACTTTCCTCAATTCGAAATTGAGATTATAATCCAAAAAACTGGATTGAGGTTTTTAAAAGATTAATATCAGTGCCCCAAGTAGTGTTTACCATGCTTTATTTCATTCAATCTTCATACAACTCCACATTCTAAGGAGTATTAGAAAAATGAAATGGCTACTCACATAAAGTGGGGCTAGGGAAACTTACTTTTTACTTCATACACTCCTAAACCATTTGAATATTTTTACATCACTATGTCATTTGGAATACAAAATTCCATTTCCTACTAGGCTAAGTATAAACTTGTCACCTTTCCCTTCCAGGTATTTGACAAACATGGCCTTGATCTCTTTTTCCATTTTAATCCACTACTTCTCTATGAATACTGTTGTCTTATACTCTTAGCAAACTATCCCATGAAACTCTCTTAACCAACCTAACAGAAAACACACTAGGCTAGGCTATTTTCCATTGTCATAGAAGCAACACTTCTGCTCTCCCTCTCAGTGAAGTTATGTGCTAATAAAGGGTGTTAGTTGTGTCTGTTCACAAACCAACTTAAGCTAGTCGTGCTTATTATCATAAATATATAATTAATAAGGTATTATGTATAGCAATTTAGTATAAATGAGAAGAGCGAGACAACGCTAATATTGTGTACTTACTAACTGCATGTACTACAGGCACTGTTCTAAGTGCTATGAATTAACTCATATAATCTTCACAAGGAACCAGATACTATTATTGTTCCTATTTTATAAAAGAGGAAACTGAGCAACTTGCCTTAGGCCCAAAGAACTAATACGTGGCAAAATAATTTGGCTCCAGAGCTTAAGAATTTAACTACTACGCTATAGACTTTCTTGTAGTTGTTCCTTTGAAAACCAAGTTGAAAGCTTTGGAGAGACTAGATAAAGGCGATACACATAACTACTCAACTCTTCTTTGTATGTGAAAGTAGCCACAGATAATATGTAAACAAATAAGCGTGGCTGTGTTCCAATAAAACTTTATTTACAGAAACAGACAGTAGGTTAGGACGTGACTTGGCCCTCACACTGTAGTTTTCAGGTCCCTGAGACCCACACTCTAAGAAGAGACTGTGTTAAAAGAATGGCAAAAAGATGTTTATATTTTAGGTTAAAATAAAATGTTTAAGGTCTGCATGTAATTAATATCTGTATGAATCCCTGCTTTAACTTACTTTTCATTAACCAATGACTGGCCCTACTTGTATTAGATAAGAGGGCAACTTTTATCTTGTAGGATATTTGTGCCTTCTTTCCTGCCTTTGTGTTTTTGCCAAAGCCACCCCTTCAATCTGGGAAGGCTTACTTGCTCACTTCCACTTAGAATCCCACTCGTCTCCAAAGCCCATATCTAACCCTACTCCCTCCTCCAAACTGGATATGATCACTTCTTTCCTTGAAATCTTACAATAATTAATTTCTACATATGGGATTTGCTTTGATATATCTTCTGTTATGGCTATTTGTATAATTCAATTATCCCCACTACGCAACTATTAATATTAAGTAATTTGAAGACAAGCACAACGACTAACTCATCTTCCTATCTTAGGCAACATCCTGCACAGTACCTTACACATAGCAAATTTTCAGATAATAGTTCTTGAATTGTGTTCTACCATTCTTTAGTTCAGTCACTAAACACTATATTGCATTCATCAGTACAGATTAGTATGGGTGTACCTGTATATTAAAGTTGTCATTTCTATAGCAAAATTGCTGATTTTGAAAGGAATTGTTAAAACTGCTGCTTCCCGATTAATTTTCAGGGGGTCAATACATTTTATAAACACATCTAAAAGCTGTCTAATTAAGCAAAACAAACAAACAAAAACGCTTACTTCAACCCGAGATCAGGGTTGTGCCTTACTTAACTGTGTATCCCCAGCAGTACTTAATAGATAGATGTCTGGATCTAATCCACTCCTTTTACAGAGTTTAGGGGACCTGGCCCAAGCTCAGAGTAAGTTGAAGGGCTTGGGACAGGAATTCAGGTTTCCTGATTTCTAGTCTCATAGTCTAATTCAGGAAGACAGTGGCTTTTTAAGTGCGCTCAATCCTGCAGTTTAAAGGCTGAGGAAGCCTCACCACTATCATCCACTTCCTTATACTGCCAATCAGAACCAACAACTGTGTTCCCACAATGTGATCTGGGCAGGCATATTTGTGGTGTTCCAATCACCAAAAAGTCTAATCCAGATTTTAGGATTTCTGCCTATCCGAAAAGGTTACTAAATAAAAACACCCCCACTCAAGAATGCAGATTAATACTCAAATGATCTTTCAATATTTTTTAAAAGCACTATTCAGATGTTTCAGAGACCAGTCCTGGGGAGAGGGGTTAAAAAGAGCTATATAACTTATGTAGTTCATTCTTTTATTTCCTTAAAAGTAGCCAAATTCATATTCTAAACAGAGCTACTGCAAAGGGTTCCTGTTCTAGTGCTTAGATTCCAGTTGCATCATTGCTTTAACACTGTCAACCTTCACTGCTTTAACCATCTTAATCTGTAAAATAAACACGGGAAGCATACAATAGCTCTATCCTTCCTTTTTACAGAAGAATTCTTTACCAACAAAAATTAGAGTTATATATAATATTTCTAGCTATCTTATTTCCCTCTTTCCCCTCCCTCAGAGCTTTAAACAATACTCAAATCATCTTCAATTAATAAAAGAGATTAAGCAACCCAGACAGTTCACAGCTAGTATGGCATTTTTATCTTTTTGGAAGCTACCTATAAAAGGCAAGAGCCATTACTGGGCTCTCTGGGTTGCACGGGAAAAAAATCCCAAGGGAGTAAATTAAGGACTAAGAAAACAGGGATGAATTCCATTACTCAATCTAACAAAAAAAATAATAAGAATCCATTATGAGAAAGACGGCATTGTGCCCTGTGACACAGGAGACATCAAGATGAATAAAACAGTCCCTGTCTTTGAGGAGCTTACAATTTAGAAGTACACAAACTACAATAAAAAGCATAAGTGAAGTGCCAAGAGGTTCGAAGTTCTCTGAGAGGAGGTACCCATCACTCAACTTCAATTTTATGCTAAAAGATTAAAACATTCAGGAAAGGGATACCTGTTGTACTAACCTGATTGAAAGAAGCCCAGAGTGAAAGAACTCCAGTGAGATCTATGGAAATTGATGCTACAGTGGGACATTACCTGCTTATCCACACTTTGGCTAAGCCAAGAGTACCTGAAGATTGTTCCAAGAATTATAACAGGTTAACCAAAGACATATAAGATACAGAGGGAGGAACCCGGAGGCAAAGAAGTCGGCCACAACTGATATTGACTTAGGTGTATGGCAGGGAGACTAAGCAAAACCCAGGCCAAGGTCGGGGCTAGGGATTTACAGCTTCTAAAGTTTCCTCCTTTCCATCACCCACCCCCAGAATATCCCAGCTCTCTTGCATCTAACCCGCATTGCCGGACTCCAGAGAGGGGACTTCTCTCAACATGTATGTCAGTCGCAATAACCACTCCGTATGCGCACACAGTGCTTACCGGGTTCATGTTCACCCATCAGCTCACTAAATTCTGAATCAAGAGACCAGGGTTCCAGGCCCAGTCTGCCCTTTACTGTGTGACCTCGGCCTAGTCAATCAAGTGCTTGGTTGCTTCTTTCTCTATTTGTAAATTCTGGGATTATGAGAATGGGATTGTATTCGAAGACCTCCTAGGTCTAAAAGCTTCTTGACCAATTGGCACACAGAAGCACTGGACAAATAGACCGTTTAATGAATATCGACATAGGCTACAGGGGTCTAGCGGCAGGGGCGTCAAGCCCGTTTTACAGACGGGGATACTGAGGTACCCAACATCCTGCCTCAAGGTCACTCCAGCTATGTCACTGTAGGGGCCGTGCCGAAAGCTCAGGTCTCCAGACTGCCAATCCCGGGCCCTTTCTCCTTTTGCCGAGCTGAGAAGAGTTGCGTGGAGGGTCCTTGTCCCGGAGGGAAAAGGACTGTGCTCGCGCCAGGGTTGAGGGAGGGAGGAGGCCTTACCTTCCCAGACCGAGACCCGCAACCGGTGTCTCCCTTTCAGAAGCTTAACCCGTCACCTCTTCAAGACACTTCTGAAGCCCCCTCCACTTCTGCCCGGCTCGACGTGTCCACGACCGTCACCGAGGCCGCCGATTCCCGCCCCTGCCCCGCCCCCTGCCTCGTTAGCCAATCCCTGCGCAGGACTTCGGAGCTCCCGCGGATTTCACCTCCTCTGCAGGCTGGAGAAGCCTTACGTCATGCGGCGCGCGTGCCCCGAGGCCCTCCCATTTGCCTTTGCCCCACCTCCTCCAGAGTGCAGTGTCTCCTCTTAGCCCAGCAACCGTGCGAGAGTTCGTCCTGCCGGAAAGCAGCACGCTGTCGCGGCATTTCACGACGTTGGCGGCAAAAGGCCTTGGAAACGCTCCGACTTCCTCCCAGCAGCGGGGCGAAAGCCAGCGCGATGTTCGGTGCGGGCGACGAAGACGACACAGACTTCCTCTCGCCTAGTGGCGGGTGAGTGACTGAGAAGCGTGGGACAGAGGGCGTGGCTGAGGAAGCCGCACAAACGGTTGGAGGGGTTGCTCTCTTATCAGACCTCTTCCCAACTTCCGGGTCCACACCTTTTGCCGCATTCCAGTGCTCTGCAGCTCAGAACACAGGCAGAGCTCTAAACTGTGCTGTGTCCACTTGCATTCTGGACCTGGCATCTCCCTTGGCAGGCAGCATGACCCAGGAGTTCGCTTTTTTTTGCTTTATGGGTCACGATTTCTCCTGTGAAATGCAGATGGTTGCTGATGAGACTGCGTTCCTTTTCAGAGTTTTTATGGGGCTTTTTCTTCTCCGTGGACAAGGGGGTGACACTTAAGAATGGGCCTTGGTGTGTGAGTTCCAGCTCAGATATTACCTTTTTGGCGCTTTCTGTTCTCCCACAGCCCTAGGCAGAAGGAATTGCTTTCTGTTCCTTATTCTCATAGAGACGTGTTTACCTCTATCCTTGCACACGGAACCTACTAGATTATGAGCCCTAAGAGGACAGGGACCTCTTATCTCTGCCTAGCTAGGCAGAGACGAGCTTATTTCTGCTCATCTCTGCCTAGCGCTCAGAAAGTACCTGGCACTTGGTGAGTGCTCAGAAAGTGCCTGTTGAATGAATAAAGCTGTGCAGTTGCACTCTAAATCTTAAAACCAATCTAAGAGACTGCAGTCGCTATCTCCTACTCTCCCCAGTCGTATATACTACCTTGGGGGTCCAAGTCTTCAATTAATCAGTTTAGCCATTTCCCTTGTGTCAATAGACAGCATGACTCCCCTCAAACTTGTGAGCTGCCAAGTTCTGATCCTTGCAGAGCCTTTCTTTGAACATCTGTTAATTAAGGAATGTATTGAAGAATGATAAATACACCAACATATATCCCTCGTTCTACTAAATCCTAAGAGGTTGTAAAGATGATTAAGCTGCCGTGCTTGCTCTCCAGTTGCTTTCAGTCCTGGTGGAGATTTCAATACATGAATGGCCATAAAATGACACTGGCTCTCTTTTGCTCTTAAATAGGATCTTTTGAGTTAGTGTGACAAGCTATGTGTTACCTATTCTTAAGCCCTCTTTTCACACTCACCACCTGTTCTGTCCCTACACCCACTTAAGATGACCTCTGTCCACTTATTTCCACGTTGAGTTTTTTTCAGTTGCTCAGTTATTTTAGAGATAAGCTGTGCTTTGATTCCTTTTTGCCCTATTCCACCCAAAACATTCACTTAAATTTCCACACAATCCAGCCTACTGCTGTTGACTGTGTAGTAAGCCCTTTGAATTAATGTTTCTTCATACCAACCTGTTTGTATATGGCTGTGCCTTGTGAAAATTCACAAGATATACTTTAAATTCACATTCTTCACTAGGTGAAAGTATTTTGGGAAGTCTACAAATGAATGTTAGGGCTCCCAACTTTCATGCAACAAGCAATCTAGTACTGACTGAAAATTACAGGGTAAGTAATGACAGTCATGTGCTTTTTTCCAGATTCCTGGCCTGAGATAAGTTTTTGGTGGCTCAGCTATGCTGCTTTCCTGAGCAGGCTCATCAAGGACTTGAAATGCTTTAGTTCTAGTCATGTGACTGTGCTCTTAAACATAGACAACAGTCAATTGAATGATAAAAGGCTTGGTAAACAAGTTATACAGATAACTTATTTTTTGTTCCCAGTAATAACCAGAAAAACCAAATCAAATTTAAGCTTGAGAATATAGAAAGTTTCACCATTATTCTCTGATTCAGCTATTCCTTCTTTGGTTTCTCTAAGGAAGTAGAACATATGACAGTAAGCACTGCAGCTGTTTTCACTTCCTCCTTTTATAACTAATTTACTATAAATACACTTATTAATTTTTAAGGATCTAGACTTAAATATATGAGTGACTTGATTCCATTTAGGATATTCAAGCCAAATAGAAAAGAGAGTATTAGTGCCTATGATGGCTGTTTAGATGATTGATAATCTGTGTTCCAAGTTTCCAGGCCTCTTAAAGTCCATGATTAACCTAGAAGTAGTAATCAGGTTTGATTTTTTTTTTTTTTTGTCTTAGTCCTTTCCTCACCAATGTGACTTGGAAATGAAATATGTGAATGCCTACTAAGTATATGATACTTGGCTTTAGCTACTACATATAGAGATAAGGCACAGTTTCTGCACCTAAGGAACTTCCAGTTTAGTAGTAGAATAAAAATCAATCCAGTATTAATAATCACAATGCACTTTTAAGGGGCCAGTTATATATATATACACTTATGTTTTAGATTATGTAAAAGGTATATGAAAGCAAATCTGATTAGCATAGTAATGATAAATCACTGGTACAGAGGTAGAAAATGATCATCTGGAATTGATCATCAGCACTTTTAAATTCCATAAAAGATACATTAAAGCCTAGGTTATAATGTTGGTTCTGCTCCTAGTTAGGAGTGCTCCTAGTTAGGACTTGGGACAAGTCACTTCTTATCATTGGCTCTCCATACTATTAAACAATAGAGTTTGTCCTAGATGATCTTTGAGACCTTTCTCGGATCTGTATTTTTGCTAATATCAGTTTATAGTTGCAGGAGGAGGAGGAAGAGGAGGAGATGGAGGAGATAGGATATGTGCACGTGAATATAAATCATATATGGTGTACTTACTCAGTGCCAGGCACTGTATTAAATAATATATATAGTTCTCTCTACTCCTCCATGAGGTAGTTTTTACCATTATACTCATTTTACAAATGGGAAATTAAGGCTCAGAGAGGTAAAAGTAAAAGAGCCTGGATTTGAAATCAGGCAAGCAGATAACCACCAGTCTGCCCATGTGCCATTATTATTATTTTAGAAGTAAATGATTGTTGCCACAGTTCATAAAAGAAGTACTTTAACAAAAAAAGGAACCCGTTTGTTAAAACATATTGATGTAGCACATATGCATCTGTTACTATTTATGATGAGAAAAGAAAAGGAGTTTAAAACTAAGGTTGGATGAAGACTTTGGCAACTAAGTTCATTGGCTAACATTTATTTTTAAGATGTAATTAATGCTGTAATGACTTTCCCCATGAATTATAAACATAGAGACTCAAGTCCAGAGTTAGCAAACCCATACTTGCTAACATAGTTATGGAGAACACTTTAGAAGTGGAAAATATAATAATTTATAAGCTTATATATAGAGTTCATTTTAAAATATTAATAGAAAATAGAATTAATGAAAGATAATTGGGGTGGCCTGGCATTTGGATTGATTTTACAGTCATTAATTGGCTGGCCTTTAGAGCATCTGTGGAAATATTGTTCACCTATGATACTTCTGTTTTTCCCTTGGGGAAAAAATGCAAATTAAAACAGCAAATCCAATACCCATAGTTTACCGAAAGTAACAAGGACAGTGCATAAGCTATTATTATAGCTTAACTAGTATCTAAACTTTGTAAATTTTTTACTATGTTAAAGGTACTGCCCAACTTTCTCAGAATCTTATTCTTTCAGGAATTCTACCCAGATTGCCCTGGCTAAAAGGAGAAATCTTGGTCTCTTCTAAATTTTATTAGCATCCGTTGATGTCTGATTTACACTAGCACTGCTCTCTATACTTGCAATCTCATTTAAACCTCTTAGTCTTTTTAAGTCAGCATTATTGGCCCCATTTACAGAAAACTGAAATGAAGCTAATAGTACACTACCTTGAGAAAACAAGGTAACAGTTTCAAATCAGATTAAATTTATTTTGCAAAATGCTGGTCTATAGTATACATTAAAATTATTGGGGAAAAGGCCAAAAAAAATTTTGGGAAGTTTCAATATTTACTTCATCTAAACTAAGGATGTCTTTGGAGAAGAGGAGCTTAGAGCTAGACTACACTTGGAATTCATTTATTGAGTCAGCCTATTACATACTAGACCTTAGGGGAAATATACAGTCAAGTGGTGATTATAATAAATAATCAGTTATCATATTATATGATAAATGATCGAATAACTTAAATCTGTGGAGCATAACTTCATATAACAACTGCCGGTTCTAGATCTCATGTTACAGCTTTCAATTATATATTATGTAATATCTAATTCCCTTGTTAAAAGTATATAAGCTCCTTGAAAATAGAACCCAGTTTTGCTCACCAGTGTCTACCTAGCACTTAGCACAGTGTCTGACACCCATTTCTTGAATAAATGAAGTATAGAGTTCTATAGGAACCTCCTGGAAGGTCATCTAGACTTTGAGATTAGGGTCATCTAGACTTTGAGATTAGGGTCAGCTAGACTTTGAGATTAGGGACATCTTCCAGGGGAGAGGAGGAACAGTATGTCCAAAGGCTGGAGATTAGAAAGATCTTGCCTTATTTAAGAAACGAAAAGTTCCTCAGTGTGGCTGTAGCATACAGAGATGAGAAATGGCCAGATAGGAAGCTGGAGAAATATGGAGAGTCTAGGTCTTAGAAGGGGCTTGTAAAGTTGTCTTGTGGAGTTTGGATTTTTATCTTGGTAATATTGAGGTGTTCTTGAGGTTTTAAGGAGAAAAAAAGACTTGGTCAAATTTGGATTTTAGAAAGATTACTGTAGATGCAGTGGGGAGAATGGGTAAGAAGCAGACAAGACCAAGGCAAAGAGATGAATCAGAAGGTTGTAATAATTCTAGATAGGTAGATGTGATGGTGGCCTGGATTAGGGAAGTAGCAGTGAAGATGGGGAGAAGTGAATGGGTTTGAGAAATGTTTAGCAAATAAAACCAAATGGACTTGGGCACTGGTTATGAACACCAGGGGGGAAAAAGTCAAGGATGATGCCCAAATTTCAGTTTCATTATGGATGTTTGCAGAAATGAGCTAACATAGTAGACCTGAGACCATTATCTTTAGAAAGTCTTGTTTACAATGTTGGCACTTGGCTGGCATCTGGGAACTTCATTGGTAAACAGTTCCCCACACTGATATAAAGCTTTCCGTAAATGATGAGTGGCTCACTCGTCTAAACTGTACAAACAATATGATTTATGACCTTTGCCCTCTTTTTGGGAGTCTAGAATTTTGGTACATGCTAGAGGGTTTCTATTTACCAGCCCCCAATAAAAAAACTTGGACACTGAGTCTCTAATGAGCCTCCCTGGTAGGCCATACTTCACACATGTTACAACTCATTGCTGGAGAAGCTTGCTCCTGGTTTCCTCTGGACTCTGCCACAATGTACCTTTTCCTGTTGCTCCTGTTGCTGTGTATCTTTTCGTTGTAATAGACCTTAACCATGAATACAACTCTATGCTGAGTCTGTGAGTCCTAGAGAATCACTGAACCTGGAGGCAGTCTGGGGACCACAACACAAAATGTCATTCACCAGGAGAGAGAGAGCACAAAGTAGGAACAGATTTTGCTGGGGCAGTGGGGATTGGAAGACAAGAGTTCTGGTTTGGATATATCGCATTTATGTTGTCTGTGAGGTATCTGTGTTGTCTGGCACTCAAGAGCAAATTCTAGGTTGGGGATACAGATTTGAGCATCGTCAGCATTAGGATAGCACTTGATAGCAAAGTAAATAAATTAGATTGCCAAGGGAGGGAGTGTATAAAATCCTGGAAACATGGACATTTAAAAGTCGGGTGAAGGAAGAAGAGTCCAGGAAGTTAAACGAGGACCCAGAAAGATGGGAAGACAACAAGAAATGGATCCCACTACCATTTATCGATGTCTTATTTGGGCCAGTCTCTTTTCCCACTCCCACAGGTATCCTCACAGAAGTCAAGGGAAGTTCGAAGAACAATTTAGTTGACAGTGTGAAAAGATGGCATGAAAGCCAAATAAGATAAAAACTGATAAACTGTTTAATAACAAGGAGGTTGTAGGTGACTTTAGCAAGAGCAATTTTAGTGGAATGGTTGGGGCATAAGATTCATTGCAAGGGATGATAAAAGAATGGATCTTCCTGGTAGGTGAAATGATAGAAGGGACCATGTTTGGTGAAGTGTAGTACAGTTTTATTTTGACTTAATAAACTAGTAAAAAGTAGGAAACTATAACTAGCTAAAGGTAAGAATTTATAGTTTGAAAAGACTATAGAGAGCATCTGGACCAACCACCTCAGTTTACCCATGCAGAAACCAAGGTCCAGACAGAAGAAATGGCCAAAGTCCGGATGGGTAAAGACAGCTGATGCTGTTCAGATCAGAAATACAATTTTGATTTCAAAGACACTTAGCTGCCACTTCCCGTATTGAATGGTTGGAGGTGAGCAATATTTATAATGATTCCAGGTTTGAGATATGTCAAATGAAATATCATTTTCATTTTCTATTAACAGTGCCAGATTGGCCTCACTTTTTGGACTGGATCAGGCAGCTGCTGGCCATGGAAATGAATTCTTCCAGTACACAGCCCCAAAGCAGCCTAAGAAAGGCCAAGGAACAGCAGCAACAGGTAAGTTAAGAGGTTAGGATTGGCCCCTACCAAGTTAGTTGAGAGGATAAATAGCCTTTTCAAAATGACATGCCAGGTTGTCCCTTCTTGATCAGTCTGGCCAAGCTCACCACCAGTGGCGCTTGCCTCTCTAAACTCTGGAATATGAATTCTGGTGGCTAGATAGTGTGCCCTTTGTTGGAAACTGATGGAGGAAGGTCTGCCCTGTGTGGACACCACTCTCAAAAACTCTGCCCAGGGCACTCTAAGTAGGTACTATCCAGTGTTTTGGTGAGAAGGAAGAGCTGCTTTTCATTTCTTTCACCTGGATAGGTTAGAGGTATGGTGACAGTGAATTTTTCCCGATTAGACAGTGATGCTCAGTGCTGTATCCCCTGTGTCTTTCATCATGATGAACACAAGAAAATTGAATGAACATTTGTTGAATGAAAGGAGAGAACGGGGACTACTATTTCTAAAAAGCCTTCCTATGTGTATGATTTCAAATGCTTTACTTAGATTTTCTTATTTTAATTCTCACAACAATTCTGCAAAATAGGTGAGACTACCACCATTTTAGAGGCTTAGAGAGGTTTAGGGACCTGGTCAAGGTCATACAGTAGTAAGTGACAGAGTTGAAATTTGACCCCTGACTTGATTCACTCCAAAGGTTCTCTTCCCTCCCCTATACTTTGCTGTCTTTGCATAAGAACCTGAAGAGGAGTGAGGGACTAATAGAAACAGCCCTGAGCTGCTAGCCCTGAACAGGTGGTGAGAGACATTAAATATTTGTTGAATGAAGTTGAAAGTATTGAGCGCCTTTTACATGCTAGGCAGAATGCTGGCACTCAGGATGTTGTTAGGTTATTTAGAGTTGAATGGTTGCAACAGATACTGTATGGCCCATAAAGTCTAAAATATTTACTGTTTGGTCCTTTACAGAAAATGCTTGCTGACCCCTTCTCTAAATCTTACTTGTCACTTCTGGCAGCTTTGCTGTGGATTGCTGGTCCTGTTCTCCAAGCCATACATAATTTGGCCAGATTTCTAGGAGGCCATGCCTTTATATTTCCTCTGGCATGTCTCTTCATCAGCAGTGTGCTTCTGACTAAATTTAAAGCGGTTGAGTTAATGGATGTGGATAAAAGTAAACAACCTGAGTCCCCATCCAATGAAGTAACTTGATTTTTTTAAATCAGAAAATAACAACTATGAGTTAATTATACTTTTAAAGAGGAATTATAAAGGCATTTCAGCTTAATTACCTATACAATCTTATGTAGGTATTTACAAATAAAAAATAAAGTAGCAGTATAGGAGAACTTTCTATACAAGGGGTATTTATATAAGCAATCTTTGTGGAGGAAGATGGTGCAGCATAGTTCTTGAATCTCTTTAGATTTCAATATAAAAACAGACAGCAACTAGATACAAAGGACAAACCTATGGATAACATTTACAACAAAACTAGTTGAAGAGGTATCCTCATAAATCCCAAATATAAGCAGGTATGGACAAACCACTAACAGCCACAAGCCTTGCATGGTGTCAACATTTGCATGGGAGAAACTGGAAAGTGTCTTGCCCACTCTAGTGGTGGTTGACCATGGGAACTAATAAAGAACTGGAGCACTCTTGCTCTTATGAACTTGTGAAACTTACTGTGGTGACCTTCCAGGACAGATCCCCACACTGAGAAGAACCTGCTAGGACTGGAATTGAGGATAGAGATATTAGTAGTGAAGGAGAGAAGATCCAGGTAAGAATAGGAATAGAAATAGTGTCAAGAAGTATCAGGAGGAAGCCACCCTATTTTTGAACTCTATAGGAAAAGACCAGAAGAGGGAGCTTTATGAAGTTTAAAAAAGTCACCTTGAACCTCTTAAAAAGTTCAGAAAAGCAAATTTCACACAAAAATAAGTAATAAAGTGTCAGAGTCAAACTCCATACAAAGTTATAAGAACAAAGAGAGCAAGGAACAGAATAATATCCCTACAGACAGTGAGAGCTCTCTTTTGTGAGAATGTTTCTTACAGAATAGATCAAAACTACAACCACTTATTAACATTAAGAAAGTAACATAAGACGAGATGAGAACATAAATGCAAATTAGAAAATCTCAGAAGTAAGTCACAGAATGCAGGCAAGACTTAGCGATGTAAGGAAAAATACTTCAGAAATGAACACTAAAAGGAACAGAAGAGTGAATAAACACAACAGCTTATGCCTCAAGAGAAATAGAAGGTTAATAGAAATTGTTTAAAATTGAAAATTAAAAAATTAAGATTTCAAAAGAAAGTGACAAATATTGAAGATAACTAAGAAGATCCAACATATAGAACGTACACATACTTATATACGTTTGTGTGTGTGTGCGTATTCCTGAAGGAGAAAAAAAAGGAAAAAGCACACTGAAAACAAAGAACTTTGCTCAAAAAAAAAAAAAAAAGTTGAAACTACATCCTAGTAAAAAAAAATGTCCTTGTGAATGGGGAATTCAAGAATCTGGACAATATTGATTTCAGAGAGGAAGAACTGCTAAGCCAATGAGAAAATATGACTCAACCCTCTAGCAAGTCCAGGAACAACCTTTCATTTGCAGAGCATTAGACAGGGAGATAAGAGTGTGCTGGGAGAAGTTAAACTAACCTGAAAGAGGATGCTAGGCTAACCTTTGGGAGACAGTAATTGTTTCAGACTTGTCCTGATAACCTAACTCTGGCCTTAGTTTTTTTCCTGTCATACCCTGCTTATTGGGAGAAAAGGTTTTTTGTAGTATTACATACAACTGGAAAGTGCTGACTGAATTAAAAATTAATTGAAGGTTTTTACTAAATAACGAGGAAAACATGAACACCAGACTAGAAAAATAAGCAAACATAAATGGACAATTCATGAGAATAAAACAAATGGCTGGTATAAATCTATAGAAAATGTTAAATTTGTGCTTCCCTATAATCAGTAAATGCAAATGAAAGCAACAATGAGATGGCATGTCCCTTTTCCTACTGCCCCCCTCAAATTGGTAAAGATTTAAAAAGCTAATAATTGGCCGGGATGCAAAGCTGGCGGTCATGCTGGTGGGACTATAAACTGGTATGGCATTTCTCAAGGGCATTTTGTTAGGATGTAACAAAACCTTACAATTTTTTATATTCTTTCACCCCACAGTTCCATTTTTAGAAATTTATTCTGAAAAAGTAATTAGAAGTACACACAAAAATGTATATTTTAAGGATGTTCACCATAGTATTATTTATAATAGAGAAAAATTGGAGACAGCCCAAAGAAATATCAAACAGTAGGAAATGCGATACATTTTGGTAGACTCATAATATGATATTTTATGTAATCACTAAAAAACATTTTTAGGACTATTTTGTCTTTGTTTTGGAGACTATATTGAAGAGTATAAGAAAATGCCCATACTAAATGAGAAAAGAAGGTTGTCAAATCATGTCATTAATTTAGTTTAAAAAAAGATAAAAAAGCTGCAAAGTTTGTGTGTAGAAAAAGGACTAGGAATAAATAAATTATCAACATGAGTTTTTGAATGGTGAGATTATAGGTCATTTTTCTTTTTTTTATGTGTTTCTATATTTACTAAGTTTTCTACAATGTACATGTATGTACTCTACAATCAGAAAAAAATGGGTCAATACTGTTTGCAAATAAAACTAACCGAGTAAATTTTAAAAGATCTTACTGGCTTTATTCAACACTTTATGAATCAGGCAGCATCTAATCTAGCAGATAGAAAGGGCTCTGAGGAGCAGGAACAAAGAAATTATATTAGGCAACAAAGCGGGTTGGTTATTTTAGGGCCACCTTCCTTTAGGGGATAGCAGAGATCTGTCAGGCAAATTACCTAACCCGTGCTAATCAGGCAATTCCTGATTAACTGGTTTAAGATTCCATTTCTGGGAAAGCCAAAACTGTAATTAGGTCTCCATTTGATAATGTGGACCTTAGCATAAGCAACTTTATTTTGGGCTTGTTGTCTTGTTTTTATCAATACAAAATAAAAAATTTTTTAAAATTAAACAAGGATGCTTTTGAAAATAAATTCTTGGTTGTTATGTCAATTCCGATGTTCTCACTATTACTCTGTCAACACATTCATGAGGCGAGTGTAAATATGCGATTTACACTAAACATACTATTTTAAAACAGTAGTGTTATTCTATACCACTGCATAAGTAATGGGTGTGATTTAAATATAAATTTTCTACTCCATAAGTAAGGGAAGTGGAAATAACTTTACTTTTACTTATAGATACCAAAATATTGAAGGGAGAAAAGAAAGTAGATGGAATATGACCTTGCTTTCTAGGTAAGACTTGTTTGGAATGGAGTAGGAGTCCTGGGTTCTAGTCCCGGGCTTGCTACTATCATTATGTAAGGCACCTAGATTCTTAGAGCCTCACTTTCCTCATCCCCAGATGAAGTCATAGGGCTTTTTCATGGATTAAATGAGGATAATGGTCAGGAAAGCATTCTAACACTAACTATAAGGCGTAAAGAAGAATTTTGAAGCTCTTTAATATTAAAAATCAATTTCAAGCAAGAAATGAATGACAACTATGTTTTCATCTTTAGGAAATCAGGCAGCACCAAAAACAGCACCCACTACAACAGGCACTTCCACAGTATTGGTTGCAACAGCAGTCCATGCATATCAATAGTAAGTAGCTGAGAAGGAATGCTTTCTGAAGTTGGGGAGTGGGTTAAGCCCCTGTCTTTTTTCAGTAAGCCTCTGTTCATTGCAAAATAGCTATTAAGCCTTTCCATAGAGAAGTATCAGTAATGTTTTTAAACTTTTCATGGGGAGAATTCTGCTCATAGAACTTAGAAGAGCCATTGTGTTGTTTTCTCTCTCTCAAAAGTGCTTGTACATTCAACAGCTGCCTTTCTAAGTACTCAAAGAAAGCTACTCTACTGAGATAGGAATGGTAGATATTTAAAAAGTAAAGAAATTGTATAAGAGCTTTAAATTATAAACTGCTCACCTCCATTCCTTTCTAGAGGCTAAATGCCTAGAATCCCCACTTCTATGTAGAAGAAAAGAAAGCTGGTTCTTAATTTAAAGAAAGTATTAATACCTCTCTTTTTCTTTTGCTTCTGTAGCACAAACGGTCAATATGTAAAGCAGGGCAAATTTGGTGCTGCAGTCCTGGGGAATCACACAGCCAAAGAGGTGAGATTGCCCCGTCTCGTGTACAGTCAAGCGTCCCAAAGCATACTGATGAGCTGGTTTTTATCTGGGCTTGTCCAATGTCTCTCATGTATCAGAAGATTAGAATGATTGTTTGTATTGAATGTGAATTTTTAATATTAGGTATACAGTAACATTTATAGTCGCATTTTGCTTCCTATTGTGCATTAAAACAAATCCAGTCACTCAAAATCTTTAAGTTTGACTTTTGTGATATGGACCCAGCTTAAGAATTTGGGGAGTTTCAGAGTAAAGCGTTTACCAGGGACATATACCCGTCTGTTAGGTGATGAACAACATTTACTGTACTACTTAGAGCAATATGTCTTTGTGCCTATGTTAAGGACCAGTGTTTATCCTTTGAAAACTTGATGAGATAGACAGCTGATCACATGGTAAAATATTGGTTTGGGTCAAAAAGAAGATGTGGCTAGAAGCCCTGAGACTGATTTCCTCTTGTGGATTGCTCCAGAAGGTTTTGAACATAGTTGAAATTATAAAATTTCAGAGGTCCTGAGAGCATGGAGTCCATGTTTCTCAGAGAGTCTCACACAGAGAGAGATAAGATGACCTGTTTGGATAACTAATATAATAGACAACACTCATTTGTATTAAAAACACACAAACAAAAAACTTAATTATGGAAATTTGGAAACATATAAAAGTGGTAGGACTATAATAATGAACTCCTAGATACCCATTACTAGGCTCTAACAGTTATTAATCTTATTTCACCTTAACCCTAGCCTGTCTTCCTTCTTCCCCTGCTCAGATTCTTTTGAAAAAATCTCCAGCATACAATTTTAGCTGTCAACATTTTCATATGTATCTCTGAAGGATAAGAATTTTTTAAAACATAACCATTATGCCATTATTACACCAAAAAAAAACCCCACAATAATTCTTTGATGTCATTCACTGCCAGCAAGTATTCAAATTTTCCCAATTGTTTCTTCTCTTTTTTTTTTTTAAGTTTGTTTTAATCAGGATCTAATAAGGTTCGTATATTGCAGTTGGCTACTGTGTCCTTTAAATCTTTTATTTTACCATCTCGAGGTAGAGAAAGTCTGGTTGTCTCTGATTTTGTTACGTTAGCAGCTATCGACGATTATTATCTAGACCTATCATTGCGGGTTGCCATTTGGATCATAAAAATCTGGCCTTGGGACTTTACCACTCTTCACAACCAGATAGGTTGTGGCTGGTAACATTCCTACTGTAACAATTATAAAAAAGGAGGTAAATAGCAAAAATTACATTTTAAAATTCATCGAAGGAAATGAATTTTCCTGTGGAAATTATGAGGACTAGATGAACTAAAATTTCAGAGAGGGAGGAGCCAGTGAACTGAATGTTTCCTTCCCTTGTGACTTTTCCTTAACGACTAAGACTAGACTAAGCATCAGGTGTGGCCTGAGCATCTCCTGGGGACAAGAGACATTGGCAAAAACTAGAGGAACTCCAGACTTAAGATTGTTTTTATCCCCTGGGACATTGCTGAGTTCTGGGATGGTGTGGAAGTCCAAGGGCTGTGCCAGAACAGCAGAGGGAAACTTCTGCAGTCTTGTGATACATAGGAGTTAAAGTCCTACTAATAGAGTGAGGAACTGTAACAAGCAACAAACATCAACCTTCCTCTCAACACATGTGCTAAATTTTGAACTTCAAGGAGAAGAGGCTAAAGAACTCAGCTCAGAATCTGATGGGCAGAACTTTCAAGACTGAGAAGTCAGAGACCTTCTAGGTTCTCAATCAAAAGCCTAGAAAGATAATGCTTGAGAATGGAGACAGCCCAGAAGTAGAGTGACTTAATAAATCTATGATCCTTCCCTGACCAGCTCAATCTATAATTGGATTGCATTGAGGTGAACAGCCCCTGACTCTTTCTGGCTAACATAGGATAAGGAAAGATCTTTCTAGTGTAGGATTGTATATGAGCCCCCATAGTCTCTCCCTCCCCTCTGGGGTTGAATTTTAATCATTTGTTTAACAGGTTTTATGTGTATGTTTTTATGTGTATAAACATATATGAAACAGAAAATTTGCCATTTTCACCATTTTAAAGTGTATAATTCAGTGGCATTAATTACATTCACAATATTGAACAACCATCATCACTATCCATTTCCACTTTTTCATCACCCCAAATAGAAAATCTATAACCATTAAGCAACTCCTCATCCCTTTCTCCCTTATCCTCTGGTAACCTGTAACCCACTTCGTGTGTCTGTGAATGCCTGTTCTAGATATTTCACGTAAGTAGAATCATAAAATATTTATCCTTTTGTGTCTGGCTTATTTCATTTAGCAAAACGTTTTCAAGATTCATCCATGTTGTAGCATGTATCAGAATCATCCATGTTGTAGCATGTATCAGAACTTCATTCTTTTTTTATGGTTGAATAATATTTCATTTTATGTATAGAACACATTTTGTTTGTCCATTCATCAGTTGATGGTCACTTGGTCGTTTCTACCTTTTGTCTATTATGAATAATGGTGCAGTGAACATTGGTGTACAAGTATTTGTTTGCATTCCTGTCTTCAGCTTTTTGGGGTATATACTAGGAGTGAAATTGCTGTGTCACATGGTAATTATATTTTTAACTTTTTGAAGAACTGCCAGACTGTTTCCACAGGGGCTCTACTGTTTTATATTTTCACAGCAATATATGAGGGTTCCAGTTTCTCCACTGCCTTGCTAACACTTCATTATTTTTTCACTTTTTTAATAGCTATTTTAGTAGGTGTGAAGTGGTACCTTATTGTCGTTTTAATGTGCATTTCTTTAAATGACTAATGATGAGCCTCTTTTCATGTACCTGTTGGCCATTTATATATCTCTTAGTCACCCCACATACAAATGAAAACACCAACAAAATAAAGATATTGCTAATTACAGTTAGAGAGTAAGGCCAAAATGAAGAGATTAAAATGGATAGTGAGAAGATATTTAAAATCCAAGCTTTAAGGGATGAACTGAGTTTTGAGTTTTATGCCTGTATGAAGCACAACCCTTGACACCTTACTACTATTTTTTTTGTATTGCTTTTTAACTTCTGTTCACTCTCTTTTTTCTGCCCATCTTTGCTTGAGTACAGTATAGGATTCTTCTTTATATCAGTCAACAACAGCCAGTTACTGTTGCCAGAATTCATCTCAACTTCGAGCTAATGGTAAGACTATCCACATTAAAATCATTCACTCCCTTGTGATAGGTTCACAGAAGAGATCGGTCTATGCATACCTGGCAGTAATTAGATACACTGCTTAGCCCTGAACGCCAGAGTGGGTGTCTTAACAGAAGCTTTTAGAAAGTCTCTTGGCTGCCTTCTGGGAATATGGACTCAAGGATGATAGGTGGAAGGTGGCAGGGAGGAAGAAAGTTCCTTGGTACCTCTCTTTGGGTCCACCTGAGTCAAGGCACTTCGGTATGATCCCTGGCAGTCAGATTTATCTGCCGTGCTGCCTGTGGTTGAGTTATTCCAGCATTTCTCTGTTCCCTAGGTTCGGCCCAATAACTATAGCACCTTTTATGATGATCAGAGACAAAACTGGTCCATCATGTTTGAGTCAGAAAAGGCTGCTGTGGAGTTCAATAAACAGGTAATACCATTTTGTTCTTCCTGTGAAAAGCCAAACACTAGTCTGGAGTGCCCTTGATTTTGAGAAAATAGATGGAAAACCCATAACCTGCTATATTTTGTTAGTGGCAAGCATAAAAAACCCACTAAATTTGTCACAAGCTTATCGTATTTCAGGTAAATAATAGGAATACTTATTGAAATTGCTTGAAAATGAGACTTTAAGAAAAAAAAGGCTAAATGGAAACTTAGTTTTTAAAAACCATTCTACTTCATAAATTATCTTAAGGAATGAATAAAACTGTCTTTTAAAAATAGTGTTTTAAAGGAATTTAAAGAAGTTACTACATGATCATTGTAGAAAATTTAGAAAAGTATTTTTTAAAAAAATCAATCATAATCTTACTACCCGAAGAAATCACTGTTAACATGTTGTTTCTTTTTTCCTACACATAATATATATAAGTAGATAGACTCCTTTAAGAGTTCCATATCTTGCTTGTTTTATTTAACAGTATACAATGCATCTTTTCCCTCCTCAGGAAAAATTATTTAAAAACATTTTTGAAAGCTGCATAATACGAATGTTTCTTTATTTAGTCATTTTCTTGCTTTTAGGCATTTAGGTTGTTTTCTGTCTCTGAAATAAATGATACTATAGTGAGCATTTTTGTATATAAGTCTGTCTTTTTTCCTCTCCTCTGCCTCCCTTCACCCCTTGATTATTTCCTTAAGCTAGATTTCTAGAAGTAAAAGATTGGGTCAAAGGGTTCAAATATTTTCAGGTTCTGTATACACTTTGGCACACTGCTTTTTAGAGAGCTTGTACTACACATTCCTATCAGTTCTCTGTACCTTTGGCAACATTTACAATTTTATATTTCTTTTAGTCTTGTTTGCTTGGTAAAATGATACCTTATTGTTTTAGTTAGCATTTATTCGATTACAATAATGAAACTTTTAAAGAAGATGAGTAGCAAGTTTCTAATGTATACTATATTAAAACATTGACTAAAATGCTATGCCACAAAAACAAACTGACTATAGAATTATATTCATAAAGATGTATCTGACTTCTTTGTCTGAGATCTGTGCTGAGATAATATGACTAAATCTATGGGTGGTGGAGATGTGAATTCTGGGAAGGCAACATGTTTTTGTAAAGGGCCTTTTTTTCCCCTGGTTTATTGTCTTTAAAAATGCTTTTTGAAAATTTTGTAGAAGCTCCTTTCCTTTCATAGGTTCTCAAACACTGAAGCAGTAAATCAGCATCATGGTAATGATAACTAACGCTTATTATATACTTACTATTATTTGCCAGGCACTGCGCCAGGTACTCTACTTGTATTAGCTCAATCTTCATAACTACCCTAGGAGATATACAAAGCTTTTATCTCCATTTTACAAAAAATCTCTATGTAATAAGGTTTACAGAGGTTGTTTGGCCAAGGTCACAAGTTAATAAACCCAGGTCTGTACCCAGACAGCCTGACTTCAAAGCAGTACTCTTAGACACTTTTGGTTCCTGGCAAGATTACTGACTTCGGAATGGTTTATTTCTAAACATATAATCTGTTTTGTTAGTGGACACCACTGTTTGGAAAAGAACATTAGCAATAATGGAATGAGTACTTACTGAGCTTAAACTAAGTTCATGCAGCTTCGGTTTTGTCTGGCAGGTGTGCATTGCCAAGTGCAACAGCACCTCTTCCCTGGAGGCAGTGCTCTCACAGGACCTCATAGTAGCAGAGGGCCCTGCTGTAGAACTTGGAGATTCTTTGGAAGTGGCCTATACCAGCTGGCTCTTTCAGAATCATGTGCTGGGCCAGGTAAGAAAGTATGCCCTGAAAGTTCTTTTATAATTTAAATAGCATGAGGTCTATTCACATGTAAGGTGGTATTACTATAAATTGCTCCTGTTGGCAAATAGAAATATTTTAGGAGCCCTGCTTTACTCACTATGACTGCTTTTGGGACATGGTCATGAATTGCTAGTATATTAAATCTGCTCAGTGCCATGATGTCTCTTCTTCTTAGAAAAAATGGAAACCAGTTTCCCAAGAATTATTTTTGGTAATTGTTCACTTGTATGTCTTGTCCTTCTATACCATTTTTAAACTTGAATATATTCTGATGGAATTAGGTTTGAAAACTTTTTAGGTCTTCCTCACAGTTATTTCTTTTCTTCTTATAGTAGATACTGTAAATAGGTTGGGCTTATTGTGTTTTAATATTATTAAGCCTTCAAAAGCAGTATGGTATGATGAAAAAACTTGAGACCGAGTCAGAAAAGTGGATTCAAGTCCCAGTTTTATCCTAACTTCACCTTGTTGAGTCATTTAAGTTCTTAAATGTTTTTCTCCCATTGGTGGATGGAGGTTAGTGGTCAGTGGCAGGATTGGTGTCAGCATTAAATGAGATAATTTATTTGAAAAAATTTTTAATTTTTAAAAATTTTTTAAATTTTTTATTTAGTTATTTAGTTTTGAAAATTTTTTATAGGTGAAAAATTCTTTCTTTTAAATATATGGTGATAGAAGCTATTTTTTTTTCTTGACCTATAAAATCAATGCCTCAGAGATGCTTAGTGTGATAATACCATCCTTTAGCCATGATGCGATTCTATCTTTTACATCTCTTAAGAGCTATTTTTCCTAGTATATTTGATATTTCCTATTCCAGAAATGCTATGTTGGTATATAGTAAGTTGCTTATCATAACTATTATTATATATTTTTACATTTTATTATATATATATTTTTTAATTGGCCAACCTCAGTTATCATTTACTTTGACCAAATTGTAGGTTTTTGACTCCACTGCTAACAAAGATAAGCTGCTTCGCCTGAAATTAGGATCCGGAAAAGTCATCAAGGTAAAGGCTTAACTGTGTTCTTACATGGCTTTATCAGTTGTAGTGGGCTTAATTTACATTAAATTTTGTGAACTTTCTAACCTGGGTATTCTTCTGAGAGTCTGGAAGGCTTGGTTAAAAAGTAAAAGGGGGAAAATGTGTTATGTTATCTGCATTTAGGAGATTTTTACTTATAAGACAGTATACTGTAGTCCTCCCATCCTTGCTTTCCGCGATTTCAGTTACCTGCAGTTAACTGTAGTCTGAAAATATTAAATGGAAAATTTCAGAAATAAACAATTCATAAGTTTTAAGTTGCTTACCATTTTGAGAAATGTGATGAAATTTCTCTCTGTCCTGCCCTGGATGCGAATTACGTTCACCCAGCATATCTACACTGTAAACGCTACCTGCCTGATAGTCACTTAGGGCCATCTCAGTTATCAGATCTGCTGTCAGAGTATCATAGTGCTTGTGTTCAAGTAAACTTTATTTTACTTAATAATGGCCCCAGAGTCATTTACATAACTTCTATTATAGTACATTGCTACAGTTGTTTCATTTTATTATTAGTTATTGTTGGTAATATATTACTGTGTCTGATTTGTAAATTAAACTTTATCATGGGTATGTATATATAGGGTTCGGTACTGTTCGTGATTCGGGCATCTACTGGGGTCTTAGAACATATCTCCCACGGATAAGGGTTGGGGGAACCACAATATTAAAGATGGGTACATTTCTCTATTATTTACTCTTTCATCCTGTGACTCTGAAGAAATTTTTAAATCCTC